>NC_052349.1:43825011-43922876 GCF_009727055.1 Benincasa hispida | reverse complement strand
CTCTTAGAGGGAACACAGTTGAGTATATATACCGCCGTCTCTACTATGAAACCTCAAAACGAGTCCGGTAAGGAAGCGTAACTCATCATCAAGCGAACTATGTCCAACAAGGTCTTATTTTTCCTTTCCGCTACACCATTCTGCTAAGGTGTACCCGGCGCTAAGAGTTGGAAAACGATTCCATGTTTTATCAAATAGTCGTGGAATATCGAGTCCAAAAACTCCCCACCTCGATCTGATTGAAGTGTTTTAATCCGTCTATCCAATGCGTTTTCAACTTTAGCCTTGAACTCTTTGAACTTTTCAAAGGATTCAGGCTTCCATTGCATAAGATAAACATACCCATACTTGGAGTAATCATCAGTGAAACTGATAAAATACTCATAACCACGTCGGACTCGCACATTCATAGGACCACAAAGGTCAGAATTTACTAACTCAAGAGGCTCCTTGGCTCTACAACCTTTTCCAATAAAAGGTTGTTTAGTCATCTTACCTTCAAGGCAAGACTCGAACACTGATAAAGAATTTTCTCTCTTCCTCAAGAGTCTTTATCAATGTGTGAGTCTTTGTGAATTTTCCAATAAAAGGTTGTATTCAAAGTCTGTTTGAGTTTTGAGACGATCCTCTTATTCAAAGTCTGTCGATGATCGGGTACGCGATCGCTGAGTATCAGGTCGTGTAGACGATGGAATGCTCGCGTATCGTTTAACGCATGCGCGCACTAGACGATCGTTTAGGTCAGCAAACTTCATCGCTTAGTAACTAACTAAATGATCACTTAGTAATGCAAGGTAAATCGTTTACCTATCGCCGCGTTAAGCGATCGCATAGACGATCAGGCTCCACAGCCTCGTTGTCGTCTACGCGATCGTTTAATTTTTCTTCTATCGTCTAGTGTGTGCTGGACGATCGTCTACCTACGGTGTTTACTACACGATGGAGTCCTCCTGGCGGTTCAAGACCCGATTTGCCTATGAACTGGTTCCCTCGATGAAAAATGTAATAGATAGGGTTATTTCATTCCCCTTTTTTTGTAAACACTCATCTCAGTCCATTAATCCTTAGTTTGATACATGCGATGTATGTTTATAATATGTCATATGGTATGCACATATAGTAATTCCCACCTTAGGTTATACAATGATCTTGCATCATTTCTTTATTGTAATTATTATAATTTAGAGAAGCATGATTTAATTATGTAAGAGCATACTCATGCATCATATAATATAACAGTTATATTTATGCATACATAAAAAACATTGACATGCATCATCTTTATATTATAATTGTTATAGTATAAGGGTGAATGATAGCATGTTTGCTTGGTTGTTACGAGTTATATAAAAGTTATGTATAGTAATGATCGGACATTGCATGAAGCATGACACATAGGTTACTTTGTGATCGGAGAGTCTTTATGATGGTTCAATAAGAGAATCGCTTACTCGATCATCGATTTACCTTGCATTACTAAGTGATCATTAGAGGACCGTCTCCTTCCTTAAAGAATCGCAACGCTTGCTCCGATCTTCTTCACGAACGACTTAAAACTCAAACAAACTTTGAATACAGACTCGATAATGATTATTAATGCCTAAAAAAAACGCAGGGACCTTTTACAAACAACTGCAAATGTAAAAGAATTAAATCAAACCAAGGCTAACATCCATTAATCCGCACATCCACATCAATTTAACGAATTTAAATAAAGTAGAAATGCACCCACCAAGAACGTATATGTAATTCGTTGCAACAATGAGATTAGAATATCAGAACCTGGCTCTAATACCAATTGAAGGATCTCTTAATGAAGAGCATCCATGAACGTCGTTGGATCTTTCCAATTTCACTTTGACCGAAATACACCATAGACATTCGAATATACAGTTATGCAATTATACAGTAATTAACGGCATGCTTTGAACACTAAAATGTATGGGAAAGAGGTCTCATACCAATTGAAGACGCTCTTCAAGCTTTGGAACTCAACACAACGGAAGACCTCTACCCGATCAACAAATGCCCAGTAAATACGTCGACTGCAGCAGCAAGAACAACTACGAACAAATGAACGCAATGGGGACGACACCACCAGAAAAAAGCCCTTGGTATTCTCGGAGTGAGAACCCAAAATGTGGTATTTGGTGAGTTTGGTAGAGGTAGGAAGAAGAACTAATCGTGCAGCCGATAAGCAAGTGTGATTGAGAGGTTGGTGAAGAATGGCCTTCTAAGTGAGTTAGAAGAAAATTCTTTGCCGGTGTGCGAATCTTGCCTTAAGGGTAAGATGAATTAAAGACCTTTTACTGGAAAAGGTTATCGAGCCAAAGAGCCTCTAGAGTTAGTACATACTGACCTCTATGGTCTAATGAATGTGCGAGCCAGGGGAGGCTATGAGTATTTCATCACCTATACTGATGATTACTGTAGGTATGGGTATGTTTATTTGATGCAACGGAAGTCTGAATCCTTTGAAAAGTTTAGAGAGTTCAAGGCTGAAGTTGGAAATACATTGGATAGATGGACTAAGACACTTCGATCAGATCGAGGTGGAGAGTTTTTGGATTCGGGGTTCCAGGACTATTTGATAGAACATGGAATCGTTTCCTAATTTTAGCACCGGGTACACCTTAGTAGAATGGTGTAGCGGAGAGGAGAAACAAAACCTTGTTGGATATGGTTCGTTCGATGATGAGTTACGCTTCCTTATCAGACTCGTTTTGGGGTTTTGTAGTGGAGATTGCAGTGTATATACTCAATTGTGTTCCTTCCAAGAGTGTTGCGATGACACCTCTAGAGTTGTAGAACGAGCGTAAAGCTAGTTTACATCACTTCCGCATATGGGATTTCCCAGCACATGTGCTTGAGGCCAATCCAAAGAAATTGGAACACAGTTGGGGTTGTGCCTCGTAGGCTAACCTAAAGGTACACGAGGGCGTTACTTTTATGACTCGTCGAAAAATAGAGTGTTTGTTTCCACGAATGCTACCTTCCTAGAGAAGGATCATATTACGGAGCACAATCAACGTAGTAAAGTCGTGTTACGTGAGCTTTCCAATGAAACTACTGAAACTTCAGCAAGAGTTATTGAAGGGCCTACTTCATCAACAAGATTTGTTGATGATAGTTCATCTGGTTGGTCAGTTCCACCTCAAGAGTTAAGGGAACCTCAACGCAGTGGGAGGGTTGCGAATCCACCTGTTCGCTATATGGGTTTCACGAAAATCTGGGCTATGGTAGCTGATGGCGAAGTTGAGAATCTGTTGTCTTATCAGAAGGCAATGGAGAATTTTAACCGGAATGAATGGATCAAAGCCATGGATCTCGAAATGAAGTCGATGTACTTCAACTCAGTGTGGGATCTTGTAGATCAGCCTAATAGGATTAGACCTATAGGTTGCAAATGGATCTACAAGAGAAAATGGGGTACCGATATGAAGGTGTAAACCTTCAAGGCTCGACTTGTGGCAAAAGAGTTATACCCAGGTGGAGGGAGTCGATTATGAGGAGACTTTCTCGCCTGTTGCCATGTTGAAGTCGATTCGTATCCTTCTATCCATCATCACTTATTATGAGTATGAGATTTGGCAAATGGACGTCAAGATGGCCTTTTTGAATGGAAATCTTGAGAAGACCATTTATATGGTGCAACCCGAGGGATTCATTGCCCAAAGTCAAAAGAAAAAAGTTTGCAAACTGAATCGGTCCATTTATGGGCTGAAACAGGCGTCTCGATCTTGGAATATTCGGTTTGATACTGCGATCAAATCGTACGGCTTTGACCAAAAATTTGATGAGCCTTGTGTCTACAAGAAAATCGTCAACGGTTCAGCAATTTTCCTAGTGTTGTATGTAGACGATATCCTACTCATAAGGAATGATGTAGGACTACTGACTACAGTTAAGAAATAACTAGCGATCCAATTCCAAATGAAAGATTTGGGAGAGACTTAGTTTGTTCTGGATATACAGATCTTTCGGGATTGTAAGAATAAATTTCTAGTGCTATCTCAGGCATCGTACATTGACAAAATGTTGCTCAAGTATTCGATGCAGAACTCCAAGAGGGGCCTACAGTCATTCAGGCTTGGAGTTACTTTGTCTAAGGAAATGTATCCTAAGATGCCTCAAGAGGTTGAATAGATGAGACGGGTCCCATATGCATCTGTCGTTGGCAATTTGATGTACGAGATACTTTGTACTAGACCATACATCTGCTATGTTGTGGGAATAGTCAATAGGTATCAGTCTAACCCAAGCCAGGGTCACTGGACCGTAGTTAAGAACATCTTCAAGTATCTTCGGAGAATGAGAGACTACATGCTTGTGTATGGACCTAGGGATTTGATCCTTACTAAATACACGAATTCTGGCTTTTAGATTGATAAGAATTCTCAGAAGTCCATTTCAGGGGTAGTTTTTACTCTTAAAGAATGAGCAATAGTGTGACGAAGCACTAAGTAGGGGTGCATCGCTGACTCCACGATGGAAACCGAGTATGTAGCGGCTTGTGAAGCTGCTAAGAGGTCGTTTGGCTCAGAAAGTTCCTGATAGAGCTGGAAGTTGTTCCAGACATGTCTAGGCCCATCAGCCTTATTGTGACAATAGTGGTGCTGTGGCGAACTCCAAAGAGCTAGGAGTCACAGGCGCGACAAACACATTAGAGCGGAAGTCTCATCTCATCCGCGAGATAGTGCATCGAGGGGACATGATAATCACAAAGATCACTTCCGAGCACAACGTTGCTGACCCATTTACGAAGGCTCTCATGACTATAGTGTTTGAGGGTCACCTTCAGAGCATGGGTTACGGACCGCCGTGGCTGGACTAGGGCAAGTGGGAGATATTTTTGTACTGGGCCTTAGTGCCCTAGTTTATTGTTTTGTACTAGTTGTTTGTACACCCCACTCGCTTTAGGATAAATGAGAGATTGTTGGGGATGATGTCCTAAACTCTCATGTCCTGTAGTTTGTAAAAACAGTTTTGAACAAATGCTTGTGATGTATAATATATGATATTTTCTTCACTTTTTGCCTATGAACATTGGATGTTTTATTTGCTTTACCACAAACCAATAAACTAAAATCCCTGGTTGTCGTTTGTAACTTAAGCATGTATGTGGAGACATACAAGTGGATCATGTCTTAAATGATAACCAAAGTGGTCTGTAGTACATGGATATAAGGGGATACCTTATCTTGGTAATGCTATGGATGCGATCTTCTTTATAGAATAGTTACAAGTGTTGTGACTTGCTACAGATGGTCTGATCCTGATCATTCATGTGGGGACATGCGAGGGGGGGCGTCCTATACAAAGGAGTTTGTATAAGACCGGACCACAAAGTGTAATAGTCTCGTTATATAACGTCGTTCATGATAGAGACTTCACTTCACTAGAATGACCATAGGTAACATGACCTCAATCCTATGTGAGTTGGGAACTCTTGCCTTTGAGGGCGGTCCTTTGATTTGCATGGGTGCGAGTGGCCAGATCACCGACTCAAACCTACCACTTTGAGGATTCGTCTAATTTGGGAGCTGGGAACTTAGCTACACAAGATGGAATTCACTCCTTCCTCGAATCAAGGGTAAGTAGATAGATTGCTCCCTTAAGGCTGATTTTGGGCCTTGAATGATGTGGCACCACACACCTTTTCATGGCCCAAGAGGTGTCCACACATAGTAGAACTATGTTGTATTGTTCATTAAAGGGATCAATGATACTTAAAGAGTTAGATGTAACTGCAGGGGCATTACGGTAAATACTTACGAGCATTTGTGAATGGTTATCGTACTGTTGATTGGTTATATCCGATGGATATAGAAATATATCTATGGTGAGAAGAGTGCAGCTGTCGGTTTTTAGTGAAAGTTCTGGCAGTTAACGGATGGTGGATCTCGTGGCTCAAGAGTTTTAGTCAGCTATTCACGTACCGTTGGAGCTTCGAGTCATAGGTCCATAAGGTCCCCTTGGTAGCTCAATGGATTCAAGTTGAGAATCAATTTTTGGGTCAGTTTGAAGTGTTCAAATTGACAAGAGAAAGTTCGATTATATATGATATGATTGAACTGGTTAATTATATATAATATGATTGACATTATGTATGAAATACATTATTTGGAGGAAATTGATATAAATATGATTTATATCTAGTGGAGGAGAAAAGACTATCGTTCATATGTTGCTTTGATGTGATATTAAAGCATAGGTTAATGAATATAATATGATTATATTTATTATTTATTTTTGGACAATTATAGGATAATTGTGCCGGCATTTTCTCCGTAATCGTGTGATAGTAGGAGGTTGCTTTCAGTTTTCATAACTGAAGAATAAAATGAAAATCATTTTCATTTTGCAAAAGACCAGTCTATCTCTCACATTGTAGTGTATATTGTCTATCGCATAGCAAACCGAGAGTCTATATGATAGCTCAACGTTTCTAAACGATTGTATACACGTGCGCAATTTACTAAACGATCACATAGGATTTCCTAAACGATAGTCTAGCTTTTTATTAAACGTTCGAGCGCCTGAAACGATCGTCTATACAATTGTTGCTTATTTACTAAACGATCGTGTACCGCTTCCTAAACGATCAAGTATCGTCTATATGATCGACTTCAGCCATCTTCCACTTGCTTGGTCGTGGTATACGATCTTCTCCTCCTCATGCCCTCTACCAAATCCAACAGAGCTCACACCTCCTGGATTCTCACACTGAGAATACCAAGGGTTCTAAGTGGTGGTGTCCTCCTCATTGCTATGTTCGTGTGGAGGCTGTTCATGGGTAGAAGATCGGGTTTTTGGTGGACGATTTGCTTGGACTTTCCGAGCGAGAGCAAGAGGAGCATTCTTTAGAGGAGAACGAGTTTTCTATGAAGAAGGGTTCTTCAACTGGTACGTATTTCTTGTTCTCTTGTTGTTTAAGTTTGAAAGCATGGTGGTAATTTGTTGTATATTACATAACTTGTCTGTTAGATTGTGAATGTGGTAATTTTGTCACAATGAGTTTGGAACGATCTCGCTTCTGCTCAGAGGTATAAGAGTCCTTCATGTATATGATACATTATAGTTTAATTGGAGGAACAAATATTTGAATATAATTCAAATATATTTTCTATGAATAAGATTCATAGTTATTAATTTAATATAAATATGATTTATATTAAATGTCATAAAATAGAGAAAAATAACTATGGTTTATATATTGTATAGGATGCAATATTAAAACTATAGGTTAGAATATAATATGGTAAGCTGGTTATCATGTTTTATTTATAATTATTAATTATTTGATAATTAAACCCTTTTTTCTCTCTAACCACCCTTAGTGGAAAATTAATCTGTGGCAATTTGGATAAATAAAATATGTTTTTATTTTTTCCAGTATCTAAGGTGTTGAACGATTGAGAGACTACACGATTTGCTTGAGAGTCTATGTGATAGACACTTCACCTACACGATTGAGATATCTTTCTATGTGATAGACTGTGTAAAGACCATGTGATTGTGTCTTAGACTTAGCCTCCTTACATTTGAAACATTGTTTGCACACTTTATTCACATCCTTTCTCATTTTCAACCAATAAAAATGTTCAGCCAACATGTTATATGTTTTAAATTCCCCAAAATGCCCTATTAATCCTCCTCCATGAGCTTTCTTCACTAGCAACTCTCAAATGGAATACTTAGTAACACAAAGTTTTCCTTTCTTAAAAATCATTTCATCAAACACAATATAATCATACATATTTTTCCCTTCTAAACATGGAATATACACATCATAAAATTCAGATATCTCTACTTTGTACAAATCAATCATGTATTTAAAATCAAGAATTTTTGCAGTAAAGGAAGAAAACAGTGCATACCTTCTTGATAATGCATCAGCCACCACATTATCCTTACCTTTCTTGTAATGAATGACATATGGAAATGTCTCAATGAACTCTACCCATTTAGCATGCCTCTTATTCAACTTTGTTTGGATTTTAAGGTGCTTTAAGCTCTTATGATCTGTGTGGATGACAAACTCTTTTGGCCACAAGTAATGTTGCCAAACTTGCAAAGCCCTTACATGTGCATGTAATTCCTTATCATATATGGGGTAGCTAAGTTGTGCTCCATTTAGCTTCTCACTAAAGAACATGATTGGCCTCTTTTCTTGCATCAAAACAGCTCCAATCCCTATCCCACTTGCATCACATTCAATTTCAAAAGATTGGTCAAAGTTAGGTAAAGCAAGACAAGGTGCATTAGTCAATTTATCTTTCAATTCATTGAATGCATTTTCTTGCTTTTCTTTCCATTCAAATTTCACATTCTTTTTAACAAGTTCATTCAATAGTGAGGCTATGCTACTAAACTCCTTAATAAACCTCAAAAAAAAACTAGCCAAACCATGAAAAGATCTCACCTCGGTTGCATTGGTGGGTGTTGGCCACTCTTGAATAACCTTGACCTTCATCAACTTTCACCCCATCCTTTCCAACAATGAATCCTAAGAAATTGACTTGGTTTAGAAAAAAACTACACTTTTTGAAATTGGCATAAAGCTTTTCTTCTCTAAGTTTAAGCAAAATTTTCTTGACGTACAAAATATGTTCATTCAAATTTTTAGAGTAAACAAGAATATCATCAAAGTATACCACAACAAATTTTCCAATGTATTCTCTTAAAACATAATTCATTAGCCTCATAAAAGTACTTGGTGCATTAGTAAGACCAAATGGCATAACAAGCCACTCATAAAGACCAAATTTTGTTTTGAAAGCCGTTTTCCACTCATCTCCTACATGCATTCGAATTTGATGGTAACCACTTTTAAGATTAATTTTTGAAAACAAGTTTGCACCATGTAATTCATCTAGCATGTCAGCCAATCTAGGAATATGATGTCGATACTTTATCGTTATTTTGTTGATAGGGCGACAATCAACACACATATTCCATGTTCCATCTTTCTTGGGTACTAAAATGACTGGAATCGAACAAGGACTCATGCTTTCTCAAACATAACCTTTATCCATGAGTTCTTCCACTTGCCTTTGAATTTCCTTGGTCTCCATTGGATTGGTCCTGTAGGCCGCCATATTTAGAAGTGTTACCCCGTGTATGAAGTCAATTTTGTAATCAATTCCTCTTAAAGGAGGTAGGCCCGTAGGTGCATTTTCATGTGAAAACACGTCATTAAATTCCTGCAAAAGAGATTTAAAAGCACTAGACAAACCATCATTAGAGTTAGGTTCAGTTACTAATATATTCCTTTGCACATAAGTACAAAGTTTGGTGCTTCGAATGAAAACATATTCCTCTCTTCCCCCTTTCTCATAACCAAACTCACACTCTTTCTTTTTCTCCAAAATCACTCTTTTTCTCTCTTGGTTTTCAGTCACCTTTTGCCCCTCACTTTTCTCTTTTTTTTTTTTTTTTCGCTCTTCTCTTTTAATTTACTTTCTTCTCTCCTCTCTTGATCCTCAAATTCTTTTCTTTTCTTTTCTAATTTCACTTGATCGCATTGTGCTTCATATGGAGATAATGGAAGCAAAGTAAACTGTAGGAGATATCAGTATGCAACAGAAGCAACAATGATCAATAAGCATTCTAATTCATTAATTTGGCTATAAATAAAGCATGCTCATACAATAATAAGAAGGTTTCAAAACATACCTTTGTAGAACCTTTTGAATCTCGAATTTAGCTGCAAATCTTCTCCAAATCTTGTTGAACCATAAGGTCTTCCCTACTATTCCCTTGGAGCCTTAGATTGAGTTGTGGGACTAAAAATAAGCTTGAATGAAGGGAATTTGAAGAAGAAGCACACTGCAAAAACTTGAAGAACACTTCTTCAACCTCTTAAGTTTTCAACACAACTTCAGCAAGTACAAGTAATTTGCATGAACGATTTCTACTTCAATATTCTCTATTTATTGAAAGCCAATCATGCACAGAAGAAGGTTGCAAGAGGTGCAATTCATGCTTGGAGATTTGAATCAAGAAATCAAGTGGGATTAGTGTGAACTACTTAGTTAATTTAGTGGAGAAAACCAACTTTTCCAAATTTGTGTTTTTTTCAATTTTTCTAATTTCAAAATGATTTCTAAAATCAATTTTATTTCAAAAATTGAAAACATTATTAATTTTACAAAATAATTTCATAAATTAATTTTCTAATAAAATTAATAATTAATAATTATTAAACTATTTAATTATTCTAATTAATTTAATATCAAATATTAAATTAATTTTACACAAATTCCACCATCATGATCTCTATTCATGAATTTAATATTTAAATCATATTTAAATATTAATTGATTCTCCAATTTCGCTTAGTTCTAAAATTAAACGCGTAATTATATCACATATAATTACTAATTCCCTTAATTCTAATTTGAACATTCAAATTAACTTATCACGCTTCTCTAAAGCTAATCCATTTACGAGCTAGTAGGGAGACCACGTGAACCTACAGATCATGGGCTCCAACGATCCAAGATTAATTGGCTAAACTCTTTACACCAAATTAACCCCCATTCGTTAACTAATGGGTCACTCCACTAAAATTCATAATTGCACTCCACTCACTGTAGATATATTATGTCCACTCGATATAACCATGATTAGTAAGTTAACCCTTCACAGGTTGTTCATAATAATGGTTAGGTCAAATGTCTGTTTTACCCCCGAGATTACCCTTTGTTTCTTAAGTCCTGCTGATCCTCTAATGAACAATTGGTTTATGATCCGATCAACAAACCAAGTCCCTCTCGGGCCAATGAGAGGGTGGGGCCTCTTGTTCAAGATGCAGAGTCAACACTTAAGGGAACAACCTCTCAACTATCCTTAAAAGTGGGTAGGAGTGAATTTCATCTTGCACCCTATGTCCCCAGCTATCTACGCAGTCTTACCCCTGAAATGGAGGTTTATTGAGCCGACGGTGTTGAGTCAACTCTTACCTATGCAAATCTAAGGATAATCCTGAATAAATAGGAGTTCATAGTTAGCTCAGGATTAAGGTCAAGTTACCTAGGTCATCGCTTTGAAATAGCCAATCTTAAACAGTAAATGGTGTTATAAAGTAAGAGTGATTAATTTCGTGGTCTGATCTTGTACAAACCTATTGCACAGGACGCCCCCACTTCTCATGTCATAACATGTACGATTAGGATCACATCATCTGTAGCACTTTACAACTCTTTGTAACAACTACAGAGTGGGCTGCATCCAATAGTGTTACCAAAATAAGGCACCCAACCTCATTCATATACTACAGATCATTTTGACTATTTATTTGAACCTGATCCACTTTTATGTCTCCACATAAAGTTCAAGTACTCATGTAATAGTCATGGATCTTTTAGTTTATTGGGTTTATTTCTAAAACGAAATAAGCAATTCATATATTCAATAACAACTTATTGAATTTTCAGAATAAGTTTTATTGCTTACAAACCACAAGTTTTAGGATATAAAACCTAACATAAACTTCTTCCCATTCAAAGTAAATATGTACTTGTTCAACAAACCATCATATGGACTTCTCTATTCTGTTTTTTTCAAATGAATGACAAGAAACTTTTATGTGTCTTGGATCTTTGATTTCTTTTCTTCTTTTTTTTTTTTCAAGACAAGTTGTAATATGTCTTGTAGTACAAGATGTAAGCAATTGCTTTGGAGAAAAAAATTGAAATAAAAATAAATTGAAATAAAGTAAAGATAACACCTCTAAAGTCGGCCAAGAACAATGAACAAATGCTCTGATACCAAATGATAAGCGCCCGTGATGCTTGTTGAATGCAAGACTAGAGGCCCTTCTAGGATCCTTGTAAACACTCACAAAGAAAGCTAACTTAGATCGAATTTAGAATCTATGATGGTCACTCTTAGATCCTAAGGCAACTCACTCTAGAATTAGCTTGATCAAGACTAATCTAATAAATTGATTTAAACATCAAATCTAACGCAAGATTTGAAAGAAAAAGACAACACCAAAAGGTTGAATAAGTACAAGCTTTTTTAACTATGGATAATCTCAGTTTTGAAGGGCATTACAAGTCATTTTATAGGCCAAATGGTCGTGGATAGACCAAGAAACTCAAAATTCATTCAAATACAATTAATTGCAAATTGTAGAAAATAACACCTAGGAACTTGAAACTTAATTGCATACTAAATTATAAGTCAAAATGAGAACCTAGAATTGCAGAAAGTCTTCAAATTGCCTTAAATATCTCCTCTAGAAGGCGGCAAAGTAGATCTGAATGTTTGATAAGGTTTGACATCACATTTCCCCATGTAGTGCACACTTGACAGGATTTTCTTCATAAAATCTGCACACTTTTTTTTTACCACCATATCATCTTCCAAACTATAAGACTTTTCTCATGACATCTTCATGCCATTCTCTTCTTGACTCATTAAACTAACATTATATAAAACTTTGGTCTCAAAATTATTTGTCGGTTCTTGTGAATGCGAATGCATCTTGAATCTTCTTTGCCTTGCTTCTTGTAATTGATTCTTTAGATACATGCAATGGTTCAATGGTTGAATTCACATCACCTCCCACTACCACTACTGAGACAAGCTGCTCTGTTCCAACCCGCATGGTCATCTCGCCAGTCTTGAGTTGCTACCAAGAACTAATTCCCTGAAAAGAAAAGCAAACGCAATTAGTTGCCCCTGAATCAATTTTCCAGATTGAATCATTTTTCTCCACTAAACATGTTTTCAAAACTAGTAATTTATATTTACCTTGCTTGGCCTTCTTTCCCTTCTAGGCTGCAGCAGGGTTAACTTTATTCCCTTGACCTCCTTTTTTCTTCTTCCATTTCTTGTGCTAAAAGAAGAACGCACAGACTTCGTCCCGAGGTTGAATCCCTTTGGAACTTTTTAAATGAAGTGACAACATTTGCCTCTCCTTTTTGTCCCTTGACTTTCATTAAAGACTCATAAGCCTGTAGCTCATTAAGAAGGGTGGTTAAGGTGTAGTTTTAGCTTGTTTATAATAGCATTACTATGGAACTGAAAGAAACTCTCTTGCGGAGATTCCAGAATAAAGCTAACTTGACTAGCCTCATCAATGACAACCCCGTTCATTTCAGCCATTTTGAAGTGGACCATCACATTGAGAATGTGTTCTCGCACTGAGGTCCCTTTGTTCATATGGGCATTGGAAATGAATTTCAGAGCATTATGCTTGATATGTGAGAACGGTCCAAATATCTATCGCATGCAGTGACCATGGATTCATGTTTCTTTGCCAAGACTTCAGTTAAGTTGCCAAGTATGTATACTCTGGCCTTTTCATTTGCCTTTATCCACCTCTCGTATGCATCCCGAATATTTCGAGATGCATTAGGAGCAAAGACCTGAGGGCACTCCTCAAGTAAAACAAATTTCAGGTCATCAATGATGAGTACAATATTAATCTTTTTTTTCATGTCGTATAAATATCTCCATTTAACTTATCGACACTGAGAAGAGTAATTGTAGCGCTAGTCATTATGAAGATTTTTGAAACCAAACAAATTATTTATATTACCTACATACATAACCCTTTAAAACCAATAAAGTTTAGTAAATTTTAATGTACCCTATGTGATATCTAATTTTGCAATGATGTTTTAGTGAGTTAGGATAAAAGCCACCGTAGGATGATCAGTCCACCCCTTCACTAAATTGAGACATTCTCAACCGATTATTACACTAGAATAACTCTTATTTCTATAATAATTAGTCATCATTGATTCGATCAAGAAATTATTGACTTGCTTAATAATTTCTTGTAAGTGTGACCCTTCATTTTAGACTCTAGAGCTCCGCCTCGATGAGCCAACTGTAAGAAAAAAATCGATTGAGGAAAAAACTAAAGCAATCTTATCCATTACTGGAGCTTGAGCTAAATTTCAAGCAAACACCTTCTATAGGGGAACACAAGCAAATGATGCCACGAGGCAGAGCATGAAATCTCACTACAAATCAATGAAGGAGACCGTGGGACGTGTTGACACATGTTCCTCTCCCACTTACTATAAACATTTTCTCCATTCACCTTGATATTGACCTATGTAAACACATTCTGTAGGGGGACATAAGCAAAACGGTGCCACGATACCGAGCATAGATCTCATGGTATGAACTTTTAGAGAGAATGTGGAAATAAATTGACATATCGTATTCATCTTTTTCCTCTCACTGAGTGTTTTAAATCTAGGGTTCATTACTTAGATAAATCTGGCTAATAATTTATCTAATTCTATTAATTAGCCCAATATAACTCTTATATTGGATAGTTTAACAATATGTGATTACTATTTATTAAACATTTTAATAAATTGAATCATGTATTGTATGCTTATAAAATACTTGTCTAATTCATCTTCTAGGTCGGTTTCCAAGTAGGAGTGTTCAGTTTATGTTAGCTTAGACAAAGCTCATTCATAGATAACTATTTTATAAATTTAATCTTTATTCTTTCAAATTAATCCTATTAAAAGGAAAATAAAATATTAACCTATTTCTAATTGTATTAGAAATACTTTTAACATAAGTTTAGTTAAATTAATTTTAAACCATTTAGAATTAATAAAGAGCTATGTTTACATGCAACTCTTGATTATAGATTTTAATTTATTTCATTAAATTTATAAATTTTATAAATTAATTAATTATTAAAACATGCATCTAATGACATTAATTAAACATAACAATTATATTACTAAGTAATGACATGCTCAATGCATTTCCATTTTCATCATATAATATAACAATTATATTAATCACTAATGAAAATAAAACATACCCATCATACAATGTAACATTCATATTAAAGTCTGATACATGGATATGCTTAATTAGATACGCAACTATATATATAACATTTATATTAAATAAGATGCATGTGCATGCTTATAAGATCGTGCAACTATATACTATAACACTTATATTAAATATGATGCATGCATAATGTTTATCTTAAGGTGAGATTTTAAAACTATATGACATACATTATGCAACATATGATATTTAACCATACATCAAATGCATAAAATTAAATAAATAGAAAAATAGACCGAAATTTGGCACCCTAAAAATTAATTAAATCAATATAATCAAATTATTTCAATTTAATTAATTAATTAATTAATTAAAATTAGATTAAATAATAAAATTACGAAGAAAACTGCTAAAAATTGCCGACTCTAGCATTCGAACCCACATTCTGGTAACCGTCGCACGTGCGCGCCTCGGCATCAGAGCATAGTAGCGCTTTGGAGAGCATAGCTACACTGGCTTTTGTTGCGGTAGTGTAATGTTATGCTTCCTCGCAGTGTTGCTATGCTAGGCTTTAGTGTTACAATGTTTTTGCCGAGCATAGCTACGCTGGGCTTTCTGTGTCGTGGCGTAAAGCACAACATAGCTATGTTGTGTCTTATGCTCCAACACAAAATGTTATGCTCTGCTTCAATCTTCGTTCAAATTACTCCGCTCTTGCCCTACATCTTCAACAACACTTGCCAAATGCAAGGATACAGACTTACAAACTCGATAGTGGAATTTAAATGCCCAAAACAACAGGCCTTTACAACTTTAATCACATTAAAGCAGTAACTATGGTGCCAAAAATCAAAATATCTATTTGCGAAACTCGAGATTCACAATGCAAAATTTCCCCCAGCTTTTCTTTGATTTTCACGAATTGTAAATCAAATGCACGATCTAGCTCCGATACTAATTGAAGAAATTGAATTCTTCGCGGAAGCGTGTGAACGTCGTGCAAGTGACATTCAATTTTGAAAACAATCAAAATACAAAGAAGATATATAATTATGTTATAGGATAAACATTCAAATCCTATAAGTATGAGGGGAAGATGAATCAAAGAACTTACCCTTGTTCTTGTAGAAACCTTTCTTCACGAAAAACCTCTCCACAAGACCACGAACGGAAACCACGATTACAAGAACTTTTCTCAAACACCAAATGCCAAAACATTGGACAGCATCACACAATGACCTTGCTATTCTCCGACAAAGAATGAGGATGTGTGGGCTCTTTTTGAGTTTCTGGGAGAAGGGAAGATAAATTGCAAAGAGTTTTTTAGAAGGATTTTTTAGAGAAATTTCTTCTGGTCTTTCACATTAATTTTAAACTTCTATCTTTTGTATTTTTAATACAGATTTAGATGAAGAAGAAGAGGGAGGAAGTTACTCTAGTTCCCAGCCCATGTGAAAGAATTACTCCCCTGTAATGGGGAGTTCTAAAATGATATTATATTATATTATAATATAATATAAATGATTAATTAACTAACTTAATTATTCAATCATATAATATGCATTTTAATCGCATTAAAATGCAAATCTTTCTTTTAATCTATAGTTTTAATATGAATTCTATTTATATTAATTTTTACCTACAATCTTTATATGAATCTCATTCATATAAATAATACTAGAATTTTATTTCAATATTTATCTCTCATATATTATATAATTTTAATTATAAATCATATTTATAATTAACTATATATTACAATATATAATATATATTATACTTTATATTTATCACATTAATATAATTAATACCTTTAATTCCCTTAAATAATTTGAGCAATTTAAATTATCCAATATAATTATTCCTTATTTTATCTTTAGGGAGCTAGCAAGGGAGCTAGCAAGTGATCTTATGAACCTACTCCAATGATACAAGATTAATTAATTAAACTCTTTAATTAAATTAATCAACATTAATTAATTGTCAACCACTTCACTAAAGACTGACAACTGCACTCTTCACTATATATATATATATATATATATATAATATATAATATATATATATATATTATATATATATTATTTTATGTGGTCCATGGATATAACCAATCAATAGTAAGTCAACCCTTCATAAATTGTTCATAACAGTAGCTGGGTCAAATTATCATTTTATCCCTGTAGTTACATCTAACTTCTTAAGTACCACTGATCCCTCTGATGAACAATTAGTCATAGTCCAACTATAAACTAGACCACTCTCTAGCCAATGAAAAGGTGAGATGGCTCATTGTTCAAGACCCAAAATCAAATCTTAAGGGAGCAATTCATCTACTTTTTCTCAAGATGATAAGGAGTAAATTCCATCTTGTGTAGCTGTGTTCCCAGCTCCCTACTCGGACAAATTCCCAAAATGGTAGGCTTATTAAGTAAGTAAATATGATCGCTCTCATAGACAAGAGTTTATAACTCACTCAAAATTAAGGCTAAGTCACCTTATGATCATTCTAGTGAAATATTAAAGAGAGACTAATCATTTCGCGGTTCGATCTTGTATAAACTCTTTGTATAGGATATCCACACTCACATGTTTTCACATGAACGATCCTAAATAGATCGTTTGTAATACTTTACAATTATTGTAACAATTACAAAATGGGTCGTATCCATAGTGTCACTAGTATAAGGTACCCAACCTTATCCATATACTACAAACCATTTAGATTGTTACTTAAACATGATCCACCTATATGTCAATTATAGACATGTTTAAGTTGCATAAAACAACCTTGGATCTTAGTTTATTAGATTGGGTTAATGCACACTAAATGTAAAATAAAATAACATCTTATTTTATTAAATAAATAACTCATATACAAAATTTACAAACTACGAACCCTACGAGATTTAGGGTATCAACCCCAACAGTCACCACATAGGATTTTTCTTTCAACTCTTCTGCAACTTCTTGATTTGATATTTGATTTGAGTGGATTCAAAATGGATTGAAAATCGTCTTTTCGAGCTCTACACTATTGATACTTTAAAACACCAAAATCTTCAATAAATAAATGTTTGTTATCATCAAAACATATGATATGATTAAAGCTCACAAAGCTAAAAAAGCCAACCTCTCACTAACATTAAATAAACCAACATAAGATGATAGAAAACACCCCACTAACATCAAATAAACCAACATAAGATGATAGAAATAAGTCTCTTAAATTTCGTAAAAATGCACACTCCCTTAAAATACGACTTATAGAATCTACACAACATTTGCAAAGAGAGTTAGAAAGGATCTCTTTGGAATGTAAACTGCAAAAAGTAGGAATTAGGTTATTAAAAATCCTCCAACAACAGAGTTTAATTTCTGGTCTGATCCTCACCCCCTACAAGGTCATCCAGATCTTAGCATGCTACACAGAGTTATAAGAAGATGGAAGATACAAACCATTTAACCTAACTCCCAAGTGATACACACTTTTGACTGAGAATTGTCCTTTTTTGTCAAAGTGCCAAAAAATTTCATCACCTCTCGCTCTCTTGCCAGTTGGGACATTAATAATATCACACACTTCCAAAGGGAGAACCTTCATCTCCCTGATAAGAGTCTCATTCCAAGGACCTTCATCATTGAGGAGTAATGACTTTTCCCTTTTTTTTTTGTTCTTAACTATGTCATCAACGTAGCATGGCTTGAAATTCCCATCATTAGGGTTCTAGCTCTGAATAGAGATATGGTTGTCATTGACCAATTTTCCACCTCATGCCTTGACTAAACAGATCCCACCCCCACAAAATGCTCATCTATATGTAAGACAAGTTATGCCATACCTTAGTCGTCATGAAATCATTATCCCAAAAGTACATTCCCTTCAGAATTTTAGCTAGCAGGCTATTAGAATTTTTCAGGATCCTCCAATTGTGTTTTGCTCAAATTGCTTGATTGAATATTTTAAAATCCCTAAAGCCCAGACCATCTTTTTCCTTGTTAACCCAAAGCTTCTTTTAGCTTCTCCAATGAATGTTCTTCCCATTCTCAGTGGAACCCCAAACAGAACCGAGCATGCAGACGCTCTAAATCCTTGCAAAGACCCTCTAGAAGTTTAAAGCAACACATGATGTAGCTTGGAATTGCTTAGAAAATCTCCTTGACAAGCACCTCCTTCCCTCCAACCGACAAAATTTTCTGCCTTCAACCATGAAATCGTTTTCTAGACCCACTCTTTAACCACCTCGAAGACCTGGCTTTTATCTCGTCCATTAAGAGAATGGAGCCCAAGATAAAGCCTAAAAGAATTCACTATCTTAACTTTCAGCCAATCCTCCAAAGTTTTTCGCTTTCCCCCACTCACATTCTCGCTAACTAAGAACATAGACTGCTTAGGTTAATGGCTTGATCGAACGGCTTCTCGTAGTTATGTAGAATCTCCTTCAACATAAGACATTATTTTTCAAAATCCTGGAAAAAAAATAGGTTGTCATCAACAAAGAAAAGATGATCTATAACAGGACAATTCTTAGAAATGTTGATACTGTAAATACTACAAAGAGATTCTTTTCCGATCAAGTGAGTGGAGAGTCCCTTCGAACAAAGGAGCAAGAGATAAGACAACAGATCACCCTGGTGAAGCCCTCTAATAATTCTCATTTTTTAGAATTATTTAGCTACTAAACCTAAGTATTTTTATATAAAAGAATATATATTTTGTCGTTTGCATAGATAAATCAAGCTTAAATAGCAAATAATTCATAGATGACATTGTTAATCTTTATTGTGAAAAAGAGTTGAAAATGGTAATAAATTTCTTAATTTGTATATATTTATGCAAAAAAAATCATTGAAACCAAATTGCTGCAATATTAATAAAAAAAAATTGTTATAGCAATAAGCCACAACAAAATTGAATTTCTAGATTGGGTTTGGGGCATGATTTAAGAGATTTTCTCCATCAATCATGGCAAATTAGGGCAACCCATGAGCCACATCTTCAGCAGTAGCCATTATCTCTTTAGGTCTATATAAAGGCTCCCAAAGCTCTCAATTCATCATGGATTCTTCCAAGAAAACACAAAAAAATCACTTTTATTTTTCATTTTAGTTACTTTTCTTACCGTTCTTGAAGATTAGGGTTGTAATACTTGCATAAATCCCATCACCTTTGAAAGTTGGGGTTGTCATTTCTTGATTCATCATAACAAAGATTGAATCAAGATAGATCTAAGGCTAGTATGCACCTTCTTTTTCAAGTTTCTAGTTTTTTTATCTTGTTCTTTATTGTATTAAGTTTAGTTCATTTTGATTTATGTATTTCATTCATTTATGTTAACTTTTCAGTAACTTAATTTCTTTATATCCAATCTATTTCACATCAGTAGATATAATAAATCAATTTTCATTTCAAGTTCTTCTTTCTAACTCATCTCAACTCTTTGTCATTTTATTTAATAGTTGGTTTCACCAATTTTTTGCACATCCTTTCGATCCGATCTCATTTCAAAATTTAGGTTGTTACAACTTGATTTCCCTTGAAAAAGGAGGAAGCAAGTTAGATTGAACAAGGTGTAGATATTTGAGTTAAGATCTCATTTTATTGCTAGGGTTTTAATAATTTATTTTTTACTTAGATTTGTTTTTTATTCATCATGAAATTTGCTCATCTCAATTTTTTTCTCTATTTCCTTCATCATGAGCTATATATATATATATATATATATATATTTGGATTCAAATATGTGAATGCTTTAAAGAAAGTAGCCAAGGTCTAATATGTAAAACAAAGTGACTTGGCTCAATTCATAGCTTGGTTCACTTTTATTTATTTTCATTTCATCATTATTAGTCTAGAATGATCACCTAGATTTATATATTAAAATTAAATCTAATATTGAAAGGGTTAGGTGAAATTTGGTTATCATAAAAGTGATTTATGAAAAGAGCCTAGAAATATGACCTTTTTTTTTTTCTTTTTTTCTTTTTTTTCTTTTTTTTTTTTTATCCTAGACATAGGGCAAAACCTTTAAAACTAAGGGACTCTATTTTTAATTGTCTAAGTAACAAGATACTTCTTAGCCTCTTAAAGATACATCTTAGAATATCGAATTGGTGTTGAATCTGGCTCACCAATGCATTGAAATTGAGATAAGTTATAAGTTTTCATATTAGGCTTCATTTACTTTAAAAAAAAAGCATGAGCATGTTTGAATCCCTATTTTCTCATTATTATTTTTTCAAATTAAATTATTACTAAAATCTAGATCCATTTCTTTTGATACTAAAATTTTCATTTTGAGGAAATTTTTTGTTGTTAAAGAATTTTGTTGAAAAATCGTTCCCTTGGGAGACGAATACTTATCAACAATGTGCACTTGCACTAGACTAAGACTTTTCTTGTTTTCAATAAAGTCACTTGCTTCTAATCGATTACTCACGGGAAGATTTAAAAGTCTCCTTTGACACATCATTCATTATAACAGCAAAACTAATAGATTCCACATGATTCATAGTCCATCGCTGAGTGAACCTTAATTTAACCATCACCTCTTTTATAGAGATCCACACTACCCGATTATAGGCTTTGCTGACGTCGATCTTGAGAGCCACCGCCAAACTTGCTTTTTTCTTACGTTATTAATCACATTGAAACGTTTGTAACCGATTAGAGCATTGTCTATAATAAGTCAATCCAAAACAAAGGCATATTGAGAAGGGTGAGCAATCTTTTAAAGATTTAATAATTATATTCATTAAGAAATTGAACTTTCGTAAATGTATTAATTTGCACCTCCACCAGATTTCATTTGACCAATATCGTGTAAAACTTATAATTTGAGTTAATTAAACTCCAAAATTTTCATAAACAAATCAAT
The DNA here is from genome assembly GCF_009727055.1 of Benincasa hispida. NCBI lineage: Eukaryota > Viridiplantae > Streptophyta > Magnoliopsida > Cucurbitales > Cucurbitaceae > Benincasa > Benincasa hispida. The sequence goes on along the minus strand of NC_052349.1, from coordinate 43,901,211 downwards.
TTAGAACCTTCATTACAATCACCTTTAAAAATCATGAAAGATCTCTTAACGAAGAGCATCCATGAACGCATTCGGATCTTTCCGATTTCAATGTGACCAAAATATAATATATACATTCTAACATATAGTTATGCAAATAAACAGTAATTAACGGCATGCTTTGAACACTAAAAAATAAGGGAAAGAGTTCTTATACCAGTTGAAGACGCTCTCTTCAAGCTTTGGAACTCAGATGCAGCGAAAGACCTCTACACGATCTCTATCGCCCAACAAACAAGTCGTCTGTAGTAGCACGATCTATCACGAACAAGTGAACAACAGCGGGGACGACACCACCAAAATGGAGTCCTTGGTATTCTCGGAGTGAGAATCCAAACTGTGGTCTTTGATGAGTTTGGTAGAGGTAGGAGGAAGAATAAATCGTGTAGACGATAAGCAAGTGGGAGAGAAAAGGAAGCTATCGTATAGCTAAATGTTTATCGTTTAGAAGAAGATACACGATAGTGTAGGTTTTATTAAGCGATCGTTTAGTAAAAGGTGGATGATCGTTTAGAAAAACACGGCACGCTATGCGATCGTTTAGGAAAGCTAAGCGATCGTTTACGGACTAGCGTGCGATCGTTTAGGCGCAAGTTATGCGATCGTTTAGGTGTTGAGCGACTATCGTATAGGCTCTCGACTATGTGATTGTTTACGTTTCCACACCGATGTCAATTTTTTTAACCCTTGTAAAATGAAACTAATTTTCATTTTATTCTTCGGTTATTATAATCGAAGCGGTTGCTCCTACTAATGCGTATCCGAGAGAAATTTTAGGCCAATTATCATATAATTAACCAATTAAATAATTAATAAATATAATCATATTATATTCTTACCCTATAGTTTGATATCACATATCTACTATAGTAATTTCTCCTCTACTTGATATAAATCATATTTATATATAATTTCCTCTAAAAGAATGTATCTCATACCATTTAGGTGCACAATTATATCATATATAAATTAACAGTTCCAATTATATCATATATAAATCGAACTTCCTCTTGTCAGAATTTGAACATTTCAAATTAACCAAAATACTGATTCTCGGACTTTATTCAAGCTCCAGGGGACCTAAATGGACCTGTGGCTCGAAGCTCCAACAATCCGTGAATAGCTGACTAAACTCTTTAACCAGCGAGATCCACCATCTGGTTAATTGTCAGACATTCCACTAAAAGACTAACAGCTAAACCTCTTTCTTACCGAACAAATATATTTCTTGTTCTGCGGATCTATAACGAATCATGAGTACGATGACCCTGTCACAGAATGCTCGTAAGTACAGTTGGGCGCAATTTTACCATTTTGCTCCTTTAAGTTACATCTGCACTTCTTAAGTCGCACTAGATTCCTTCTAATGAATCAATACAAGCATAAGTCGAACTATGTGTGAACACTCTCGAGCCAAAGAGAAAGTGTGTGGGCATCAACATCGTTCAAAGTCGCTGAATCAAGCCCTTAAGAGGAGTTATCTATCTACTTACGCGCTTGGGGGAAGGAGTGAATTTCATCTTGTGTATGCTGAAGTTTGCCAGCTCCCAAATCAAGACGAATCCCCAAAATGGTGAGGTTTGGAAATCGACGACCTGGCCACTTGGCACCCATTAACAAATCAAAGAAACTGCCCTCAATGGCAAGTTAGTTCCCACTCAACTCAGGAATTGAAGTCATGTTACCTATGGTTCAATCCTGTGAAGTGAAAGTCTCTGTCAATGAACGGTGTAATATAACGAGACGTTAACACTTTGTGGTTAAGTCTTTATACAAACTCTTTGTATAGGATGCCCCCCGCTCGGTATGTCCGCGCAACACGAATGATCAGGATCAGACCAATTTATGACAAGTCACAACACTTGTGAACCATTCCACAAAGCGGGTCGCATCCGTAGCATTACCAGGATAATGTTTCCCTCCTATATCCATATACTACAGGACGCATTTTGGTTATCACTCTAAGACATGATTCACTTGTATGTCACCACATAGGCATGGCTTAAGTTTACATATAGATTAACCAGACGATTTTTATGGTTTATTGGGTTTGTGAAAAGCAATAAAACATGGCAATTGGAAAAAAAAACAAGATGTGAAGTAAAATATCATATATTATACATTACACAAGCGTTTCGTACAAAACTGTTTATAAACTACAGGACACGAGGACTTTAGCGGCATTAACCCGCAATAATCTCCCACTTTTTCTAAAAGCGAAGTGGGGTGTACATTTTAAAGATTAAGTACAAAACAATAAAACTATGGCATAAAAAGCCCAGTACAAGAAAAATCTCCACTTGCCTAAGTCCAGCCGCGGGCTGATCCTGTTAGACCTATGCTTCGTGTAGGTGACGCCTCAAATACTGTAGCCGTGAAAGCCTTCATAAATGGGTTAGCAACATTGTAGCTCCTGAAGGCGATTCTTTGTGGACGATTCACGTCCACTCGATTTGCATTAATCTCGCGGATCAGATGATACTTCCGCTCTATGTGTTTGCCATGCCCTTGACTCCTCGGCTCATTGGAGTTTGCCACTGCCTCACTATTATCACAATAGAGGGTAATGGCCTAGACATATCTGGAACAACTTCCAATTTTTTCAAGAACTTCCTGAGCCAGACGACCTTCTTAGCAGATTCGCAAGCCGCTACGTACTCTGCCTCCATAGTGGAGTCGGCGATACACCCCTACTTAGTGTTTCGCCACACTACAGCTCCTCCGTTAAGAGTAAAGACTGACCCTGATATGGACTTGCAAGAGTCCTTATCAGTCTGAAAGTCAGAATCCGTGTATCCAGTAAGGATCAAATCTCTAGAACCATACACGAGCATGTAGCCCCTCGTTCTCCAAAGATACTTGAGAATGTTTTTCACTACGATCTAATGACCCTGGCCTAGGTTAGACTGATACCTACTGACTATGCCCACAACGTAGCAGATGTCTGGATGAGTACAGAGCATCGCGTACATCAAACTGCAAACGGCAGACGCATATGGGATCGATCTCATCTTCTCAACCTCTTGAGGCGTCTTAAGACACATGTCCTCAGACAAAGTGACTCCATGCCTGAACGGCAGTAAGCCCCTCTTGGAGTCCTACATCGAGTACTTGAGCAACATCTTGTCAATGTACGATACCTGAGACAGTGCTAGCACTTTGTTCTTACGATCTCGAAAGATCTGTATACCAAGAACAAACGAAGCTTCTCCCAAATCTTTCATTTGGAATTGGGTCGCTAGCCAGTTCTTAATTGCAGTCAGTAAACCTACATCATTTCCAATGAGTAGGATATCGTCTACGTACAACACTAAGAAGACTACTGAAGATTTGATGATCTTCTTATAGACACAAGGTTCATCAACATTTTGGTCAAAGCCATAGGACTTAATCGCAGTATTAAATCATATATTCCAAGATCGAGACACTTGTTTCAGTCCATAAATGGACTGATTTAGTTTGCAAACTTTTTGCTCTTGACCATGGGCTATGAATCCCTCGGGTTGCACCATGGTCTCCTCAAGATTGCCATTCAAAAAGGTCGTTTTGACGTCCATTTGCCAGATCTCATAATTATAACAAGCTGCAATGAACAGGATGATGCAGATCGACTTTAACATGGCAACAGGCGAGAAAGTCTCCTCATAGTCGACTCCCTCTACCTGGGTATAACCCTTTGCCACAAGTCGAGCCTTGAAGGTCTGTATCTTCCTATCAGCACCCCGTTTACGCTTGTAGATCCATTTACAACCTATAGGTCTTACTCCATCAGGCTGATCTATAAGATCCCATATTGAGTTGAAGTACATCGACTCCATCTCAAGATCCATGGCCTTGACCCATTCATCCCCGTCAACATCCTCTATTACCTTCTGATAAGACAACGGATCCTCAACGTCGCCATCTGCTACCATAGCAAGGATATCCGTAAAACCCAGTCAGCAAACGGGCGGGTTTGCAACCCTCCCATTACGTTGAGGTTCCCTCAACTCTTGAGGTGGAACCGACCTACTAGATGAACTCCCATCAATAACTCTTGCTGATGTAGTAGGCTCTTCAACAACTCTTGTTGAAGTTTCAGTAGTTTCATTAGAAAAGCTCACGCAACACGACTTTACTTTGTGGACTGTGCTCCCTTATATGATCCTCCTCTAGGAAACTAGCGTTTGTTGAAACAAACACCCTTTTTTCCGTCAGATCATAAAAATAACCCCCTTGTGTACCTTCGGGGTAGCCTACAAAGAGGCATAACCTCGACCGTGGTTCCAACTTCTTGGGATTAGCTTCAAGCACATGTGTAGGGCAACCCCAAATGCGGAAGTGGCATAAACTAGCTTTACACCCGTTCTACAACTCTAGAGGTGTTCTTGCAACACTCTTGGAAGGAACATAGTTGAGCATGTATATCGCAGTCTCCACTGCGAAACCCCAAAACAAGTCCGGTAAGGAAGTGTAACTCATCATCGAGCGAACCATGTCCAACAAGGTCCTATTTCTCCTCTCCGCTACACCATTTTGCTAAGGTGTACTCGGCGTTGAGAGTTGGGAAACGATTCCATGTTCTATCAAATAGTTCTGAAATGTCGAGTCCAAAAACTCTTCACCACGATTCGATTGAAGTGTTTTAATTCGTTTATCCAATGCGTTTTCAACTTCAGCCTTAAACTCTTTGAACTTTTCAAAGGATTCAAACTTCCATTGCATAAGATAAATATACCCGTACCTGAAGTAATCATCAGTAAAACTGATAAAATACCCATAACCACCTCGGGCTCGCACGTTCATAGGACCACAAAGGTCAGAATATACTAACTCAAGAGGCTGCTTGGCTCTATAACCTTTTCCAGTAAAAGATTGTTTAGTCATCTTACCCTCAAGGCAAGACTCGCACATTGGTAAAGAATTTTCTTCTAACTCACTTAGAAGTCCATTCTTCACCAATCTCTCAATCCTATTGGGATTGATGTGCCCTAAACGTAGATGACAAAGTTGGGCATTTTCTTATGGAGAAATTCGTTGACGTTTTGATTGAGTTACGACCGTTCTAAACAATTCAGTATTATGGAGGGAATGAATGGCTAACGACCTTAGCACATATAAATTAGGTTTCAGGTTTACTGTGTAAATAAAAACACTATCTTTATGAATAAACGCTTTATCCACATTAAAAGATACAGTATATTTATATTACAATAAACACTTTTACAGAAATGAGGTTCTTTTTTAGTTCGGAAACAATATATACATCATTCCAAATAAGAAACCTATTCTGTAAAGCTAACTGGAGCCCGCCCACTGCTACAGCTGAGATGACGTGCCTGGTGCCTACTTGCATCGTCATCTCACCAGCCTCCAGCTGTCACCAAGATCTAATCCCCTAAAAAGAAGAACAAGCGTGGTTAGTGGCGTCATCAATTATCCAGGCAGAATCATCATTCTCCACTAAACAAGTTTCAAAAACAAGTAAATCACATTTACCTTTATCGGCCTTGGCTGTTTTCTTCTCTTTCAGATAGTAAGGACAATTCCTCTTCCAGTGTCCATCTTGGTTGCAGTGGAAACATTGTTTCTTTTCAACCGGTGGACGCCTCCTTGGGGCGACAAGCGGTGGGTTAGCAGGCGCCTTCCCTTTTCTTTTACCACCCTTTTTCTTCTTTCCCTTGACAGAGTTAGAAGCGGAAGGTGTAGACTTCGTTCCTAAGGTTGAACCTTTATGGAACGTCTTAGAGGATGAAGTAACATTTGCCTCACCCTTCTTCCTCTCCTTACTTTTTAGTAAAGATTGATATGTTTGCAACTCGTTGAGGAGAGTTGTAAGGTTATATTTCACTTTGTTAAGAATCACATTGCTAACAAAGTGCAGGAAGCTCTCTGGTAATGAATGCAGAATTATGCTAACCTGGCTACCCTCATCGATGGTAGACCCATTCAACTCCGCCACATTAAAGTGGACCATCATGTTAAGCACATGTTCACGAACAGTGGTGTTTTCTTGCATTTTGGAGTTGAATATGTATTTAAGAGCCTCATGCATAAGCTGTTCAAACGGTTGTCCAAACATCCTCCACAGAGACTCCATGATCTCACGCGCTGAGACCATAGGCTCATGTTTCTTGGACAAGACTTCAGAAAGACTTGTCAAGATGTAGGCTCGGGCCTTCTCATTCGCCCTTGTCCATCACTTGTATGCCTCCGAACATTTTGAGCGGCATTTGGAGCTGGAATAGGAGGACAGGCCTCCGTGAGAGTGAACATGAGATCCTCGATGATTAGGATCGTTGTGATCATATGTTTCCATGTTGCAAAATTATCACCAGTTAGTTTTCGGTGCTAGACAAAGCCAACATGGCTGTTTCCATTTTGAAAAAGTTGTTGCTTAAAATATGAACAAAACTTTATTAGATTTTGCTAAACCACTTTTAAACCAATCAATTTTGCAAAACAGTTTCAAGTACCCTAAGTTATAGATTTCTATTTTGCAATTATGCCCTAGTGAGGCAAGACAAACGTCACCGATGGGGTGATCGGTTGCCCCTTCGATGGAATGAGACATTCTCAACCATTAGGTAGAACCAACTCTTGGAACTGAACCTAACAACCACCATTTTTCGGTCCATAACTGTTAACCTTTAACAATTCCGTGTAAGTTTGACCCATCGTTTTCGGTGCCAAAGTCCCGCCTTAATGAGCCAACTGTAGGGAAGAAGCAGATTAGGACAAGAGACTAAGTTATCTTATCCTCTTATAGGAGATTAAATAAAGAAATGCGCAAAATTGCCATCCTTTCGGGGGACACTCCCAGGGTGCCTCGAGGCGATGTGCAGTAACTTTATTCAACCTAACGAGGGAGACCAAGGGATATGCTGTCGCACTTCCCGCCCCCACTTTCTATGAACACTTTCTCCATCCACCTTGATATTGACCTACTCAAACACCATCCGTTAGGGGGACACGCCAAAGGTTCCTTAAGGCCAAGGGTAGATCTCACGGTGTGGACTATTTAGGAGAAACGTGAAAGGTTTAAGTGAAACATCTTATGCCCCAAATACCTCCCACTGAATGTTTTACCTAGGGTTCATTAACCTAGACAATCCAACTACTGATTTTAGTCTAAGTCGTCTTTTTAAACTCTGCTCATAAACAACGTTTGTCTATGAAAAAAGAACAAGTTCAAGTAGTCACATTTAAACACTTTAAGGGACAGTTCTTAACTTAAATACCCCAGCCTAGACAGAACCCTCCTGGGACAAAAGGTCTCTTATAGATAGATTTGCTAAACTTTAACCTTTTATTAGCCAATTTAATCCTATTAAACTGATTAAAAGATTAAAGCCTTAGGGTTGCTAATCATATTAGAACCATGATCTTAGGTCTATGTGATCAAAGTTTTAAACATTTTAAAACCATGAATTAAACCTAAATGAGCATGCATGTCTTTCTTATTTCTTTCAGTTCTAATTTCTTTTTAACTTTTAAAAAAGAAACAACTAAAAAACCATTGCGCACAACAAAGGTGTTTATAAAAATTATAAAGTAACCTATGTGTCATGTTTCATGCAATGTCTGGTCATTACTATACATAACTTTTATATAAAGTGTAATAACCAAGCAAACATACTATCATTTACCCTTATATTATAACAATTATAATATAAAGATGATGCATGTCATTGCTTTTTATGCATGCATAAATATAACTCTTATATTATATAATGCATGAGCATGCTCTTACATATTAAATCATGCTTCTCTAAATTATAAAAATTACACAAAAAAGATGATGCATGACCAATTATAAACATACATCGCATGTAATAAATAAAGGATTAATGGATCGGGATGAGCCTTTACAAAAACTGGAATGAAATAACCTTATCTATTACATTTTTCGTTGAGCGAACCGGTTCACAGGAGAACCGGGTCTTGAACTACCAGGAGGACTCCATTGTGTAGTACGTCAAAGGTAGACGATCGCCCAGCGCACTAGACGATAGACGCATAAACTAAATGATCGCGTAGACGCTATGAGGCTGCGAAGCCTGATCGTCTATGCGATCACTTAACGCGGCGATAGGTAAAAAATTTACCTTGCTTACTAAGTGATCGTTTAGTCAGTTACTAAGCGATGAAGCTTGCTGACATAAACGATTGTCTAATGCGCGTGCGTGTTAAACGGTATGCGAGCATCCCATCATCTACACAACCCGATACTCAGTGATCGTGTACCCCATCATCTACATGATGCGATCAACCCTTGATCGTCTCCTTCCTCGAAGAACTACAACGCTTTCTCCAATCTTCTTTACGAATGACTCAAGACTCGAACAGACTTTGAATTACAGACTCGATAAAGATTATTAATGCCCAAAAATGCAGGGGCCTTTACAAACAATCGCAAATGTAAAGAATTAAATCAAACTGAGGCTTATATCCACGAAAACATCCATTAATCCGCATATCCACGACAATTTAACGATTAAACAGAGCAGACATGCATCCACCAAGAATGTATATGTAATTCGTTGTAACAATGAAATTGGAATATCAGAACCTAGCTCTGATACCAATTGAAGGATCTCTTAACGAAGAGCATCCATAAGCGCATTCGGATCTTTCCGATTTCATCGTGACTGAAATACAACATATACATTCTAACATACAGTTATATAAACAAATAGTAATTAACGGCATGTTTTGAACACTAAAGAATAAGGGAAAGAGTTTTCATACCAGTTTAAGACGCTCTTCAAGCTTTGGAACTCAGATGCAGTAGAAGACCTCACGTGATCTCTATCACCCAACAAACAAGTCGTCTGCAGCACACGACCTATCACGAACAAGTGAACAGCAGCGGAGACGATACCACCGAAATGGAGCCCTTGGTATTCTCGAAGTGAGAATCCAAAGTGTGGTATTTGGTGAGTTTGGTAGTGGTAGAAGGAAGAATAAATCGTGTAGACGATAAGTAAGTGGGAGAGAAAATGAAGCTATTGTATAGCTAAATGCTTACCGTTTAGAAGAAGCTACACAATCGTTTAGGTTTTTCTAAGCGATCGTTTAGTAAAAGGTGGACGATCGTTTAGAAAAGCACGGCACACTATGTGATCGTTTAGGAAAGCTAAGCGATCATTTAAGGACTAGAGTGCGATCGTTTAGGAGCGAGGTGTGTAATCGTTTAGGCGTAGAGCGACTATCGTATAGGCTCTCAACTATGCGATCGTTTACGTTTCCACACTGATGCCAATTTTTTCGAACCGTTGTAAAATGAAACTAATTTTCATTTTATTCTTCGGTTATCATAACCTAAGCGACTGCTCCCACTAACGCACGTCCGAGAGAAATTTTAGGCCAATCATCATATAATTTACCAATTAAATAATTAATAAATATAATCATATTATATTCTTACCTTATAGTTTGATATCATATATCTACTATAGTAATTTCTCCTTTACTTGATATAAATCATATTTATATCTAATTTCCTCCAAAAGAATGTATCTCATACATTTAGCCAATTATATCATATATAATTAACCAGTCCAATTATATCATATATAATCGAACTTCCTCTTGTCAATTTGAACATTTCAAATTAACCCAAATACTGATTCTCGACTTTATTCAAGCTACCCAGGGGACCTAATGGACCTGTGGCTCGAAGCTCCAACAATCCGTGAATAGCTGACTAAACTCTTTAACCACGAGATCCACCATCTGTTAATTGTCAGACATTCCACTAAAGACTAACAGCTGAACTCTTCTTACCACAAATATATTTCTATGTTCATCGGATCTAACCAATCATGAGTACGATGACCCTTCACAGATGCTCGTAAGTACAGTTGGGCCAATTTACCATTTTGCTCCTGTAGTTACATCTCACTTCTTAAGTACCACTGATTCCTCTAATGAACAATACAACATAGTCCAACTATGTGTGAACACCTCTCGAGCCAAGAGAAAGTGTGTGGCATCACATCGTTCAAGTCCTGGAATCAGCCCTTAAGAGAGTTATCTATCTACTTACCCCGCTTTGGGGAAGGAGTGAATTTCATCTTGTGTAGCTGAGTTTCCAGCTCCCAAATCAGACGAATCCCCAAAATGGTAGGTTTGAATCGACGACCTGGCCACTTGCACCCATACAAATCAAAGAACTGCCCTCAATGGCAAGAGTTCCCAACTCACTCAGGATTGAAGTCATGTTACCTATGGTCATCCTAGTGAAGTGAAGTCTCTGTCATGAACGGTGTTATATAACGAGATGTTACACTTCGTGGTCAAGTCTTATACCTGTCTCTTATACACATCTAGATGTGTATAAGAGACAGGGTCGCATCCGTAGCGTTACCAAGATAAGGTTTCCCTCCTATATCCATATACTACATACCATTTTGGTTATCACTCAAAACATGATCCACTTGTATGTCACCACATACATGCTTAAGTTACATATAGATCTCTTATACACATCTAGATGTGTACCTATGGTCATCCTAGTGAAGTGAAGTCTCTGTCATGAACGGTGTTATATAACGAGATGTTAACACTTTATGGTTAGGTCTTATACAAACTCTTTGTATAGGACGCCCTCGCTCGTATGTCTCTAACACGAATGATCAGATCAAACCATCTGTGACAAGTCACAACACTTGTGACCATACCACAAAGCGGGTCGCATCCGTAGCGTTACCAAGATAAGGTTTCCCTCCTATATCCATATACTACATACCATTTTGGTTATCACTCAAAACATGATCCACTTGTATGTCACCACATACATGCTTAAGTTACATATAGATAACTAGAAATTTTATATTTGTTGGTTTATGGTAAAGCAAATAAAACATACAACTGAGCAAAAAGCAAGATGTGATGTAAATATCATATATTATACAACACAAGAGTTCATACAAACTATTTACAAATTACAGGATATGAGACTTTAGGGCATCAACCCCAACAAATCATCCATATTTTAATTCTCAAATATATGTAGAAATGCATGAGCAATTGATACATGTCATGAAATGCATAATTTAGGGTGATATTTATATGATTTTACTTAGTAAAAATAGACATTTATGTGTGTTTTACCCCATAAATGGTCTTAAATGAATAAACTGGTTGTATAAAGGATCTTTTGGTCTTAAAAGTGATTTTTTTTTTAAAAAAAAATGGTTGACTTTATGAACTTTTTTTAGGAACTTTTGACTGATTTGAAGAACTATGTTGATGCACCTACATCGCCTGAATCAATGTGACCACATCAAAATCCTAAAGCTAGAATTTTGCCCAGTCATTTGCAATTGCTATTTTCACGGTCTGAAATGTGTTCTTCAGTGTAGAAATTGCTTGGTAGACCTCTATTGCACCTATTTCGACCCTCTTACAACCAATTTGGGCCAATAAAAGGATGAGAACTCTTTTCTTTCAATCGTCAATGCTCCATCCAAGAAATTCAGCCGTTCTTGGGTCAAAATCTCATCTTCCCAATCAGCAAGCTTTAAGAACAAAAGTTCCCTTGGGGTCGAAGGCTCTAAACATCCCTACCCCGTGAAACTTGTGGAGAGATAGGATTGATCCTCGAAAAAGGAGAATCATCCTAGGAAAGATTGGAAGAGCGAGAGGTTGCCATAAGGCTTCATTTTGTTTCTAGCATTATTTTAATTCATGATTGCATTTTTTAAAATTATTTTTCTTTCTTCTTTTTCTGTTGAATATTCATCTTGTAGTCATGGTTATTGATTTGATGAAATCTAATCATTTGATAATAATCATGAGTTAAATTCTCTAAGGGGTTCGATGATGTGAATACCCTTAGGTTTTATGGTTAGAGCAGTGCCTATATTTCATACCACTTGATTTAAACATTTCTTTTATTGAATTTAAAAGATAAAAATTGTTAGGTTAAATTGGCCATTTAATGTAGCAATCTACTTGAGTCTTAATAATAAGAATGTTAGGATATAAACTGATGTCACAGAGGGATATGCGACTAAGAGCCTAGAAATAGAATTGTCACGTGGCCTTAGAAATAACGGACACTATAGGATAAAGAATTTGCATGTGAATTAATCCAAGATCTAGCTAACCATAGAAATATAGGCATTAGCTGATTAGAGTTTCTAAAGGAACTTGATACAATATCGAATAGGAGGAGTTTTCTATCCATGACTGAGTCATTGACATGGTATGATGCGGTTGCATTACTCAAGGCACATTGTCCGATAGATTGAAACATTATTATACCCCTATTCAACTATTCTTATTTACTGTTTTTTTAAATCAATAATCTACCTATTCACAACTATTCTTACACTTGCTTACCTTCGATTTCATTGGTTCAATGTCTTAATAAAATCAAGAGTAACTAGTCTTGAGGAATTTGACCCTTGGAATACTCCAATACTTAATACTTCAATCGATAGTGTATGCTTGTACTTAAACTTCTTTTCACCCTTAATTATTTTCATCTAATCACTCATACATAATCGGTCAATCTATGATTTTCAAAGACAATTTTGACTAATAGTCTAAATCGATTCATTTATGAAAGTTTTGAGGTTTAATTGATACAGTTATAAGTCTTATACAAGGTCTTCCCAAATGGAACGTAATGAAATGTGTAAATTGATACACTTACAAAAGCTCAAGGTTTACATTGATACAACCCCTAATATTTAGATTGTATAAATTGATATTTTTTCAATATGTTTTTTATACTATATTTATAAAGAATTATAGTTAAATATAAACGGCCAAAATAAACATAGTTCAACTGGCATAATTCTTGCACTAAAAAAGTTAAATATAAACTAATAGTAATTAAATTACAATCAAACATAATCCAATCATATTGTGCCAAAATGAGTTGAACTCAACTGACATAACTATGTGTTAGCAAGTCAAAGAAAACCCTTAGGGGCGTTTATCAGTCATATAATGATGTTAATTAAATTATTAATTACATTTTAAATTGTTTATATATACATGTGTGTGTATATATATATCTTAATTTATTAAATTGTGATAATAACCAAATTCCCAGCCCCCCTCCCGTTCCCCACTGTATAAAACCCGGTTCACAGCTTAAAAAAAGACCGACCAGGTTTTTACTGATCATTCTGAATTCCTTCCTCTTTGTTCTTCTGCTCTCGTCTTCTCTTGCTTCCATGGAATTGTTGCTCATCAATTGTTAAACATTAGAAAAACAGCACTACAAAATATGGTTTGGGGATTCTTCCCCGTCGATCCTCTTTCAGGTCCGTTCATTTTTCATGATTTCCTAATTACTTCTGCTTCTGAAAAGTCGTCTTCTTTATCTTGTAATCAAATAAGTTTTTAAAGAATCGTCAGTTTTTGTTTGGTTTGATTATTTATATAATCAAATGCATGTTGCAGGCGAGGAGGAATTCTACATTTTTGCACCTGGAAAGTATAAAGTGGGTCGTAAAGGTACTTCGATTGTGCTACTACTTACATTTTACCCACTACTTTTTCTTCTAAATGCTACATCCGTCTTTGTTATTTCATATAATTATTATTTGAGAAACATATGTATGATTAGATTATAATCTTAATCACTTAATCACTCAGTATAAGTGTACTCAGTGTTCTCAAAAGGTGTTAAAGAGTGTTAAAGGATAAGGAACCTAGTGATGTTTGGCCTTTATTAGAGTTTCACTTTGGGTTTCAACTTCAAAGTTCTTTTCTGAACTATTTTGCTTGAGTAGACCGTTCGTACGCTCTGTATTCTTTCATTTTTTTTTCAGTGAAAGAGGTTGGTTTATTTTTTTAAAAAAAAAGTGTACTCATGAGATTCTATCAAACCTATTTTGTGCCTTACTAACCCTACTGAGTGGTGAGTGTCCTAATGACCTTGTTGAGCGAATGATCCCAAGTAATCCGTGTCCTTTGTAGGTGTGTCCAAGAAAGCAAGAGTTCCAAGCACCACACGCTTAAGTCCAAGGGTATGATTAGAGTTTTGGGAATGAGAGTACACCCCAAATGAGCTAAACTAGAGTATGAAGACGTTAATTTGTATATAGGTAGACTTGCCATTTGCCATGAGAAAAAGGGAGTACCTTTCAATCATGATGTCTTCAATCCCACTCATTTTTGGATAATTTCTCAAAAAGATGCCAAAGCTTCCTTACTCAACATTGGGGAATATTCCTATATGATAGAACCCAAATATATTGTATTATAAATGACCATAGAATTACAAGATAAACTAAGTATTCAAGGTACTTGGACCCTCCCTCTCCTAAGAATTCTCTCAAGACCATAAATCACTTACTGAAATAATGCCTGGCTTTTCCCTTCCGCACTCCCTCTATTTATAGCTACCAAAAAACTTCTCTAATAATTACTAATATGCCCTTAACACTCTAATTATTCCCTAATAGCATTCCTATTACTATCCTTGCGGCTATCAAATTTTGCGATAATTGAAAAGAACAAGGAGAAGAGGCGTATGACTTAGGAAGTCTATATGGATGCAGACTATGAAAGTCTATTAATGATAGAGGATCTACATCAAGATATTTACTAGTTTAGGAGGAATTTTATTACTATTTGGAGATGTAAGCAAATGTTGTGACTTGATCAAATTTAGAAGGTGCATTCAGAACAACAACACTAAGAATATTTAAACTTCTTTGGATAAAAATGATCTTAGAGGACTTGAAGCTTCATCTAGAGCCAATCCACTTAGGAAACATAGAAATACACACACACACAAAAAAACTTATTGTTGCTTTGATAAATTAGTTCACAATTATTGTTGCTTTGATAAGTTAGAAAGAGGTTGAGGCTATCACTTCAGATGAAGAACAGAAGGATAGTATTTTGACCTATGGGGTGAGAGGAATAGCAGAGTGTTTAGGGGGATTGAGAGGAATGCTAGGGAAAGTTGGTCTCTTGTCCATTTTCATGTGTTTCATTGGGCTTCGATCTCGAAGGTCTTTTGTACTTATTCTATAGACATGATCTTGTATAGTTGAAGTTCCTTCCTGTAGAGGGAGTCCCCTTTTTGTGGGCTGGTTTTTTCTATGCTCGTGTATTCTTTCATTTTTTCTCAATGAAAGCGGTTGTTCTTATAAAAGAAAAAGTTGTGCCTATATGGCTGTATGAGGCGAGGATCCTCGTGCACATGCTTTTTTGAGCTTTTTTAAATAACTTGATCAATTTTTTAAAACATTTTTCATAATGTTTTGTAGTTTATTTTATTGCTCTATTTGTCTAGGTCTTTTCTTTTTGTACTGCCTTTTTCATACGAAAAATATTTTAAACATTTAATACTTCTAACAGTCACCTTCTTTAGTCTCTCAAATCATGCTCTCAGTTGTTTGCTCATTATGTGATCTTATATGTTCCGCAGGGTGTGATTTGCCTATAACAAAAGATAAAGGAGTTTCCCGTATCCATGCAGAAATAGTTGTAGATACTATGATCTTTTTAAATTCCCACAAGAGTTGCTTATCTAACGTTTCCTCTAAAGTGAAGATTAGAGATTGCTCCAAATATGGGACATTTGTTAGAAGGAATTCTGGGTTGAAGGAGAAAATTCATGAGCTTCCGAGAAAAGAAGCAAGCTTGTATGATGGAGACATGGTTTCATTTGGATCTGGCAATGCAACCTACAGGTAATAAGATTTATCTTTCAAGTCGCTCTCACTGCCTAGCTCTTTATTATTATTATTATTGCTATTGAATTATTTTAAACAAGAAAAAACTTTTCATTGATGTATGAATAAAAGTTCAAGGGATACAAACTCCCAAGGGGAGTGAAAAAGAAAAAAAATCCAAATATTAAATACAACCAAATAGAGATTAGTCATGAAAATAAATAAACATCTAAAGAACAAAGAACTTTTTCAAAATCTTCGTGTGAAGGACTTAGAGAGGTTGCTACTTATTTAGTGTATCAGTGATCATCTTCTCTTCTCTGCAAGGATTTCTGTAATTCTTTAATATTTTAACCCCTCCCCCACAACTTCCCTTTATTCTTGATTCTTAAGAACTAGAGCAAATTTTTGTGATATTTTTGTCTCCTTTTCTTGGATAAAGGATTCTATGTTTTTGTATAACCTAGTTTCTGCAGATTTTGGGTTTTACCTTTAGCTTTCATGGATATAGATGCCAGAGTTTCTTGTTAATTGTACTAAAGTTTCTTCTTAGAATCTGGAAAATCTCCTTCCCTTTTTGCTTTTGTGAATGTATAGAAATATATTTTAATATACTTCTCGGTTTCCTTTTTTTTTCTTTTAAAGTTTCTTGAGAGGAAAAATTATTATTTTATTGTCTAAGAAACTTTTCCTTCAACCTGATTTTCTAGCACCCATGGTGCCTGAAGTCCTTATTAGTCTTTTTACGAATCTTGCAGGTTCTCCTTTGTACAGCTCTTGTTTTACGTTATCCATTCAGAGTCCTTCCAAGTCCAATTGCTTAGGGACAAGGTTTCATCCATCGGTAAGTCACAAAGAAGTTGCTGATCGTTGCTTACTTATTACAATAGAAATTCTTGTCTGATTAATTAGAAGTTTCAATTTCCTAAGGTTTCTTTTGTAACTGCAGTTGCTTAATATTAGCATGTTGTAGAACAAATGCTTGAAAACTCTCAATACAACCCTAAAGACATGGTATTGAATATGTTATAGAATATGAGGAAAAAAGAGGGAATCCTTATTTGTACATAGAATTCTTAACTTAATAGTGTGTTAAATTACACTGAAGAATGACAGCTAACTAAAATGATGTTTGTTTAAATTATCCATCGACTGTAAAATGGATAAAATAAAGTGAAGTAAATAATTTCTAAGTAGTGCAAAAGAACAACAGATAACCAAATATTCAGGAGTTTTGGTTGAATTTGAAGAGTGTATGTATTAAAATGTAGGTGCTTGTACTTCTCATGATATTCAGGAGTGTACGCATGTGCTTGTAGAGGAACTGATGCCTTTTAATGAAGCTCTAGTTGATGCCATCGTGGCTGAGAAACCTTTTGTTCTTACTAGTTGGGTTGAGGTAACAATGTGCTTCATCTATTAATTGTTTCTACTGTAATGTCAACTTGTATCTTATTTTCACAACGTATTATGGTAGGAGCTTGATCTTGAGAATAGAAAATTACACCAAAATTGCGTTAAGATATAAAAGTTTTTTTCCCCTTAAACGTAAAACCAAACTTTCGTTTTGAAAAAAAAAAAAAAAAAAAAAAAAAAAAAACACGTGCATACCAAAAAGAGCCTACAAAAGGGCTTAAGTCAAGTAAAATAAGACTGAGGTGTAATTACAAAAAGACCTTGTCACTTATGCCCGAAGAGAGATAAAATAAGATGATATAAAAGAAGAGTTACAATATCAACTCCAAGCACTTCTATATAGGCCTGGACTCTCCGAAGAATACTACACTCCAGAATTCTGAATGACTTCCTCTCATTCTAACTACCCTACCCTAACAACTACCACGGAAATACATATAATGGAACACTGAAAAAACCAGGAAGTAATAGATTTTTTTTCTTAGAGATCCTCGATGGAGCATCCTCACGGCCCTTTTTTTTTGGGTGGGGGGGGGATGGGGGATGGGAAGCACCCAACCTTTGTTTCATTGATGGTATAAGAGATGTAAGGCTATAATTAGAAAAGTATAGAAATACACCAAGATAGGGAAGTATAAATAAGGTGTTAAAGAAAAGATGAGGATCAAAGATGCGGCAGTACGCTTTATCCAAATTATTCAAAGATAGGCTTTAATAAACCTAAAAACCATAAAAGTAACAACAGTAAACACAAAGTGAAGTAAAGTAAAAAATGCTAAGGGAGAAACTATTAGAAAGGAACAATGAAACTCTTCCAGCTACAATTATTATCTTGAATGGAAAACCCTTTGAAGCTTTTAGAAAGAGAACACCAAGAGAAGGACTTCAAGCGTGCAGAAGGGAAGCAATCGACACAGAAGTGTGCTTCCCCCTTGAAAAATACGATGATTTCTTTCCATCCATAGCTCTGAAAAAATTGCTTTAACTGCATTAATCCACAAACTATTAGCCTTCAAATTCAAACATGGGCCACATTTATGTTTATGTTGGCCATCATCGTGAACCAAGAATGACTTTGATTACAACTTTGTTCTCCATTCTTTTCTATCTGTGCACTGACCATTGCCAAGCATTATTAGTATCTGCACCGGTGTTGATCCTCATTATTTGTCCTAATTTGTTGAAGATGACATTTCTGATACTTTCTATTTCTAGACTCATGCTATCAACAAAAACATGAGACAATCGAGATTCTGCATTCTTACTGATTGTTACACTTTAGTTATTTGCAGGAAGAACCTCCTGTAACGAGATTCCATCCTTTGATTCGTGAGTGCTGCCTTTTAAGTTCAGCTGTGAACAAATTATTATTAAGTAATAGTAAAATTTTTGAACTCATGCATTTCACCCACATCCTTCTGTCTTTGTTCTTTGAATCAGTTATCATCCAACAATGGCCGTGGAAGGGATGCATGTCAAAGTTATGGACCCGAACACTCGTAAAAACTGTTTGAGTGGATACACTTTTTTACTAGGGTCGGCACATATGGTAATGCTATATGTTTCCATTACAATTTATCTTTTCATTTTCACATTTTTTTGAGAGTGGCTGGATAATCCTTTAATGAACTGATTTTAAAATAAAATAAATTGGCTTTATTTTATAATTCGTTCATCTTCCATCTTTCATGGCAAGTCTCTCTCCAGTTTTGAGCGTTTTGAATTGGCTTGCTTGAAGCCTGAAAGTGTCTACTTGGTGCTCTCTTTCCAAATTATTTGAGGGATTTTCTACTCAAGATATATGCCTCAACTGGAATGCCTTTATCTCTCATGATTAATTCTGTATTTTTAGTTTTTTTTATTGTATTTTTATGCTTTTGTTTATTTCACTCCATTTCGGAGTATGTATCTCTGGAGCATCCGTCTCTTTTCATTATATTAATCAAATGCCTTGTCCTTGTTTTACAAAAAAAAAAAAAAAAAAAAAAGGCTTTATGGTATTTCTTATCATGTATACTTAGTTAACCCTACCAGCAGGAGTTTGAAATGAATAAATAAATAAAAGAGAAGGGGAAATTTTAAATCTTATGTCTACCCTTTGAATGTTTGGTCTCTTAAAAAAAATCTAAGAAAAAAATTATTTGGACGCAAATGGTGTTTAGTACTATTCCTTAGGTTTCTGCTTGCTTATTTCTTGGAACTTAGGAAATCAAATGTGAGGGTACTGGTAGGGGATATTGTGGGGGTAGTAATAGGTTTTGGTAAGGGATTAAGGGTATAGTGGTGACTAGTTGGGGAGATAGTTACAGAGTTTGGGCTATAAATAGAGGTAGTGAGGAAGGAGGTGGGGATTACGTTGTGGTGAGTGAATTAATGATGGGAGAGGTCTCAAGAAGGAGGGTGCTAGTACCTCGAATTTCTTGTTTACCTCTTAGTTTCTTATTAATATTGCAATATAGTGATAAACCTCCAATTCCACCACCTATCCGTTATATATGTTCAAGAAGGAAAAAAGACAAGAACATCAATCTTGAAGGAAGTTGAACATGTATAGGGTAGAGTCTCCAACAACCCGCAAATGGTGGAATTGTGGTCGGTGGCAGACTTGTATAAGTAGGGGGGTGAGCGCATCCCATTCACACACAATGGCTCTTGTGTAAGCAAACTTGGAGAGAGTTAGAGAAAACATGGGGATCGATCCCCTCGGCCAATTTCTGTGTTGTGCAATTGTGCTTCTTCTAGCAAAACAGTCCTGGGATCCTTGGGGCAACAAGAAGGCTGACTAAGAGGAGCCTCTTAGGCTGCACAGATATGGTGAAATATTTTACTCGAGTTTTTACCCCGTGACAGTTAGAAACTACAAATGGAGACACTAGAGAGACATACGTGAGGAGAGAAAAAAAAGTACTTTTATTCTGGATTGACGCAATTATTGAATCATAGAGGCAACATATATATAGATAACAAGAGAAATTAAATATTAAGCACCTAACTTCCCTAAAATATAGGAGATTCTCTCTAATCTTTATTTGCTAATAGTAAACCATATAATCTAAACAACTTCAAGCTAAAACTAATTCAATAGTAGTTATGCCAAAAAGTTGTTTCCTGTCATGTTGGGTCTGGACAGTTACTAGAAGTTATATGTTTATCCATGGTGACTACCTACCCAGGATTTAATATCCTATGAGTTTCCTTGACACTCAAATGTTGTAGGGTCAGGTGGGTTGTCTCGTGAGATTAGTTGAGGTGTGCATAAACTGGCCTGGTCACACACGGATATAAAAAAAAATGTTTATGTTTGTATGTGGTATTTGGATCAGTATTTAAGTAAAGTAGTTACATATGTGAAAACTATCTTTTGCTTTGTTTTGTATGGGAAGAGTCCAAACCTCGAATGTTTGGGTTGTGTGGAACTTTCTTGAATGTTTATGAATAATCTCTGAAGTTTCTTTCTAGTTGTGTATCTATAAGGGACCTAGTTAGAGATGTATGAGGTTATTAGTATGATTATTAGAAGGGTCATATTAGTAATTAATAATAAGTTTGTTAGAGTGTGAAGAATTTTGTGGGGTTTCCTAATTTGGGAATTTGGGAGAGTCTAGCCCTCTCAAAAGGCTAGGGGTTATCTTGTTATTTTCTATGATATTAGAGAATATTTCAATATAATTCCTTATTTGATTGTTCTTTAGTTTATTCTTTGTTCTTGAGTTTGTTCTTGTTAGGAGGTATCCTAACAGCATCATATCGTTTTCTTTAGTGTTTACATATATTTGATGTGTTTAGATGCCTAACATTCTTTTGGTGGATTGTTTCGACTTCCATTAATTTTGGTATTCAAATTCCTATTTTTTAGCAGTACAAGTATGGGGATCGGTTGAAGAAGTTATTGCAACAAGTTGGTGGTGCAAATGTTTTATCTATTGAGGACTTCTCTTCAGATAGCCAAGTACGAGAGAGACTCTATCTCTGTTCACATACTGTTATCCATTCTTTCCTAATTGCTTCTGAAGGCGTGGGTAAACACTGTTGTTTGACTAATTTCATGTAAATATTCTAGTTCACTGTATTTCTGCCAGCAATATAATCTCATGGTTGACAATATGAAGTGCATTATATACTTTTGGGTATGAATTCTAGGATCGAATCTTGTGAAAATACATGCTCAATACACTTCTATTTGTTGACAGTCATATAGCACGTGATAGATAGTTCAATGTTTCGATAAAAGTGAAACTTGCACGGCATGGGGCACAATTATTGATTAACATAAATCATCTACATATACATAATATCTTTAATCATGAAATCATCATTGCATTCCAAACGGTAATGCTTAATATGTGAACAGTGTTTGAAAATATGTCTCAAATGGTGCTTTATGTAGTCTTTGATTAGAAAAATACAATGGCTTGAAGTGTTTATTCCATTTTTTGTTTGTTTACCTCGGTTCTGTGAACCTGGTGTTTGTTGGGCAATTGATTTGTATGATAACTTCTGTAGGATTTGAGTAATGGAGAAAATGATCGGGTAGTATTCGTTATGTCTGGAGGATCAGCAGAAAAGTTGGATTCCTCCTATAAGATTGATTCTTATTATAAAATAACTGAGGTGGCTTTGATATCTTCTGTTTTGAGTGGAAGGCTGGACAGAGACAATTTGATACATCCTTGTGGTAAGTAGTCTTTCTCACTACTAGTTTCATTTGTCATATATTTGCTCATTGTGATTATTGATTAATTACTATTGATTTTTCTTCATTTTAACTTCGTTCATCTAACTAAATGTAAAGTTTCCTTGCAGAACCAGGTTCTTCTACATGCTCCACTGATGAGACCGTGGTGGCAGAATCCGATCTTGAAGCAGAAACAAGTAAACCAGTTGTTTCTAATGTCCAAGGGCCAGATGAATATGTAAGCAAATCAGAGGAATATTTAAGCAGAGCAGAGGTGTCCATTGACAATGCTGCTACTGGATCAGCGGGTGACCATGAAACATTCAAAAATAGTTACAGTGGTGTCGAAATGAGAAAAGACAAGGTCGATGAATCTGACAACAGAAATATAGACATTATATTCAGTCAAAATTTAATTGTGCAGAATGCGATGAAACCCTACTCAATAGTCACTGCAGAAAACAGTGGAATTACAAACTTCAAACGCTTCAGAAAAGTATTACTATTTGCCTTTGAATGTCTTATTCTGCGGCATTTCGTTTTAAATGGTGTGCAAATTACTGCTTTATATTGATGAGGTCTTAACCATATCCTCTTATTTTGCCATAAGAGCATTACGGATGCATGTTAATCAACCATTGTATATTTTTGCTATCTTAAATGACGAACCAAATGATGATCGTGATCATGTTTGCATTCAACTGTTAGTGTATGGGTTTAAGTAGATGTAAAAGTAGATATTATTGCCTCAAATATGCTTAGCATGAAAAGTTTCTTGTGTTGGTTGGCACATGGAGAAAAATGTTATGGAAGTTGATACACATCACTCAAGTACTTTCGACATTTTTGCAGACACAAACTCACTCTGGAAATAGCTTTTATGATCTTGTCCCATTTGATAAGTATCCTTACAAGTAAGTGTTTCTCTTGATTTCTTTCTTTCTTTCCCGCTTTTTTTTTCCTCCAAGAAATGGGATCCCATTCATTGCATTATACCCGCAGCTCACTGATCTTTAGAAGCTTTGCCCACTCAAGGACGAGCTCCATAGGACAATAATGGTTTTAAGTTACTAAAATTTGAACTTTGGTGCTTAAACTCTTAAGAGACATAAAATGGAGAGAAATAGTGAGATTGTGTCTTGGGAGTCATTTGGGATGTGTTTGGTGCGTAGTTGAGATGGTCATTCCATGTTGGGGTAGTGTTTCTGCATCCGGAACAAGGGCACAGTCTTCCAGCAAGCTTATAACTTCATCATCTACATCGTGTCAGGTGTTTGGCTGGAGAGAAATTGTAAAACTTTTAGAGGAGTTGAGAAGAAATCCTATGAAGTGGTTTAAGATGTCATTAGATTTATTGCCTTTTTATGGCTTATTTTGCTAGTTTTCTTTGATGGTATTTTTGAACATTTCAAATCATTATGTTATGACTTTTTAGGGATAATGGTGATGGGAGGGAGGATATTGCAGAGTCCTTGAAAGAAGAAAGAAGGCGGAAGGAAACAGAAGCTATAGCTGAAGATTTATTTCATAATGAGAAGGTGAGTCTTTTTAACTTATTTTAGCATCACAAGTTAATAGACAAGGCATACTTTAGGCTTAGGACAGAGATTTTTAACTTTATCAAATTTCAGGGACGGCGACGTGGAATGGCTGGTTCCCTAAAAGAGCTTTTTACTCGTTCTTAAAAGCAGGTATTTAGTTTTGCATCAAAGAATCCTCTCCCTCTCATTATGTAACTTCAATGTCTTTGTCTCTTGTCGAGATGCTTGTGATCGTGTCGGTGCTTGAAACAGTTTAGTCGGTATTTTGGGATTTGTATACGAAAAGAGACCATTTGCAGGAAAATGCTACGGCCAAATTTGGGATGTTGAGATGCTGATTCTTCTCCACATTTACAACTCTCGGAACCCCCCACATTGCTTTAAATTTTGTAATTATTTTTTAATTTGGGCTTGATGTATGCCTAAGCAAAGACTTTATAAACCAAGAAGTCTATATATATCTGCCTTTTGATTTTCATAGTTTGTTCGTTCTTGTCTTCTTCTTCCGTTCAAAATCTATCTATGAGAGTCTTAGGACTCATTCAAATGGCAGATATTGTATGAATATTAAATGTATGAGATTTAAATATTTAGGATAATGTTTTACAGGTATGAATATTAAATGTCTGAGGTTTTAAATGGTTGAGATAATTAATATCTATGTTTAGATACACGGGATAATTAATGTCTGGAAATTGAATATATGTGTTTGAGTTACAAATTTTGTATATAGAAACCAAAATTAAATGTAAGAGAACAATATAGTCATGAATTAAATTTAGCTTTATTTAATATATTGTTATATTACTTAATTATTTAACTGCTCAAAATATTAATAAATGAGTATTTATTTAATTTAATTATTTAATTTAATTACAGTAGTAGTTAAATAAATATAAATTAATTAGAATATTAATAATTATAATAACATTGTATATTAAATACTTAAGATAACATAAAATATTAAGTATATTAGTTGAAATTTAGTAAGTTTAAATAATATATTTTTGTATTTAATAATTAATTAAAATTAATAGTAATCCTTAATTGACATTGATTTATTAATTAATCAGGTTATATTTTTTCTTTTCATTTTTAGGTATGAAAATTCCACATGCATGTTGAGGATATTAGAAAATCCATGTTAGATGAATTTAAAGTTTAATTGAAACAAATAAGAATATTAAATATCAGGATTGTTTGGTTTAAGATTTTATAGATGTTTGAGAATAAAGTATACTTGGAAATAAGATGTCAGGGAATCAAAGATGACTGGATTTGATTATGTATGAGAATGAAAATAGGATGTCTGGAAAAGTGTAATACTTTATGCAATTATAAAGTATAAAATTAATCAAAATTAATTTCAATAATTGATTTTTGTTAGTCAATTTATTTTTATTACATTAAGTTATTAAATTAATTTTAAGTCATTAAAATTTAATTAAATTTACTTGCTCACCCTTTAGTTTAATATATTTATGATCAATTAAATTTTTTATATTGCACATTTATATTATAAATTTTTTATTAAAAAAATATTGGTAATTAATTTATATATATATATATATATTTGTAATTTTGTTAGTTGAAGAGTTAACTACATCATTGTTTAAAGTCAATTATAAGCCTTATTATGTACAAAAGAAGATATAAACTAATTGATCTTAAATCATCAAACAATGTTTTTAATTTTAAAAAAATAACTATAATTATAGATTAAAACTAGAAGTACAAGTGTACAAGATTGTTTAATTGAAAAAAAATCAATTTATTTTATATAAACTAACTGATCTTAAATCATCCAACAATATTTTTAATTTTAAAAAATAACTATAATTATAGATTAAAACTAGAAGTACAAGTGTACATGATTGTTTAATTGAAAAAAATCTATTTATTTTATTATTAGTTAATTTATTAATATTTTTTAAAAGACTAATTTATAATTCTAATAAATAATTTATGATGTCAATATAAATTACCAATAAAAAGAGATTTAAGGAAATATAATTATAGTTATTCATATTTTTATTAAAAGATTATGATTTTTCATATTAATTCATAGTAACATAATAAATTAATATATTAGCATTATTATTAATAAAATTAATTATATAGGTCAATTATAAATTTAATTTAAACATATTTATAAAAATTAAATACATTAAAAAATATCAAGAAAGAAATAAAATAAATAAAGTGAAAGGATAAAAAGTAGGAGAGAGAAAAAATGATTGGAAATGATGATGATTATGAAAAACCTCTTATGGATGGAAATATGAAATGTCTTGGAATAAGATATTTCTATTCCCATGGTTAAAATATGTAACAAACATAGTGATAAAATATCATTTCTCATTCTCACCACTTATCCCATGAATTAAACAGGCCATTAAGACTAATATTCGAGTGTTTTTTTGGTTGTGTCAAAAGTATTTCTTGTAAGTTTAGAGCATGGGAGGAAGGGTCAGCGTGAACACAAATATTACACGTTTTTTTTAGTACAATAAAGGGAGAATTCGAAACACATACTTTATAATCACTAATACTTATATACTTATAGATATCAGTTGAGCTATGTTCGCTTTAGTAGACATCAATATACTTAGATATGCTAAAAATGCGTAGGAATTATTTTTTTTTTTTTTTCTAATTTTGAATGCTGCTCAAGAAAATATTTGAAAATTAAGATTTTCTTATAGGTGGAATTCTTATGCAACCTATTAAATCTTTCTATATCGTTTAACCTTCCAAATTTCTTTAATTAACTTAATTTTTGTATGTTTTTAGTGATGTATATTTTTTTCATGTTAAAATTTACATGTTTTTTTTATCTATAGAGAAGCAGTTCATTATATTCATATTTTATTATTATTATTTTTTAAATTCCTTCATTGGGTCTGTGTTCCATATATTGTATATATGTTTCTTAGAGTTTTTCATGTTTCTAGTGAGTCTAATTGTCACATTGACTCACTTGACGGCAACTTCTCCAGTTTTTAGATGGATCTTATTTCATTAAACTCAACTTTCCTTTTCTGCTATCTTGTGCTCTTTCATGGGTAATAATCAGAACAAAAAGTTTTTCATCAGCTCGTCTTGATACCATCTTAGCTGGAATTGATATCGAGATCAAAATAAAATTTTTAACTTCATCTTATTAACACATTTAAATGATAATTATGTTTTCTCACAATAGCAATCTCCACCAAATCTCTAAATATATATATATAAAAAAAAAAATTGAGATTTATTAGCACGATTGAAACACAAATCTAGCTTTTTTTTTCTTCTCCTAGTCATAGTGATAGTTACAATTCTAGTTATAGTATTGTTAATGATTTAGTCGGCATTCGGAATTTCGTATTTGATGACACTTTTTTAGTTAGGGATAGTAATAGCAGCAGTTATTCCATATAACAACAAAAAAAAAGTTGTTGAATTTCTTGGTGTTGTAAAGAACTGATCAAGTTGAAATATTCACAAACAAGAGTTTATTTTCTCTTTTAAAATTGTGTCTTCTCTTTTCCCACTCTTTTTCTATTTTTCATTTTATATATAATTACATTTTGAATATAATTAATTAATTAATATTAATTTAACAAAATCAATATAAATATTTTTTTAATAAATCGATAATAATTTAGTAAAATATTTACTAACTTATTTTTACAATAAAATTTATTAAATGAACATAAACTATTAATTAATTAACTAAGATAGTTAATTAGTAATCTATTATTAGTTTAATTTAGTAAATACAAAAATTCAAATTTCAATATTTATAATTGATTACATATTGTTTTTTCATGATCAAACAATTATTTAGTAAGAATAATCTTAATTTAATCCTTTATTATAAACCTATAATAATTTTTGTTAATAAAATTCTGATAGCATTTTTCATGCACAATTAAATATAGTCATATTTGATTCTTCAAACATCTTATTTTCGGGCATTCTATTCCCAAACATCTTTAAAACCTTAAATCAAATGATCCTAGGATAATTGTAATGGGGCTAATACTTAAGTGGATAGCAACAATTTTAAAGAATTAAAATATAACACAATTGATTAATGATATAATCTATTGCTGATAGACTCCTATCAACAATAGATTTTATTGCTAATGTGTTTTTTATTAGCGATATAGTCTATCACTGATAGACTTCAAAAGTTGGATTGAAAATTTACTATATTTATAAATTTTTTGTACTGTATTATATCTATTTATACTTTAAATTTGATGGCTATATTTACAACCGTTATAATCTAAATTGAATCTAAATCCACCTCGGATCCTCATCTAGATGAAGAGAGGAAATCGTGTTTTGTGTTCAAACGTGTCAATATAATGAAGTTAAAAAAATTTATTTTGGTTGAAATGGCACTAGGACAATCCATTAAAACAATTGATCAAAAAGTGTACCATTTATAAAATATGAAAAACTTTTTGTGCTACTTTGACAATTACCTTCTTTCGTCTTTTTTTAATTACTAAAAATGTCTCCTTTTCTTCTCTCCTTTCAAATTCTCATTTCAATTAGACTAAATTATATTAAAAAAACAATAAATCTTACACTTTATTTAAAAGATACTTCTGAAGTTTCAAAAACTCTCATAATACCTTTACATTTTTTTTAAAAAAAAAAAACAAAATTATTCTTATCGTTAGTTTTTTATAGACTTTTAGTGCTTTATTTCAAAAGTGTTCCTAAAATCGTTGATACTTCGTTCCAAAATAAGTTTAAAATTTCAAACACTTTTTAAATATAAGATTGAAAATTTGGAGACTTACTAGATGATAGAAGTGCCTTATAATTTTATTTTTTAAAAAAAAAACTTGTTAGAAGTTGTTAAACTTGATTTTTTTAGAAAATTAAAACATTTTAAAATTAAATGGTTTGTTAAATATAAAATAACTGAAATTAAGTAATCATTAAACACAGTCTTTCAAATTTATAGATTTCTTAGATAATAAACACATGTTAGAGTTGTGAGACTTATTAAACACTAAAGATTCATTTTAACTTTTTAATCAATGATATAATGTTTTAATTAATTGAGTTATGCTTAGGATAATAATTAATTAAATTATTAAAAGAATTAGATATGAGCTATGCTTCTTCATCCTACGTATCTATGATACAATATCTTAACTAGTCGAGAATGCTTAGAATGACGAGTAGATAAATGATTTTTTTAGTCCAATAATTAAAAGTTGGAAATGAAACTATGGACATTTGAATGATAATGGTTGATGTGTTATACTTTAATTGACAATTAGAATAAAGAATTAAAAGAATTGAATATAAATTAGGCAATGATAGAGAGAATTGGGTACAATACAACTAATCACGAGAAGCCAATAGCCACAACAAAAACCATTAAGCCTACGGTCAAATTCACAAGGTAACGGTCAAAATAGTGATAAATGATCCAACGATCAAACAACAAACAATCTTGATCGATTGTTTACGCCTGCCCGCACCTGATCCAAAAGTTATAATAGGTCGGGAGCGACCTAAAACCAAGTCGGCCGGTCAAACTTGATATTTTCACAAATATAGATTGTTTGTGCTAAATTATATTTACAAAAATCATCAACTTTATACTTTTCTTTTAGAAATATTTATCAACTTTAAAATTTTTAATAACACTTTTAATTTTTTCAAGAGTACTTATTATTATTATTATTATTTTGGATAAAAATCCATGAACTTTCAATAGTTTAATTAAAATCTTGGAACTTTTTTCTAAACAAAACTAAAAGTACTTTTATTGTTGTGAGCTGTTTCAGACTATAAGGTATAATTCACATTTGCGGATAAAATAACAGTATTTGTGAAGGAATGATAAAACATACAATAATTTGAGTTTGAAACACATATTACTTTTGAGTTTTAGGCATGTTGTTCATATGATATTCATAAGAGGGTTTGAAACACATATTACTTTTGAAGATTTTCTCCACGAATTCGGCTGAAATTCACCAAGATAGAGCTTGAATCTTCAAGAGGACTAACACCGAGATCCTCTCCAATATGCTCAAGTTGAAACGTGTGGTGGAAACACTTAAATCAAGTTGAATTGATGAAGAACAAGTGAGAGGTGTGTAGGGTTTTCAAGTTTTCACTTTAGTAAGTAAAACTCAGATTGCTTAATGTTCTTCATGCATAGAGCTTCTATATATAGGTAGAATTCATGCAAATATACAGGGTTGCAAGGTGGGCAACTCCAACTTGAAGATCATCACAAAATGAAATTGGAGTTGGGTGATAATCCATCAACTATATTAGTGGGGTTTTCTCAAAAATGGAAAAAACCCATTAACTTAAAATTATTTAAAAAATCATTTTATTTTTTCAATTTAAATTAGTTTTATAAAAATTAATTCAAATTTAATTAATTTAAATAAAAACTAATTTTAATTATTAATTTTTTAATTAAAAATTTTAAACAAAATAATATTAATTTAATATCTAAATATTAAATTAATAAAATATCAATTTCACCAATAAATCAATTTTATATTTAAATCATAATTTAAATATTAATTGATTTTCCAATTTCGTTTAATTTCGACTAAACATTTTTAATTGTATCATATACAATCAATCGACAACCCTAGAATTGAATTTGAACATTTCAAATTCATGACCCTAATTTCATACATCAATACTCAATTTGTTATTCCAATTTAAGAGCTAGTAGAGGGACCTAGTGGACCTACAGATCATAAGCTCCAACGATCTGTAATTAATTCGTTAAAACTCTTTAATCGAATTAATTACTATTCGTTAATTAACAAGACACACCACTATAGCTCGACAGTTGCACTCTCCTCACTGTAGATATATTTCTGTCCATATAAACCATAATCAGTAAGTTGATCCTTCACAGGTCGTTCGCAATTATAGTTTGATCAAAATTACCATTTTACCCCTGTAAATACATCTTGTTCCTTAAGTTCCCACTGACCCTCTAATGAACAATTTGATTCATAATACTACTTATGAATCATGTCCTTCCTTATCATGAGAAGGCGGGGCCTCGATTGTTCAAGATATGGAATTAGCACTTAAGAGAACAACTTATCTGCTAACCCTAAAATGGGTAGGAGTGAATTTCATCTTGCAGGACTATGTCCCCAGCTATCCATCCGGTCTTATCCCCAAAATGGAAGGCTTATTGAGCAGTGCTGTTAGACTACTCTCACCCAGGCAGGTCAAAGGATAATCCTGAATAAACAAGAGTTCATAGCTAGCTCAGATTAAGATCGAGTTATCCTAGGTTACTTAAGTATGAAATAGTTAGTTTTACCAGTAAACGGTCATTATAAAGAAAAGTGACTATTTCATGGTCAAGTCTTTATACAAACTCAATGCACAGGATGCCTCCACTCACATGTCTCTACGAGAATGATCTGTGGATCACATCATTTATATTACCTATACAAAATGGGCTGCATCCAATAGTGTTACAAGGATGAGATACCCAATTTCATCCATATATTTATAGACCATTTAGACTATATACTATTAATTTGATCCTGTTTATGTCATTACATAAAGTTAAAGTATTCATACTATAACCATGGATATGTTTATTGGATTTTCATGATAAAATACAAAATCAACAACTTTATTGAATAATATATTCAACAATATTGATAAATAGAATGTTTAACATAAAATTTACGAACTGCGAGTTCTAGGACATTCCCAACAATCTCCTACTTAGACTAAAACTCCAGTGAGAATAAATATATATAATACAATGTTGAGAAACAAAAAGGAAAAATACAATAAATTAGGGCATATCAAATATCATAGATATTCTCCCACTTGCCCTAGATTACGTTGCTCGGAGTCCTAGTTTAACCAGGTGGCTCTCGAACACTTTAGTCGGGAGGGCCTTCGTAAATGAATCAACAAGATTGTCTTCAGAGGTTATCTTCGTGACGATCACGTCTATTCGGTGTACTATCTCTCTGATGAGATGGTACTTTCTTTCAATATGTTTTCCACGTTTGTGGCTCCTTGGTTCTTTCGAGTTGGCAATAACACCACTATTATCACAATACAGTGTGATACATAGGTGCATATCTGGAAGAACTACTTCCAAGTCAGCCAAGAATTTGCGTAGCCATATTGCTTCTTTAGCAGCTTCACACATCGTGGAGTCAACAATACAACTTTGCTTAATGCTTTTCCAAACTATAGCTCCTCCATTGAGAGTGAAAACTGATCCTGAAGTAGATTTCCTTGAATCCACGTCAGTCTGGAAATCAGAATCAGTGTATCCGATAAGGATCAACTCCTTAGATCGATACACAAGCATATAGTCCCTCATTCTCCTTAGATACTTAAGGATGTGTTTTACAACAGTCCAATTGACTGTTTCTTGGATTGGATTGGAACCTTGTGGCAATTCCAACTGCAAAGCATATTCAGGACGTGTACATAACATTGTGTTCATTAAACTCCCAACTGCAGATGCATATGGAATTTTTGTCATTTTCTCAACATCTTGAGGTGTCTTAGGACACTGTTCCTTTGAAAAATGAATTCTAAGTCTAAAAGGTAACATACATTTTTTAGAATTTTGCATATTATATCTTGATAACATCTTGTCAATATAAGATACTTGAGATAGTGCTAGGGTTCTATTCTTTCGATTCTGAAAGATCTGTATTCCTAGAACGTATTGAGCATCACCCAAATCTTTCATTTGGAACTGTGTTGCTAACAATCTCTTTATGTCAACAGAGAAGCTTGCCTCATTCACAATGAGCAAGATATCATCAACAAAAAGAACTAAGAATGCTACAGTCTTGTTGACTATTTTCTTGTATACATAAGGTCAAAACCCTAAACCCTAAACCCTAAACCCCAATCACGAGAAGCCAATAGCCACAATAAAACCATTAATCCTACGGTCAAATTAACAAGCTAATGGTCAAAATGGTGATAAATGATCCAACGATCAAACAACAAACAATCTTGATCAATTACTTACACTTGTTCGCACCTAATCTAGAAGTTATAATAGGTCGAGAGCGATCTAAAACCCAGTCGGCCGGTCAAACTTGATATTTTCATAAATATAGATTGTTTGTGCTAAATTATATTTATAAAAATCATCAATTTTATACTTTTCTTTTAAAAATATTTATCAACTTAATTTTTTTTAATAACGCTTACTTTTAAATTTTTGAAAAGTACTACTATGGTTATCTCTTTTTTTTTTTGATAAAAATCATTAGTACTTTATTTAAAATATACATGAACTTTCAATAGTTTAGTTAAAATCTTGGATCTTTTTTTTAAAAAAATTAAAAATATTTTTACTGTTATGAGCTATTTTGGACCATAAGGTATAATTTACATTTATGGATAAAATAACAGAATTTGGGCCAAAAAGGAAGTTTAGGACAAGGAAGGATTTGGGAAGGAAGAGTGGCATGGCTGGGCCTATGTCACCATGGTCGTCGACCCAATCTGAGGCTGAGTGATAAGCAAATAATTGACAATGATCAGAGCTAGAGCATACCAAAATGTTAAAGAACCCCTTGAACGTCGGATCTAAGAACCATGTTGAAAAACAAGACCCAAAGAACTCAACCTCAACAGACCCCATAACCAATTTGATCTCAACCCCTAAGATAGGCTAGATGAAAGATTACTTAGATGATATAATGGACTAGGGATCGAACAAGGTTAGAAACTCCTATCAAACCTTGATCTTCAAAGCACTCCACAAGCAAGACAGATCAATTCTCACTTGAATGCTCCAAATATTCTTGCATTCTATCACAATAACACACAAGAAACAAAGCTTAAAAGCTTTCAAGGTTTTAAAACCTAAGATTCTACATTTCAAAATCTTCTTCTATCTTCTTCTTTTGTAAAAAATACAACACTATATATACTAAACGAAAAGGCACTATGAAAGGATGCAACTTTTCATTTATAAACTAAATATATGAATATTTAATAAACGCAAATACATTTAGTCAAGTAGATACATAGGACATTAAAATGAATATGAATTTTGGATGATCAAATGACTCTTAGAGCTTCAAAGGTTGCAACTCTTCATGATGGGCTGGAAATTTAGCTTGGAAGTAAACATTAAATGCTCTAGCTCTGATCATTGCCAATTATTTGCTTATCACTGAGCCTAAGAAAACCCAATGGATCCATATCTCATAGTTGGCCCAACCTCAAACAAAGATCGTATAAGCCAGATATGGCTCAAAACCCCCCAGGGGGGAAGACTTTGGTCAATGAACGTTATAAATAGGTGGGAAAACCCCAAGGAAAGTAAGTCGACTCGTACATATAAATTCTCTATTAGTTATATAGTTTTTTCTACTAACTTAAGCATCAGAATCTTTGTGACAAGCACCACACCGACGCGCATATCTTTTCTATCTTGCAAGTAGTGTTCTTCCCTGAATTACAAATTCACAATTGTTACCAAGAGAGGGACATTTATCCTATCTCGTCCAGATTTTGGCATCAACAATTGATAGCATATATGGGGATGAATGAATCAATTGTTACTTGTTGGATAATAAGATTCTACAAAAGAAAATAAGTCGTAGATATCTAAATATGGACTTGAATGGTGAGGACTCGGATTAAGATCGTCATTTGCAGAGAGTCAAAGAGAAGACATCCCCTCGACTCGGCCAGAGGAAGGCCAAGCCGAGGAGAAGTTTGAGACCTTACAAAAAAAGATGAACGACATAGATCAGAATGATGGTTTGTTATTGAAAGTTCTCGACTAACAGAAACAAAATTAGAAAGAAAAGTGTGTTCGCTATCTCGCCAAGGGAAAAGCTCCATTGATTGAAAGCATGGGAGAATCTTACACCCCCCCCCCCCCCCCCTGTTTCAAAGTTGATGGAGAAGCAATGACAAGATAGGAACAAATAATGAGGATATAGAGGAGAGGGAGAAAGAGATCCTAGAACATCTAAAAGCAAAAATGAGGACATGAACTTAAAAAAAAAATAAGAGAAAAAGTATAAGGCATCTAAAACAATTGTTAACTAGTGTTGAGGGCTAAAATCTGAGATACACAAGGCAGCTACAGAAGATGAAGAAGGGGAGAGCTAAAGTTGAGGCCGAGGTTGACCTGTTGAGACGAATAAAGAGTTAGGACAATCGAAAAGCCTCCCAGAGATAGACTTGAGAAGCTTTCTAGAAAGGAAGAGGAGTAACGAGGTAGTGGAAGAGGACAATTAGAAGATCTAGAAAGTCAACCTTATAAAGATGCAAGACAAGATAGGAAATATGCAGAAAAGCAGAATGATAGAAGAATTTTACTTGGAAGCCTTAATCGAACAAGTTGACCTACCATTCATTAATGAGATCATGGATGCAAAACTTTTACAAAAGTTCAAGGTACCCACGATAATATTTGGGTTTATGCCCTAAATCTCGTGGGTCCTATAGTTTGTAATTATAATGTAATAACAATTTCATTTATTTAATAAAATATGAGATTTTTTTTTTCACATTTCGTAGTATTAACCCACAAACCAATAAACTAACATCCAAGGTTATCTTCTGTAGCTTAAACATATATGTAGAGACATACATGTGGATCATCTTTAAGTGATAACTTAAATGATTTGTAGTAGATGGATAAGGTTGATTACCTTATCCTGATGATATTATAAATACGACCCATTTTGTAGATGTTAAATTTGTTGTAAAGTGCTACAAATGATATAATCCTGATCATTCATGTAGAGACATGTGAGTGTGGATATTCTATACAAAGGAATTTGTATAAGACCGGACCACGAAATGAATAGTCTCATTATATTACACTGATCATTCATGTAGAGACATGTGAGTGGGGATATTTTATACAAAGGAGTTTGTATAAGACCAGACCACGAAATAAATAGTCTCATTATATAACACTGTTAATAATAGAGACTTACATTTCACTAGGATAACCATATGTGACATGACCTAAATCTTGAGTGAGTTGTGAACTCTTGCCTATGAAGGCAATCGTTTGAATTGTATGGGTGAGAGTGGCTAGATCGCTGACTCAATAAGCGTACCATTTTGAGGATTCGCTGATTAGGTAGTTGGGAACACAGCTACTTAATACGGAATTCACTCATTCCCTAATATCGGGGTAAGTAGATAAATTACTCCCTTAAGGGCTGATTCTGGGGATTTAACAATGTGGCGCCACACCCTCTCTAAAGGAAATCAGATACGAGGATTTCCATGAGCAGCGGAAGGATCTTTCCAAATTACATTTGTATATGAACTTTACAATTACAATCACAAATGGAAACATGCAATTATGCATAAAATAGAAATTATAGCATGCTTTACTACAGATCGAGCGAAGAATCAACATACCTTTGTAAACTCATCTTTAAGTTCTTGATCACGAACGCTCGATCACAACAACACAGCAACACACGAACGTTCGTCCAACATGATCGCTACACTGCACGATCACTGCATACTCGAACTAAGCGATCGCCAAGGTCATGAACACCCTGAACACCGCGAACGGCCTCCACAGAATCTCGACAGTGTCGAGTTGAATATGACACCACCAAGAAGGTTATCTTGGTATTCTCGATGTGAGAATCCAGAGGGTGAGCTCTGTGTGGACTTGGTTTGAGGTAGAAAACCGGAGGAACCATAATCGTGTAAATGATTGAGTAAGTGGGAGATGGAACAACCTATCGTATAAGTCGATGCCCAATCGTTCAAGAAAAGTTATGCAATCGTTTAGCTCATCGTCTAGCTGAGTGAGTGTCTATTGTGTAAGAATACTCCACGATCGTTTAGCTAACTCGAAGCTGTCACTTAGTAAATCTAGATTACTTGACAATTTCTCCGTGAGAATTTCATGAGAAATAGGAATTTCAAAATCAACAATTTTGCAAATCTTATCTCTTTTCTTACTAAAATTAGGAAAACATTTTTTATTTTATCTCATGATTACCATGAAACCACCAATTATCTCCCAATTGGTTATTAGAGAAAATGATATAATTATCCAATAATTAATATTATTATAAATCTAAATGATAACTAACTTACCATAATATATTTATAACCTATAGTTTTAATATTTCATCTCATGAAACATATAAACCATAGCTCTTTTTCTATTCCATGGTACTTAATGTAAATCTCATTTACATTAATCCTCCACGTGATGTATCTCATACACCATACCGATCATATCATATATAATCGAACTCTTGTCAATTTGAACATTTCAAATCAACACCAAGAATTGATCCTCAACTTGAATCCATTGAGCTACCAAGGGGACCTTATGGACCTGTAGCTCGAAGCTCTAACAGTACGTGAATAACTGACTAAACTCTTTAGTCATGGGATCCACCATTCGTTAACTGTCATGCATTCCACTAAAGATCAACAATTGAACTCTCCTTACCACAGATATATAATGTGTCCATCTTAACCAATCAACAGTACAACAACCCTTCACATATCGCTCATAAGTACAGCTCGACCAATAATTGTTTTGCCCCTGTAGTTACATCTAACTTCTTAAGTACCACTGAATCCTCTAATGAACATAAGTCATAGTCCTACTATGACTGAGTCCTCTCTTCCAAAGAGAAGCTGTGGCCACTATGTTCAATCCCCAGAATCAGCCCTTCGGAGAGCAATCTATCTACTTACCCCTGCTTTGGGGAAGGAGTGAATTCCATCTTGTGTTAGTGAGTTCCCAACTCCCAGATCAGACAAGTCCTCAAAAAGGTAAGCATGTTGAGTTGGCAATCTGGCCACTCTCACCCATACTAATCAAAGGACCGCCCTCAAAGGCAAGAGTTTCCAAAACAATCAAGATTGAGGTCGTGTCACCTCTGGTCGTTTAGGTGAGATGTAAGTCTCCAATATCAAAGCGTTGTATACAGAATCTAGTCATCTCGTGGTCCGATCTTATACAAACTTTTTGTATAGGACACCCCCGTTCACATGTCTCCAAATGAATGGTCAAGATCTACCATCTGTAGTAGTTTACAACACTTGCAAACCTCTACAAAGCGGGTTGTATCCATAGTGTTACCAGGATCAGATATCCCACCTTAATCCTTGTACTACAGACCTATTTAGATTATCACTTAAGGTATGATCCATTTGTATATCACATATACATGCTTAAGTTTACATAATATAATCATAGAGCTTTGTTTATTGGATATGAGTAAATACCAGAATGAAATAACTGTTATTTTATTCATAAAACAATGTGTATAATTACAAACAACGAGACTCCGGGAGAATTAGGACACCAATCCCAACACTCTCTTGGCCCGAGAGGGGTTTGATCTAGTTGGACTATGATTTACTGTTCATTAGAGGGATCGGTGGTATTTAAGGAGTTAGATGTAACTACAGGGGCAAAATGGTAATTTTGGCCCAACTGTACTTACGAACAATTTGTGAAGGATCATCACTCTATTGATTGGTCATATCCAATGGACACAAAAATATATATGTAGTGCGAAGAGTGTAGGTGTTGGTCTTTAATGGAGTGACCGACAGTTAATGGATGTTGAGTAATTTGATTAAAGGAGTTTAATTAATTATTCAAGTAACATTGGAGTTTCAATCTATAGGTCCATAAAATCATCTCTGAGCTCACCTGGGTTTATTGATAATTAATTTTGGATTAATTTAAATTGTTCAAATTAATAGAGAGAATTAATTATATACGATATAATCAATTTAAATTAATCATATGTGATATAATTAACATAATGTATTTTATACATTATAGTATAAAGTTTATTTTGAGAGAAATTAAGTATTTAAATAGGAAAATTCTTATAAATTCATTATGTGTGTGTGTGCATGTGCGAGTGCGTGTGTGTGCGTGTGCGTGTGCGCACACGTGTGTGTACGCGTGAATGTGCATGTGTGCGTGTGTGTGTGTGTGGGTGGGTTTATGGGCGTGCCGTTGTGTGTGCGTGTGCATGTGTGATGTTGTGCCCACGCGTGCGCGTGCGCATGTGCGTGTGTGTGAGTGCGTGCGTGCGTGCGCGTGTGTATGTGTGTGTGTGTGTGCGCGTGTGTGTGTGCGTGTGTGCATGTGTTGTGTGTGTGTGTGTGTGTGTGAGTGTGTGTGTGTGTGTACGGTGCGTGTACATGTGTGAATGTGCGGTGTGCGTGTGCGTTGTGTGCGTGTGCGTGTGCGTGTGTGTGTGCGTGTGTGTGTGCATGTGTGCGTGTATGCGTGTATGTGTGGGTGGGTGTGTGGGTGTGCGCTACATGTGTGTGTGGGTGTGTGTGCATGTGTGCGTACATGTATGTGTATGTGTGCGTGTGCGCGTGCGTCTGTGTGTATGTGTGCACGCGTGTGTGTGCGAGTGTATGTGCGTGCGCGTGCGAGTGTGTGTGCATGTGTTCGTGTGCGTGTGCGTGCGTGTGTGTGTGTGTACGTGTGTGTGTGTGTGTGAGTGTGTATGTATGTGTGTATGTGTGTGTGTGCGTGCGCGCGTGTGCGTGTGCATGTGTGTGCGGGTGTGTGTGTGTGCGTGTGTGCGTGTGTATGGGTGTGCGTGTGTGTGTGTTGGCGTGCACGCGTGAGCGTGTGGGTGTGTGTAGGTGTGGTGTGTGGGTGTGTATGCGTGTGCGTGTGCGGGTGTGCGTGTGTGTGTGTGTATGTGTGTATGTGTGTGTGAGTGTGTGCATGTAAGTGTGTATGTGTGGGTGGGTGTATAGGTGTGCGTATGCGTGTGTGTGTGGTGTGCGTGCATGTGTGCGTGTATGTGTGTGTACGTATATGTGTGTATGTGTACGTGTGCTTGCGCGTGTATGTGTGTGTGACCGTACGCGCGCAGTGTGCATGTGCATGTGCGTGTGCGTGTGTATGTGTGTGTGTGCGTACGCGTGCATATGGGTGTGTACGTGTGTGTATGTGTGTATGTGTGTGTGCGCACACGCGTGTGTGTGTGCATGTGTGTTGTGTCTGTGTGTTGTGCACGTGTGCGTGCAATGTGTGTATCCTTGTTGCGTGTACTGTGCGTATGGTCCGTGTGCGTAGTTGCTTTTCTGTGTATGTCTGTGGGTGTGCGCCATGCGACATATGGGCCATGTGTGTGGGCAGTGTGTAGCGTTGGGTGTTGCTCTGATGGTGTGCTTGTGTGTCGTTAGTGGTGTGTCGGTGCGTCTGCGTGCGGAGCTGCGTTGTGCGTGTGCAGTGGTTATAGTGTGTGTGTGTGTCTGTGTCTGTGGTATAGTGTGTGTTGGGACTCGAGTCGTTAGTTAGTGTCGGTCGCTCTTGATCTGTGCCTGTGACTCAATTCGTGACTGCCGATATCTTTGTTGCCGTCACCAGATTTGTGGTGTGAAATGCTGCATTGTTGCATTGTATGTGTGTGTGTGCGCAAGCGTGTGATCCGTCGTGTCGTGCCGCGTGAATGCGTGTGCTTGGCGGTTGCGCTGTGTGACCTGTCTGTTGTATCGTGCTGTCACAAGTACGATATGGGGACTGGCAGCGCGTGTTGGTTGCTAGTACGCCCTCGGTGAACTGTACTGTATGGGTGTGCATGGTGTGCACTTGTCTCGTGCTGGTTGACGAAATTCTGCGTATGTGTAGTGTGTGATGCTGCGTGCGTGTGGTGTGTTTGTGTGTGTGTGTGTGATGGTATGTGTTGTGTGTGTGTGCGCGTGTGTGTAGTTGCGATAGTGTATGCGCGCTAATCTGTGTTGTATGTGGTGTATTATGTGTGCAGTATGTGCTGTGTGCGTGTCGGTGTGCGCTCTGCGTATTACGTTATGCGGTTGTGGTGGCTGCCTATGTGCGTTGGTGTGTGTGGGCGTCGGTACTAAGCCTCCCGAATGGCTGTGTGGTGTATGTGTGTGTGTGCGCTAGCGTGATGTGGCTCTGCCTGTGTATGTATGTGGTGTGTGCAGTCGCGCGCGTGTTGTGATGATGTTAGTATCGTGTGCGTTATGTGTGTGTGTCTATGTGTATGCGCCGACGTTGATGCGCAATGTGCATGTGTGTTGCGTAAAGAATGTGTGTACAAAGCCCAACGACTCCAATACAAACATATAAGGAGTAGAATAAACGACAATTGTGTGTATTGTGTGCCCGGACGAGCATGCGGTATGTGTAGCGTGTGCGTGTACGTGCGCGTGTTGCATTGTGTGTATGTGTGTGCGGCATACGCATGTGGTGTGCTGTCGTGCGCGCGATTCGTGATTGGTGCTCGTGTCGGCGCGTGTGCAGCAACACCCTGTGCATGTGCGTGTGTTGTACGTCTGTGCGCTGTGGCATGTGGTGTGCGTGCATGGTGTGCGTGTGCTATGTGTATATGCGTGTCATGTGTGTCTTGGTGGTGGGTGATTTCAGGTGTGCGCGATGCCGTGACGTCGTGTGCCGTAAGCTGAGTGGCTGTGTCCGCAGCGATAGCAGTGCGTGCATGTGTGTGCGTGTGCTGCACGCAGTGTGCTGAGTATGTTTGTAGTGGTGTTGTAGTCAAGCTGTCAGCGTTTGCATTAAATGTGTAGTGATGGCAGATCGATGAATCTTCAGATTTATGGATCTTCTAGTCTTTCTAACAAGTGCAAGTTTTACATGAGCGCTATTCCTCGCGCTCCGTTGTGACAGGTATGCAGCGCAACAGTAGTTTTTAATTGAAGAAAATGTTTCGAAACATCTATTATTATAATAGAAAATGTTACTCTACACAAACATCGCGCAGTGGTTACGTATGGACATACAACCTCAACAGTTATTAGAATTGGTAAATTTGGAAATTAAAAACCCAAATAGAAGAAAAAACTGCCATGTGTGCATGTGACTGATGTGGTAATGCGCTGCAGCGTAGTAAGCAGCAGCGTGATGTAATGCTGTGTTTGTGCCTATGTGTGTGAGTATACATGTGGTGGGTTGTGTATGTGTGTTAGGTATGTGTTGGCTAATGTCGTAGTGCAATGTTGTAGCATGTGTCCGTATGCGGTGTTGTTATGTTTCCTGCCGTGTGTGTGTGTCTATGTGCTGTCAGTGACAGTGCCTGCGTGTTGTTTTTATATCCTGTTCGTGCTGTGTTTCTATGTGCTCGTGAAATAACTCCAATCGCTCTTTTATCCTCTTTCAACACAACACAACTTAAGTGCGCGTGTTATGTGTGTGCTGTTTGCTCGTATTGTAGTGTGTGTATTGCTGCTGCAAGATGGCTGAGTGTGTGACGTGCGGTGTTGTATGTGTGCTTGCGCGTGCATCCAGAATTTATCGTAGATGTATAGTGTTGTCGTGTGACGTGTGCGTGTGGCATGTTGTGTGTGTGCGTCGTGCGTGGGTGTGTGTGTGTATGTGCCGTGCGTGTGCGTGTGGTGATATGTAGTTGCACGCTCGCGTGGAGTGGTATGTGTGCAATACGCTTGTTGCGCGATGCATGATGAGGACTGTGAGCAATAATCTTAGAAAATTTATAGGGAGTTTCCGAATCTAGATTCTTTGAGATGGGGAGTCGTTTCTTTTGGTGTACCTGTGGATTGAGTGGTTGGGAGTGTGGCGTGCTGCGAAATGTGCAGTGTTGCGGATGTCGTGCCCGCTCGTGTGCCAAATTATATTTTTATTTTTATTAACCAATTTTGATGTGGCAGTGCTCGTTGTCTTTCTGTGTATTTACTAATAAGTTTTGTTATGTAGTTTGTGAAATGCGTTGCGGTGCGTGTCGATGCGCTGTCGTGCTTATTTATGTGCGTGTGCAGTGTGTGCAGTATGTGTGTTGTTTGTTACCGTGCGTTAGTGTGTATTGTGTGCTATACAGTAGCGCGTTGCATGATGTGTGTTAATATGGAGTGTGCCGCTACATTAAATTATATTGTTGTACGTTGTTTGTCGATAATCAAAATTTTCTTCAAAATTTTATGTGATGCATGGTGTGCGTATGGTGTATAGCAGTGCATTGTGTAGTGTGCTTGTCTAGATGAGTTCTTAAGTGCGAGTTCGCTGCTATAAGTGCGTATGTGATAGTGTGTATGTGTGTGCTGCCCTCTTGCGTTATTATTCTTTTCCTAAAAATCTTCTTTAAAGTCTATTTTAAAATTTTTTTCCTTTAAATATACACTATTTTAAGGTTGGCGTCTTTGTTGTTTGTGCGTGTTGATAGAAAGAGATAAGTGCGCTTATATCGCTCTCGTGAGAGAGTGTATGATGATCTAGTGTGCAATGTGAACTCATGCACGTATGTGAGTGCTGTGTCTTGTCCTCTATGTGTGCTGTTGTCTGTGTTGTCGATATCAGTAGTTTTCAAAAGAATTTTTGTGCCCAGTATCTAGCTTATTGTCATTGTAGTGTGTGCATCAATTGCGTGCTGTATGTTTGTGTGTATGCATGCGCACGCTCATATATGTTTTTTTTAATTTCTTCATTAAAAAAAAATTTTTCTGTTGGGAATTCGCTCGCTCGCCTTTTGTGTTCGTGCAGATCTAGTTGGTGTGTGCACGCGCGTACGTGCGTGTGTGCATGCGTGTGTGTTTGTACGCGTGCATGTGTGTTTGGGTGTGCATGCATGTGTGCATGTGTGTGTGTGCGCGCATGCGTATGTGTGCGTGCGTGTGTGCGTGCGTGGATGTGTGTGGGTGTGTGTGTGGGTTTGTATGTGTGTGTATGCGTGTGGCACTACTTGCTTGCGCTTCTTTCGTACGTTTTGTCTTATTAGCGATCTTCTTTCTTGGCCTTGAGTTCTTCGAGTGAGATCGTTGTCGCGTGTGCATTGTGCCTATTTGCGTGTCTGTGCGTGTGGTATATATTGATGACGCGCTGACGGTAAGCATTAAGGAAAATTTTTCGTGTGTGCATGGCGAGTAGAGA
The DNA here is from genome assembly GCF_009727055.1 of Benincasa hispida. Taxonomy (NCBI): domain Eukaryota; kingdom Viridiplantae; phylum Streptophyta; class Magnoliopsida; order Cucurbitales; family Cucurbitaceae; genus Benincasa; species Benincasa hispida. The sequence continues at coordinate 43,858,041 of NC_052349.1, read as the reverse complement.
GAAATTGTAAATAATTTCTACATTGTTCTAGGTGTGAACAATTGTTCTGTGTCGTGTCGTCGCACTCGTGTATATTCTAGTGTTTAATTAGTCCTAACCAATACGAAATTGTGTTAGTGCGCAGTGTTGCTTGACTTCTGCGTGCACGTGCGCCTGTGTGTGTGTCAGTTTGTATGGATCATTATTTCAAATATGAAGTAATGAGGGCTAAAATTATAAAAACATTTTGTTTAAATTTTTTTCAAATGATTTTTCCTTTTCAAAACCCAATATCTTTGATTTAAGATTTTTTATAAAAATTTTGATACTGGCCTCCTCGTCGCCTCACTAAGTGTGTCGTTATGTTGTGAAGGTGTGCTGCGATGGAGTGTGTGTGTATTGGTGTGTGGTCAGTGTGCGTGTGCAATGTGCGTGGATGTACATGTCGTGTGTGCGTAGTGTGTGTGCGCGTGTGTGTGTGCGTGTGCTGTGTGTCTGTGTGTTGACGCTGTTGTGAGTGTTGCAAGGCACACTCGCGTTGACTCCCATGTGCGTGTGCGTGTACTGTAAGGTTTGTGAAGAAGGATTCTTCAAGGGTAAGCACTTTCTAACCGTAATTCTTTTTTTCTTGCATGCTATAAAATGTTTTGGTTAAATTGCATAATTTTTGTTCTATAAAGTTTGTATTATGTGATAAAATTGAAATTGTAACGATCCTCGCTTCCGCTGCGGACCTTAGAGTTCCTTCAAATAAAGCCATAGGATGAGAAAAGGACCTCATTGAACATTTAGATGCATACCCTCATTTTTTTTCTCATGTACCTTCATTTATCCCTCATAGGTACAATTTTCACCAATTTTCTTAACAATATGACAAAAAACTTCAAGCTAAAAAGTATAAAATTTCACAATGTCTCAATATCAAAATCTCTCCTCAAAACTCAACAAAAGAATAAGTTTGTCAAACACAAAAAGAACTAACAAAGGAATATCATATTCGATCATGGAAACCTTATTAACTAATCACAACCAATATACTTATTTATTCTAGAAAGTGTATCTACAAGAATCATCATTACAAATTTGGTAAATGAACATACTTTTTTTCTTTTCTTTCCCATTGATTGTCCATAAAATTATGATCCAAATTATTTAGATTAAATCTAAACAATGTATTAACTCATACTCAACTACTAATATACAACGTTGTTAAAATATTTAAGTCTAAATATCCATAGATGGTCATCTGGTATATATAATGACTTTCCATCCATATACTAAGGGTAGGGCTTTGTTTTTTATTTTTTATTTTTTTACTCTTTTAAGGTTGTGTTCCAATAGAGCTTATGAAACTTCACAAGTAATTTAGAATGAGGTCCTGATTATTTTTATCAATATTTTAATAGTAGAAGTCTTTCTGAACTTTTTTTTACAAAAAGTTTAAGGATATTAGTAAAAATTTTGAAAATTTAGAGTATTTTTCAAAAGCATCACTTTTTTTTTTCTTTTGCAAAAATTAAAAAAATATTGTTGGAACTTGTAAAATTTTAATGGTATTTTTTAACAAAGTAAAAACTTCAAGGGTGATTTCTAAGTTAAATTACAAATTTGTCCCTATAGTTTAGAAAAAGTTGGATCAATTTAATTTTTAGGAGTATTTGGGTAAAGACTATCTTAATACTATAATAACCACCTCATACTACAATAAATACTATTTCAAAACCCTCAATTAGCTAACGTAAACATTATTTCAAAACCCTAATTTGCTACAATATTTACTATTTGCTATAGTTTTTACTATTTTACATTCATCAGTTTTTTATTATTTGCTACTTCTCAAACTAAAATAGTTTACATCTCAAATACACACTACCATAACCTAAACTAAAATAATCTATACCCAAACACGTACTATTATAACTCAACTATAATAACCAACTTCTTATCCCAAACGCCGTCTATAATTTTAATAGTTATAATTTAGTTTTATGCTTTATAAAACTTCATAAATAGTACTTGTACTCTGGTAAAATTCTCACAAATAGTTCGAAACTATTTTCGAGAATTTTATCAAATCATTTAGACTAAATTCTAAAGATTATAAATTTTTATTTTGTTTTGTTTTGATTTTTTTATTTTCTTTTTGGAAAGCCTTCTAGTTAGTTAAAAAATTTATAATATGGAGCTGGCTACCGTCATAATCACAAATTTCAATATTCAACGGTCAACGGTCAAAATACTTGGATGTATACAATAAATAACCAGCTAAGCTTAGCTAACTACCGCTCCTCTCTCATTATTCCATTTCTCTTTCCTCCCAACTTTTCAACATCTAATTTTGATTCTTTCACAAAAAAAAAAAAAAAAAAAACCTTATTTTGATTTTTGTCCTATTCAAAATAATATTTATATCTCTTTTCAAATTTATATTTAATAGGTAACCAAACTCCAAATTTTTTGTTTGATATATAAATTTTTAGAGCAAATATCAATTTATATCTTAAATTTTAGGATTATATCAATTTAAATAAAAAAACTAATAGTTGTATCAATTTAAATCTTGAACTTTTGTAGTTATATCAATTTAAATCTTAAATTATATTTATATCAATTTAAACCCTTAACTTCTATAAGTATATCAATTAAATCATAGTTCTCATACGTGTATCCAAATAAAACACAATGGAGGATTTAAATTGATATACTTGTGAAACTTCAAAGTTTAAATTGATACACTTTAAAAGTTCAAGGTTTAAATCGATACAATTATTAGTTTGAGGTTTGAGTTGATATAATATGGAAGTTCAGGGTTTAAATTGATTTAATTATTAGTTCAGAGTTTAAATCGATACAACCCCCAAAATTTACGAGTATAAATTGATATTTGTTCAATTTTTTAAATGTCTAATAAATCTTTAAGGTATATTTGGGTCAAGAATTATTCTAAGACTATAATAACCATCTCTTGTTACAGTAAATACTATTTTGTATTACCCAATTAGCTACAGTCAATACTATTTCAAAATTCTCATTTGCTACAGTACTTATTATTTGTTACAGTTTTTACTATTTTACATTCATCATTTTTTTAATTCTTTGCGACAGTATTTACTATTTTCTTCTAAAATTAAAATAGTTTACACATCAAACATATGCTATTATAACTCAAACTAAAATAATCTACACCAAATACAAATTATTATAATCCAACTATAATAATCTAAGATTATAATAACCAACTTCTTACTCCAAACGTATTCTTAAATTTTAAATTTTGTATATATTATATCTAAAATAATTTAAAATTAACCATTAAATATAAAATTAAATTTTATGTCGAGTAAGACTCTAAAACTATCCATTTATATATAATAGAGTTGTGAGTTTTTAAAAGAAGTTGAATAAGTTTGAACCTATTATATACACAAAATTAAAAATATAGGACCACATAAATATTTAAAAGTTTAAGGAGATTATTATTATTATTATATTATTTTAATTTTGGAATGAGGAATATTGTATTTTTCAAATAGTCCCTATTTTTGTCCATCACCTCATCTCTAAGAAATATTAATAAGATTGTTAACAATAAATATTTTTTCTGGCAGGAGTTGATTCTACCGACTTTTTCCATAAAAAAACTTTAAGAATGTTCTGGGAAGAAGTTAAAAGATAATATATTTTTGTATACCAAAGTTATTAAGTATTTCTTTTTACAATTCATCATTATTACGATTTTGCTTAGAGTTCAATGAGGACAAAAATTACCATTTATATAATTTATCATTATTACCCAATATATCATCACTAAAGTTGAGTTGTCATGAAATGATATATTGTTTTATTTAGGTTTAAATTCTATTTTCGTCATTAAATTTTAAATCTTATTTTTATCCCTAAATTTTAAAAAATATTCGTTTTAGTCCCTAAGCTTTTAAAAAGTATTTATTCTAGTTTCTACTATTAAGATTTCATTGACTATTTAAGGATGAAATTACATCTAGTATGAGATGAGTAAAATGAAGATAAAGTAAAATGTCAACAACCAACACGCAAAAAATAGTGAACTGTAAAAATCTCTTGAGCAAAATGACATTTTGAGATATTCTATAGAAAATCGTTTTCCTAACTAATTCAAAATTGAAACTCTAAATTTTTTAGTGTGACTAACATATTTGACAACCTAGTCATCCAAAAATACAAGTCATCTTACCATTATGTTCAAGAGTTAATAAAATTTTAATAGCAGAGACCAAAATAAGTATTGTTTTTTAAATTCAAGGATTAAAATGAACATTTTTAAATATTTAGAGACCAAAATAGAATAAGATTTAAAATTTGGAGACTAAAATAAAATTCAAACCTTTTATTTATAACTATTTTTCAAAAAGTAGCTAATTGAAAATTTATTAACAATGAAGCATTTTACCATATTGAACATTATATATAGAGAGAGAGAGAAATAGATACGTAATTTAGGATTTGATTTAATGTTAGAAATAATTTATTTTGTCATAATTCCCCTTTTTTGGGGCTAAATTATTATTTTCCCTTTTTTGGGCTACATATCAAAATTTGTCAAGATTTTCGGTCGCTTAATGTAAAAGAAAGAAAGAAAAAACCCTAATTTTGAAAATCCCGATATCCCCGTCTCTCTCTTTCCTCCATTAACACGCACAACCCAACAAAATACCAGTCAAAGCTCAAAAAGCAACTCAATTTCTAAATTAGGGAGCGAGTTCTTTTTGATAATTTTCGAATTCATCAGCGTTGAATTTTGACCCGCGTAACAAATTTTCTATCTCTCTCTCTCTCTCTCCTCTTTCCAGTGATATATAAATCGACTCCATTGATTCATTCCTTCATCAGCTTAACCAACAGTAACAGGGAAGAAGAACAAGAAGTAGAACAGGATTTGTACTTCCAACATTCGTTTTTCTTCTGGGTTTTCGTTTGATTTCTATTGCGGAATCTGCAATGATCTTTTCATGGAGGAAAAACAAATTGGGGTTTCTTACCAAGTTGAAAAAAGAGCTTCCAGGGGTCGATTCAGGTTCGGAAATCGCGATTCCTTCTCATTATATGTGTCCGATTTCGCTTGATTTGATGAAGGATCCTGTGATTTTGTCCACTGGGATTACTTATGATAGAGAGAGTATTGAGAAATGGATTGATGGGGGAAATTTTTCATGTCCTGTGACGAAACAGGATTTGATTAGTTTCGACCTAATCCCTAATCATTCTTTGAGGAGGTTGATCCAAGGTTGGTGTGTTGCGAATCGTTCATATGGGATCGAGCGGATTCCGACGCCGCGGATTCCGGTCTCCCCGTATGAAGTTAAGGAGATTTGTTCGAGAATCTCGATCGCGACTCAAAGAAGCGATTCGAAGAAATGCAGTGAATTGATGGGTAAGATCAGGAATTGGGCGAAAGAGAGCGAGAGGAACCGGAGGTGTATTGTGAATGGAGGAACTGGGGATGTTTTAGCAGCTTCGTTTGAGCATTTTGCTGGTGTTTCGATTGAAAAACATGTGGGTTTGTTGGAGGAGATTTTATTGGTTTTGGCTTGTGTGTTCCCAGTCGCCGTTGAAGGCTTATCTAAGCTCGGATCTGCTGATTCTTTGAAATGCTTGGTTTCCTTCTTAATCGGTAAAGATCTTTCTCCCAAACAGAACGCAGTTTTTGTTCTGAAAGAACTCTTGTCAGCTGATAGAAGATATGTTAATTCATTGGCTGCCATTGAAGGAGTATCTGAAGCTTTAGTTAGCATTATCAAGGAGCCTCTTTGCCCCTCTGCTACAAAATCATCCCTTACTGTCATTTTCTACATGATTTTACCATCAGATATTGGCGAGAAAATGGCATTGAAATTTGTGGAACTAGGCTTGGTCTCTCAGCTACTAGAATTTCTGGTAGATGCAGAGAAAAGCCTGTGTGAGAAAGCTTTGGGAATTTTGGATGGAGTTTGTGATTACAAACAAGGAAGAGAGAAGCTTTACAAGAATGCACTAACCATTCCACTCTTAGTCAAGAAGATCCTAAGAGTTTCAGAGTTAGCCACTGAATATTCTCTGTCAATATTGTTGAAGCTCTGCAAGAGTGGAGAGAAGGGTGAGGATGAAGTGAGAGTTGAAGCTGTCCAACTGGGTGCTTTCCAGAAGATATTGGTTCTCTTACAGGTTGGTTGTGGTGGTGACATGAAGGACAAGGTCACTGAGATGTTGAAATTATTGAATCTCTACAAAGATAGGCTAGATTGTATTGATTCATCCATGCATTTTAAGTACTTGAAGAAATCATTTTGATTACTGAAAGAGAAAAGACAGATTTTTCTTTTGTTATTGTTTAGATAGTGAAAAAATGTATATAGATACACAAACACACAGTTAAATTAATGATTACTGAGAAAAGAGATTTATACTTATGCTGGCTATCTCCTCATCTTGTCTCTTATAATTTTTGTTAAAGTATGAGAAATTTGTGATTACTATATTATGAACAGTTTCTCATCCCTGCTAAATTTAGCTATGAAGAACGACTCATAAACAACCACTATTCTCGAAGATTAACTAATCACCTAAGACCTTTGGGATTCTCTTCTTAAATCTAAATTATTTTCATGTGCCCTTGAATCCTTGATTTTTTTCTCGAGGTTCGTTTATCATGAGGAGTGTTTGTGATGGTTTTTAAACTGTCCATTGGCCTTCAATGGCTGAGACCATGAGATATCCAAGGATGTGGATGACTTTATTCATGGTATTTGTGATATCAAAATTCTCCGAAGTAGTTAAGCTTGAGACTTGGGGATCTCTGAGCCCTACAAGGAGGGCAGTCCAAAAATATATGAACAACTTTTAAATCAGATATTTATGCAGTCGACTTGGTGGATCGAGCAAGATGTGCCATGCAAAAAAAAAAAAAAAAAAAGGGCTTTATGGGATTATGAGTGATGTCTCTTGGGAGAGTATCTGTAGTTGTCTGCACCAGGTTTGAAACATCAACAAGAAACATGAGTTGGTCCTCATTACTGGATTGTGTTAAACGTGATTTTAATCGGTTACTACAGGAGGCTCTTGTACATTGTGTCTTGAAGTTCTGGAGGTTCTGTATTTTGTATTTCAATTTTTTCCTTGATCTCATGTGGTTTGCATCAACATTCATTATGGCATAATGTCTTATTGATACAAGCTCTAATCCTTACCTCTTATTTTGATTGCATGAGAATGTCAACTATCAAAGGGTTATCTTCTTTGAGCGAGTACCTACGCTGTGAGGCGGAGGCAGGCGTTTCAAGTGGTGGAAAAGCTATTGTCCAGAATCCAGATTGATGGGGCATAAGCGAAGTGGCAATGAGTCAATAACAATTAACGGTAGAGGCCAAATCAAGAACATTACTCCATTAGTCGATGATAGGCATCTCAAATTGACCTTGAACGACATACCCTGACTTTCTAACTCTTAGAGTAGCACATATTTCAGTGATTGAGATGTTCCTTCCCTTGAATTTGTATAAGCAAACTTATTCGAGAAAGGGTTGAACCTCTATCTACAAAATTACCTTCAAGTTGGGGCTACACTCTCATCTTTTAAGTTAGTGCAACATTGTTTGGCTTTTAAATTTTATCAGAAGACCATACTGAATTGCTTGAGAATCACCATGAGACAACATATGTCCAACTGTTGGCTAATTTTGATGGGTTTTGCTGTGAGACGCAGCCTTTGATGGTGGAAGAGACCAACCATAACTTGGAAAGGATCAATCAGCAACTCTCTTCACCATTGAAAGATAATGGAAGGGGCCATTGGGTGTGATAAGCTTTTAAAGGATTACCCCTTTCTTTGATCGAGACGGAGGAGTGTCTTTGGCTTGGCTCGATCTCATGATAAGTTAAGAGAAAATGAACACACTATGAGTTGTTTTGCTAATTGTGAATTTGCTTTCTCATGTTGTTTTACTGGTGTGTTGTCCTTGCTAGACGAGGAGCTACTTGAGGATCTGGATGTTGGCTTTCTTGGCTACTCAAAGCAGAGGTGAACAAGCATTCTTCCCTATATTTGGAAGCTAGTTTGTTTGAGGCTAAACTGGTTAAGATCTGTATTGGGATGGGGTAATCGAGTATATCAATTGGTATGGTTAATATTGGACCAAAGAGCATAAACGATATTTAGAGATAAAAGGAAGGTGAAGACACAAAGTTTGGGCTAAAGAGCAAGTTTGGGACAACATATGCCCCAAAAGGGGGAGATGCCATGGGCTGCAAGGAGAAGTATGAGGGTTTAGAGGAAAGAATGAACAACATAGATCGGAATATCGTTGGACTTGCATAACCAAAGTCTGAAGAGGGAACTGGTTTACAATCCCACCAAGGGAAAAACTCCGCTGAGTGAGACCATGGGAAATTCCATCCCATTGTTCAAATTTGGTTGAGAAACAGGGTAGGAGCGAGCGTAGAGTATATGGAAGAGGGAGAGAGGAATCTCTGAATCTCTCTAGAAAAGAACGAACAAAGGCACAGTAAGGGTAAGGTAAAGATTAATTACGGAGGCTCAAGTCTGAGATATAAGTGGTAACCAGAAAAGTTGAGGACGGACAAGGTCGAGATCGATCTGCAGAAGCAAGCAAAGAAATAAAGCAGCCAAAAGCTTCCCAGAGACAACCCTAAGAAATTTCTTGGAAATAAGAAAAAATTAGAAAGCGAAGCTAGTGAAGTAAACACCATAGAAAACTGATCTCATAGAGGTGCAAGACAAGATAGGACAAATGCAAAAGACCGAGGCAGGGGAGAGATTTGACTTGGATGCTTTAATTGATCAAGTCGATTGATATACAGAAGCGCACATGTCGAGTAATAATATAGTTAAAACTACCTTGATCGACTAACGTCCTCAGAAAATCAGATTGATTAATCTTTTAGCTATTCAGAGATTCTTCTAGTTTTATTTAAGGGATCGACTTGTGATGATACTTAAGATAAACTAATTGAATAAGGAAATTATCAACTAAGAGACGTTTTAGGGAATAGATTTCATTAAAGGTATTATTAAACACAAATACTTGATTCTCGAATTAATTAACATAACATCTAGAACTAGAAGTCTTTTACTCGGATCGTCCCTCTCAAGATCAATAATTTCTTTCATTTAATCACTGATAAATAATCTCTTGAAATTAGACAATTGAGCAAAGCATTAAGACTCTTTATCAACAATCTCTACCATCATCTGAATACGCTAGTGTTTTCAAAAGATAGTTTAGCATGCATGATCTAATTTAAACAAACTCTCTCAAACAAGACTCAAATCATAAAATCATTCGAATGATGATTAAACATTCAAGAGAATAGTTATGCTAGAAAGCGTAAATGTAAATTTACATTCGAGAAGTAAAGTGTTCAACAATTTTAAACTAAAAATTCATCTACTCTTGAAATGAGAATTTAGCCTAACATGGCTTCCATGGATAGAACCGATATTAGAATACTAAAAATACAATAAAGAAATTAAGAATAAAGAAGGGAAGAGAAGTTATCCAGCTTTGAAACACGGTCTTGGGATGAATTTGACTCTCCAACGATCTTCGATCTTTCCGACTTCATGAAGACTTCATATTTTGCTCTAAACTCTCTCTAAATTTGAAAACTCCAAAATTCAATACGGAGGCCGGCCAAAAATCCTAAATTAAATAGGTAAAAACTTTCCAAAAATAGTATGGTAGCACGATGTTTTAAGGTAGCGTCGTGGTGCTGCCTATTGGTGTCGAAGCGCAACGCTGCATTCTAAGAAGTGCAGTGGCATTGGTGGCACAAAGCACTATGCTGCCCTTCTTTCTAAATCTTCATGTTTTCTTATTTTCTTCCGTCTTTTCAATGTATGGCTCGAAATTGACTTCTTTTGGCATATTGGGCTCTTTTTGGCTCATTTTAACATTGCATTACTATCTCAAACATAAACCTAAAATCACTAACAAATAACATTAAATCTATCCAAATCATATTAAAAACCGTTTTAAATCAAGAGCAAAATATGCACATTTTATATGTGTATCACAACCACAAACTTAGAATTCTGCTAGTCCCGAGCAAAAGTAAAATAAGACCAGTTCTAAATAAATATGCAATTGATTCAAGTCTCAATAGCAAGAATAAGATGTTAGATCCATAAGTAGAAACATTCAAGCACATTTATTGTTAAGAAAATTCAAGGCCAAATCTTTTCATCCCCATGTGTGTGTGTGCAAATCATATTTAATTCAAAACTTAGAAATCGACTTTAGATTTAATTGAGCTTTGCTAGTTTTCCCCTACTCTAGCATTATGCACCAATCATTAAGCATCAAAACATTCAAGAAAGTAATATATCAATTAAGATGCCTTAAATAAATCACTAAAGGGATCCCTAAACTTGCATTTTTGTACCTAGGGGCACTAGCTTTCACACATTCCTACAGGAACTTCTACCTAGTTAATTCCAAGTGTCTTAATTGATTACAACAAAGGCAGCTCTTTTTATCTCTATTCATGCATACATATTATAAGTTTATATTTTTTCTCAACTCTTTCTCTCAATGATATTATGTTATTCTGCTCAATCTTTTGTGCACAATTTTTTTAGCAAACAAATACGATCTTTTCTTTTTTCTTAGTATCACATTACAAACTATCATGCAAGACAACTCTCTAATCGGTGGACCTTTTCGAGGTGACAACCAAATTGACTCAAATTGACTCAAATTAACTCACCATTCAATTAAAGGTTCTAAAATAAAGTGGCTACATGCTCAAAATATGAGAGATTCCAAGAGAGATTTAAACAAATCATAACTCAAGAATATGCAATTCTATTTTCATAGCAGATCATCTAACATGCATATTGAAAGTACATCACAGGCAATCATCATTAAAAGCATGCATATACACTTTCTCAACATCATATCTACTCAAAAATCGAAAAAATTTACTCCAACTTTCAACTCAATAGTTAACGTGTATAACATTCGCAATTTCCTAATTAACATGCATAGCAGGATAAAACCAATTCAAACAAAAGTACATAGTACACCTCCCACACTAAACTTAGAATGATGCATTATCCCCAATGCATGGAAAAGAATAGAATCATCACTACACTAAAGGAAAGTGATACAAGCCTGGGAGCGTGCGGGAGTCCACCGAACAAGTTGGCGGAATGAGTACTTTTTTATGCTAATGAGCTCTTCTAAAAGATGCTAGAAAATATTAGTTATGCCATGGAAGCCAACCTACAAAAATAAAAGAAAAGAAACAATTGAAATATCATAAAACAATAAAAAGCTTGGGTTGCCTCACAAGAAGCACTAGGTTTAACGTCTTAAGCTAGAAGACAAGGGAGATTCTTTATTAAGGTACATAAAAATTCTCTCATTTTTCAGTGCTCTTCTTACTTGAATCAATGTAACCTACTAAGTCAAGAAGGCTTTCCTTTTTTTTCATGGGCTCCTGACATGAAATAAATATTTTTGTTATTTTTCATATATGGAAAGTAAACAGAACAAGACTCAAAATTGGAAAAATCATAAAAATATTTACAAGGCTTACGATATATAAGGAAAGAATCAACAAAACTAGGAGGATTTTCTAGGGATGAAGAATTTGGCTTTTCAACCTCAAACATTATCTCTTGAATATCTTCCTCAACATTAATCATACCTTTTTAATTCTCACAAACCGACTCCTTGGTTGACTCTACTTGACATGGTTCAAACAGGAGAAAAAGGTTCAATAACAGGAGGACTCTCTAGAGATGGAAAACAAGGTTTTTCATCCTTTATCTTAATCTCTTGGGCATCCTTAAATAAATAAAGCAAAATTTCTCTCTAAATCTCACTAACCTCATCTTCAAATGTCTCATCTCCCTCTAACTCATTCTCATTGTCAAAATATACAACTCTAGGGCTCCCTACCTCAATAGCATTGGAAGAATTATCCCCACTCAAGGCTCTTAATGCATCAGCCATCATACTAGATGGATTATTCATATAGTTCATTGAAGCCTCATTATCTACCCCTAGGGGTACCATCCCTTCCATTTGAGCTCCTATCATCTCTACGTATTTCATTAGTTTCTCCAACTTCTCTTGTTCCTCTCTCATCAACCTCTCCCTCAACTTACTTTCTAAGATATATTCTTACAATAAGGTTTCTAGGTGTAACATCCCAAATTTTAAAGTAAATTTAAGATGATTATCTTTAATATTTTGGTGTTTTGGAATTATAAGGCTAAAATTTATAATTCAATTTAAATTAAGCATGATAAAGATTTAGATTTTGAACTTAAAGTGAAAAGATTTTAGGGATTTGGAGGTTTGAGATTTAATTTGGGATCTATTTGGATTCAAATTTAAATTAACTAGGTTTGGAGATTTAGGAAGGAAAAAGGGAATATATATAATATACTTAATTTAGATTGAATATCAATTTTAGCCTTATAATTCCAAAAACACCAAAATATTAAAGATAATTATCTTAAATTTACTTGAAAATTTGGGATGTTACACCTAAAAATCTCATTGCAAAAGTATATCTTAGAGAGTAAGTTGAGGGAGAGGTTGATAAGAGAGGAACAAGAGAAGTTGGTGAAACTAACAAAATACACAGAGACGATAGGAGCTCAATGGAGAGGATGGTACTCCTATGGGTAGAGAATGGGGCTTCCATGAACTATATGAGTAATCAATCTAGTCTAATGACTGATACATTAAGAGCCCCGAGTGAGGATAATTCTTCCAATGCTATTGAGGTAGGGAGCCCTAGAGTTGTGAGCTTTGAATCTCATTCAAAATTAACTTTATAATATAATGTATCATACATTATATTCATTGCATCACATACAACTAATATATAATCCCTTATAATTTGAATAGTTCAAATTCTTCTAAAACTAAATAATCCTTGTTTTATCCTTAGTGGGTTAGTAGGGGGATATAATGGACCTACAGATTAGAAACTCCAAGGATAGGAAATTAATTAATTAAACTCTTTAATTAAATTAATCAACATTCATTAACTGTGGGTCACTCCATTAAAGACCCATAGCTACACACTATTCTCTTTATAGATTATTTCCGTTTCCATGAATATAACCATTATCAGTAAGTCAACCCTTCACGAATTACTCGTAATTACCACTTTACCCCTATAATTACCTTTTACTTCTTAAGTTTCACTTATCCTCTAATGAATAACTTGTTTACGGTCCTACCGTAAACAAATCCCTCCCGAACCAATGAGAGGGAAAGACTAATTATTCAAGACCCGGAGTCAATACTTAAGGAGATATTCATCTACTTGCCATAAAAACAGGAAGGGTTGAATTCTATCTTGTGAAGCTATGTTTCCATCTCCCTACTCGGACAAATCCCCAAAATGGTGGGCTTACTGAGTCAGTGACTCGGACCACTATCACCCACACAAATCAAAGGATTGTCCTCATAGATAGAAGTTCATAACTCACTTAAGATTGATGTCATGTTACTTATGGTCATCCTATGAAATGTTAATCTCTTTAGTCAACAGTGTTATAACGAGAGATTAATCATTTCACGGTTGGGTCTTATACAAACTCTTTGTATAGGATACTCCATTCGCATGTCTCCACAGGAACAATTTAGATCAAATAATTTGTAACATTTACAATATCGTATCATTTATAAGTAGGTCGTATCCATAGTGTCACTATGATAAGGTACACAACTTTATCTATATACTACAGATCATTTAGGTTATTATTTGAACATGATCCACCTGTATGCTTACTACATACTGTTCAAGTTACATTAAATAACCTTGAATCTTAGTTTATTGGATCGAGTTATATAAGTCTAAATGTCGAATAAAATAACTCCTTATTTTATTAAATAAATACACGTTATTTATGTTGGGGTTGATGCCCTAAATCTCGTAGGGTCTCATAGTTTGTAATTGTAATGTACAAACATTTTATTTATGTTATAAAATATGTGATGTTTTATTTCAAAATTAGTTGCATTAACCACAAACCAATATACTAACATCCTAGGTTATCTTGTAGCTTAAACATGTATATAGAGACATACGAGTGGATCATGTTTAAGTGATAACCTAAATGGTTTGTAGTAGATAGATAAGGTTGGATACTTTATCCTAGTGACACTACGAGTATGACCCACTTTATAGATGTTACAATTATTGTAAAGTGTTACAAATGATCTAATCCTGATAATTCATGTGGAGATATGTGAGCGAGAATATTCTATACAAAGGAGTTTGTATAAGATCAGACCATGAAATGTTTAATCTCATTAAATAATGTTGTTTATAATAGAAACTTACATTTCACCAGGATGACCATAGATAACATGACATGAATCCTGAGTGAGTTGTGAACTTCTGCCTATAATGATGGTCCTTTGATTTGTATGGGTGAAAGTGGCCAGTTCGCTGACTCAACAAGCCTACCATATGGGGATTCGTCTGATTAAGGAGTTGGGAACATAGCTACACAAGAAGGAATTCACTCATTCCCTAATGTCAGGACAAGTAGATAAATTGCTCCCTTAAGGGCTGATTTCGGGCTTAAACAATGTGGCGCCACACCCTTTCCTAGCCCAAGAGGGGTATGATCATAGTTGGACTATGATTTATTGTTCATTAGAGGAATCAGTAGTACTTAAGAAGTTAGATATAACTACAGGGGCAAAACGGTAATTTTGGCTCAGTTGTACTTACGAGCAATTTGTGAAGGGTCATGTACTATTAATTGGTTATATCCAATGGACACAGAAATACATCTGTAGTATGAAGAGTGCAACTGTCGATCTTTAGTGGAGTGCCCGACAATTAACGGATGATGAAAATTTAATTAAAGAGTTTAATTAATTAAATATTCACGTACCGTTGGAGCTTCAAACTACATGTCCATTTTTATTTTTTTTTATAATAAATTTTGAATTGATTAATTGGAGGAAGTTGTAACTCCCTCCCCCCTTTTTTCTCTTCTGAACATGTGAATGGGGAAGTGGCTTCATCTTCTTCCTGCCAAAAAAAAAAAAAAAAAAAAAAAAAAAGGAAATTGAAAACAGAGGTATACACAGAATAGTTCACATCCAATTTTTTTTCTTCCTCTAAATCACCTTTCCCTCACCAAAATAGACAAAGCTCACACCGTTTGGGTTATCTGCCTAAGATTATCGAGGTTGCTTTCGTGGTGGTACCCAATTTGGAGATTGAGGGTTTTATAATTGAAGAAACATTCTTCAAAGGTAAGGGTTTTCCAAAACCATTTTTTCCTGCAATTTCTTTATTAAGCATGTTATAATTTTTTGGTAGTTAAATGCATAATTTCATTCTTTTTCTATAAAATTATGACTTCTGTAAAAATAGGATTTGGGATGATCCTCGCTTACGCTCAAGGTCGTTTCATTGGGATCCTTCAATTGGTATCAGAGCCTTTAGGTTTTTATCCCAAATTTCCATTTTTATGAATTGGTTTTACAGTCAATGGTGGGTATTTGCATTCTATGATATTTTCATGTGATGAGTTGTTATTGAATGTGGTATTGAATTGATGGATATTTTTGGGATTGGACGTTAGAATTTATGGCTTTCTTTATGAATTTCGATCTATAAAGGCCTATGTTTTGGGGTATAATTAAGCTATCGAGTTTGTATTCAAAGTCCTTGAGTCATTCGTGATGCTCCGTAGCTAGTTTCTAGAGATTTGAGGCGAAAATCGGTGGAGTTTTAAAGCAATTCGAAACTGTACAATGGTGAAATCGGTGGAGTCGCGATGCTATGCCAAAGAACCTCTAGAGTTGGTACATTCAGACCTCTATGGTCTGATGAATGTCAAAGCAAGAGGAGGTTTTGAATATTTCATCACTTTTACTAATGATTATTCAAGATATGGGTATGTTTATTTAATGCGACACAAGTATGAATATTTTAAAATGTTTAAAGAATTCAAAGTTGGAGTTGAAAATGCATTAGATAGAACTATTAAGACATTTCGATTAGATCAAGATGGAGAGTTAATGGATCTGACATTACAATACTATTTGATAAAACATGGAATTTTATCCCAACTCTAAGCACCTGGTACACCTCAGCAGAATGATGTATCAGAAATGAGAAATCGAACCCTGTTGGACATGGTTCGATCTATGATGAGTTATACTTTCTTACCTGACTCGTTTTGGGGTTATGTAACGGAGACTGCAGCGTACATTTTGAACTATGTTCCATTCAAGAGTGTTACCAGAACACCTTTAGTGTTATTGAATGGTTGTAAAGCTAATTTACGTCATTTCAGAATTTTGGGGTTGCCCAACACATGTGCTAGAGGAAAATCCTAAGAAACTGGAATCTCGTTCAAAATTGTGCCTATTTGTAGGCTACCCCAAAGGAACGAGAGATAGTTTCTTCTTTGCTTCTAAAGAAAACAAAGTGTTTGTATCGACAAACGGTATTTTTCTTGAAGAAGACCACATAAGGGAGCACAAGCCTTGTAGTAAAATTGTGTTGAATGAAATTTTTAAAGAAACTACTGAACTTTCAACAAGAGTTGTTGAAGAACCCATCTCAACAAGAGTTGTTGAAGTTGGATCATCTACTAGGTCAAATCTACTTCAAAAGTTGAAGGAACTATGACACAGTGGAGGGTTGCGAACCCGCCTGTCCGTTACATGGGTTTAACGAAAATCCTAGTTATGGTAGCTGACGGAGATGTTGAGGATCCATTGTCTTACAAGAAGGCAATAAAGGATGTTGACAAAGATGAGTGGATCAAAGCTATGGATCTCGAAATGGAGTTGATGTACTTCAATTCAGTTTGGGATCTTGTAGATCTACTTGATGGGGTTAAACCTATAGGCTACAAATGGATTTACAAGAAAAAACGGGCTGCTGTTGGGAAGGTGCAAACCTTCAAAACTAGACTAGTGGCAAAAGGGTATACCCAGGTTGAGAGAGTTGACTATGAGGAGACTTTCTCACCTGTTTCCATATTAAAGTCTATCCGGATCCTCCTGTCTATTGCCTCTTATTATGACTATAAGTTTGGCAGATGGACATCAAGATTGCCTTTCTGAATGACAATCTTGAGGAGACCATATATATAGAGCAACCTGAGGGATTCATAACCCAAGGTCAAGAGCAAAAGGTTTGCAGGCTTAATAGGTCCATTTATGGATTGAAGCAAGCTTCTCGATCTTGGAACATAAGGTTTGATACTGTGATCAAATCTTATGGCTTTGATTAAAATGTTGATTAGCCTTGTGTATACTAGAGGATCATCAACAAATCAGTAGCCTTCCTAGTGTTATACGTAGATGATATTATACTCATTGGGAATGATGTAGGTCTACTGACTGAGGTTTGATACTGTGATCGTGGGTTTACTCATTGTGCTAGGAATTCAGATCTTTAGAGATCGAAAGAACAAAACACTAGCTCTGTCTTAAGCATTGTACATTGACAAGATGTTTGTGAAGTATTCGATGCAGAACGCCAAGAGAGGCTTACTACCTTTCAGGCATGGAGTTATATTGTCTAAGGAACAGTATCCTAAGACACCTCAAGAGGTTGAGAAAGTGAGACAGATCCCCTATACATCGGTTGTTGGCAGCCTGATATATGCGATGTTATGTACGAGGCCTGACATCTACTATACGGTGGGGATAGTTAGTAGATATCAATCTAATCTAAGACATGATCACTGGATCGTCGTTAAGAATATCCTCAAGTATCTATAGAGAATGAGGGACTATATGCTCGTGTATGGTTCTAAGGATCTAATCCTTACTAGGTACACGGACGCTGATTTCTAAACTGATAAGAATTCTAGGAAATCTACATCAGGATCAGTGTTCACTCTTAACGGAGGGCAGTAGTCTGAAGGAGCACCAAGCAAGGGTGCGTTCACTATGGAGGTTGAGTATATAGCGGCTTGTGAAGCTGCTAAAAAGTTGTTTGGTTCAGGAAATTCTTGACTGATCTAGAAGTTGTTCCAGACATGTCAAAGCTCATCACACTTTATTGTTATAATAGTAGTGTTGTGGCTAATTCCCCGAGAGCCTAGGAGTCACAAGTGCGGGAAACACATAGAGTAAAAGTATCATCTCATCCGAAAGATTGTGCATTAAGGGGAAGTGATCATCACACAGATAGCTTCGAAGCACAATGTTGCTGATCCATTTACAAAGGCCCTCACGGCTAAGGTGTTTGAGGGTCACCTATAGAGTATGGGTCTATGGGACAGACCACGTTTAGACTAGGGCAAGTGAGAGATATGTATTGGGCAATTTGTGCCCTAGTTTATTGTTTTCTGTACTATGTATTTTAGTTTGACTTTTATATTGTGCATTTCACTAGCTTTAAGTCAAGTGGGAGATTTTTGGGGTTGATGTCCTTAATCTCGTAGGGTCCCATAGTTTGTAATTGTAATGTACAAACATTTAATTTATGTTATAAAATATATGATGTTTTATTTCAAAATTAGTTGCATTAACCAAAAACCAATAAACTAACATCCTAGATTATCTTATAGCTTAAACATGTATGTAGAGACATACTAGTGGATCATGTTTAAATGATAACCTAAATGGTTTGTAGTAGATGGATAAGGCTAGATACCTTATCCTGGCAACACTACGAGTATGGCTCGTTTTGTAGATGTTACAATTGTTGTAAAGTGCTACAAATGATCTAATCCTAATCATTCATGTGGAGACATGTGAGCAAGGATATTCTATACAAAGAAGTTGGTATAAGACCGAACCATGAAATATTTAGTCTCATTATATAATGTCGTTCATAAAAGAGACTTACATTTCACTAGGATGACCATAGGCAACATGACCTGAATCCTAAGTGTGTTGTGAACTCCTGTCTATGAGGGCAATCCTTTGATTTGTATGGATGAGAGTGGCCAGTTCACCGACTCAATAAGCCTACCATTTTGGGGATGCGTTTGATTGGGAAGTTGGGAACACAACTACACAAGAAGAAATTCACTCATTCCCCAATGTCGGGGCAAGTAGATAAATTGCTCTCTTAAGAATTGATTCTGGGGCTTGAAAAATGTGGCACCACACCCTTAAAGGAAATCAGAAATGAGGATTTCCATGAGCAGCAGAAGAATTGTTCCAAATTTCCTTCGTATATGAACATTAACAATTACAATCACGAAATGGAAACATACAGGCTATGCACAAAACGAAATTACAGCATGCTTTACAAAATGATCAAGGGATAGAATACACATACCTTTGAAGACTCATCTTCAATACCCTTGATCACGAACACTCGAACAACCCGCAAGACTGCAACACTCGAACGCTCGTACACCACGTCCCTTACACTGCACGATCACAGCAAACTCGAACACAGCGATCTCCAAGATCATAAACACCACGAATGGCCTCCAAACACCTCGACAATGTCAAGTTGAGTACAACATCACCATAATGGCTACCTTGGTATTCTTGGTGTGAGAATCCAGAAGTTTGGGCTCTGTGTGGATTTGGTTAGAGGACGAAACCGGAGGAACAATCGTGTAATTAAGCAAGTGGGAGATGGCAAAAGTCTATCGCATAGACACAATTGTTTAGAAGAAGCTATGCGATCATTTAGAAAAAGCTCCGCGATCGTTTAGCTAATTGGCCAGTTGAGTGACTATCGTATAGAAACACTCCATGATCGTCTAGTCTCTTTTCAGTTGTCGTTTAGTAAATCTCATTTACCGACAGCCACCGTGAGTACTTCCGAGAATAGAAACTCTCAATCATTAACCACTAAATTTAGGAAAACATTTTTTCTTTTATTTCACGGTTACCATAAAACTAACAATAACCTCTCACTCAATTGGTTATTAGAGAAACAGAGATAATTATCCAATAATTAATATTATTATAAATATATATATGATAACCAACTTACCATAGTATATTTATAACCTATAGTTTTAATATTTCATCTCATGAAACATATAAACCATAGCTATTTTTCTATTCCATGGCACTTAATGTAAATCTCATTTATATTAATCCTCCACTTGATGTATTTCATACACCACATCGACCATATCATATATAATCGAATTACTTCTTTTCAATTTGAACATTTCAAATCAACACCAAAAACTAACTTGAATCCATTGAGCTACCAAGGGGACCTTATGGACTTGTAGCTCAAAGCTCCAATGGTACGTGAATAGCTGACTAAACTCTTTAGTCACGGGATCCATCATCCATTAACTGCCAGGCACTCCACTAAAGATCGACAACTAAACTCTCTTTACTACAGATATGTTATGTGTCCATATCAACCAATCAACAGTATGATAACCCTTCACAGATCGCTCATAAGTACAGTTGGGCCAATAACCATTATGCCCCTGTAGTTACATCTAACTCCTTAAGTACCACTGATCCCTCTAATGAACATAAGTCATAGTCCTACTTTGACTGAGTCCTCTCTTCCAAAGAGAAGTTGTGGCCACTATGTTCAAGCCCCAAAATCAGCCTTTAAGGGAGTAATCTATCTACTTACTCCTGCTTCGGAGAAGGAGTGAATTCCATCTTATGTAACTAAGTTCCCAGCTCCCAAATCAGATAAGTCCCCAAAAAGGTAGGCATGTTGAGTTGGCAATCTGGCCACTCTCACGCATATTAATCAAAAGACCGCCCTTAAAGGCAGAAGTTCCCAAAACACTCAGGATTGAGGTCATGTCACCTATGGTCGTTTAGGTGAGATGTAAGTCTCTAGTATCAACGACGTTATATACAGAGATGAATCATCTCGTGGTCCGATCTTATGCAAACTCTTTGTATAGGACACCTCCGCTCGCATGTCTCCACATGAATGGTCAGGATCTACCATCTGTAGTAGTTTACAACACTTGCAAACCTCTACAAAGTGGGTCGTATCTTAAATGTCACAAGGATCAGGTATCCCACCTTAATTCTTATACTACAGACCTATTTATGTTATCACTTAAGGCATGATCCACTTGTATATCTCATACACATGCTTAATTTTACATACGATAGCCATGGAGTTTTTTTTATTGGATATGAGTAAATGCCAGATAAAATAACTCTTATTTTATTCATAACAATATATATAAATTACAAACTACGAGACTATGGGAGAATTAGGACATCAATCCCAACAACCCTCTTCTGGCCCGAGAGGGGTATGATCATAGTTGGACTATGATTTATTGTTCATTAAGAATCAGTTGTACTTAAGGAGTTAGATATAACTACAAAGGCAAAACGGTAATTTTGACCGAGTTGTATTTACGAGCAATTTGTGAACGGTCATCGTACTGTTGATTAGTTAAATCCAATGGATACAGAAATACATATATAGTGCGAAAAGTGCAGCTGTTGGTCTTTAGTGGAGTGTTCGACAGTTAACTGATGGTGAATAATTTAATTATTGACATATTGTTGGAGCTTCAAGCTACAAGTCCATGAGGTCCCATCGGTAGCTCACATGAATAAATGAGAATCGGTTTTTAGATTAATTTGAATTGTTTAAATTAATTGAGGGAATTAATTATATATGATATAATTAATTAACTTTTAATTATATGTAATATAATTACTATAATGTATTTTATACATTATAATATTAACTATTTATGAGAGGAAATAAATATTTAATTGTGATTCAAATGTTAATTATATGAATTAGATTCATATTCTTAAATTTAATGTAAATGTGATTTATATTAAATGTCATTAGTGAGAGAAAAGAAACTATGGGTTATATTGTATATGATACAATATTAAAACTATAGGTTATATGTTATATTTGATATAACTTATAGTTTAATATATATTATATGATAAGATAGTTATCATATTAGTATATATATTAAATAAATAAATTTTTATTTATTTTTAATTAATTTTGAATTAATTAATGGGAGGGAATTATAACTCCCTCCCGTCTCTTTTCTCTCCGCGAAAGTGTGTGAATGGGGAAGTGGCTTCATCTTCTTCTTGCAAAAAAAAAAAAAAAAAAAAAAAAAAAAAAAAAAACAGAGATATACACAGAACAGTTCTGTGAAATTTCAAAAATTTTTTCTTCCTCTCAATCATCTTTCCTTCACCAAAATGGCCAGAGCCCACATTTCATGGGATCTCTGCCTGAGATTATCGAGGTTGCGTTCGTGGTGGTGCCCAATTTGGAGATCGAGGGTTTTACAATTGAAACAATGTTCTTCGAAGGTAAGGGTTTTCCAAAACCTTTCTTTACTAAGCATGTTGTAATTTTTTCGTAGTTAAATTCATAATTTCATTCTTCTTCTGTAAAATTATGACTTTTGTAAAAATGGGTTTTGGGACGATCTGTCACATCCGCTCAAGTTTCCTTCATTGGGATCCTTCAGTTTATACTTTATAAACTACGAGATTTAGGATATAAATCCCAACATACTAGTCATCCAATCGAAAAATATGTGGTATATGGGAAATTAAATTCATCTTATAAAGCTTTTGTAATGCAGTTGGACAATATTCAAATTCCACAGAATATTCAAGATGCATTTAAAGATCCTAAGTAGAAAAAATGTTGTACATGAGGAAATTAAAGCTCTTAAAAGTAATGGAACACGAACTCTCACAACACTTCCTCCTGGAAAGAATCCTATTGGGTGCAAATGGATTTTCACAGTTAAATTCAAGTCAAATGGTAGTGTTGAATGATTTAAGGCAAGACTTGTGGCTAAGGACTTCACTCAATCATGTGACATTGATTATCTAGAGACTTTTGCTTCATTGTTAAATTAAACACTATTCGTGTTCTTTTATCTTTAGCAGAAAATTAAGATTGGCCTTTTCATCAACTTTATGTCAAAAATGCCTTTTTGAATGACGATCTCAAAGAAGAAATTTACATGCAGGTGTTGGGGTTGATGCCTTAAATTTTTGGATTTTGTAGTTTGTAAATTATTTGTACATAATTTATTTATTAGTAAACTAAAATGTTATTTTATTTCGACATTTAATTTGCATTAGCTCAAATCAATAAACTAAGATCCACGGTTATTTTATGTAACTTAAACATGTATGTAGTTGACATACAAGTGGATCATGTTGAAGTAATAACTTGAACGGTCTGTAGTATATGGATAAGGTTATGTACCTTATCCTGGTAGCACTATAGAAACGACCCACTTTTTAATTGTTACAATTGATCTGATCCTAATCATTCATGTGGAGGTATGTGAGTGGAGGTATCCTATACAAAGAGTTTGTAGAAGATTGGACCACGAAATGATTAGTCTCTCTTTATAACACCGTTACTTGAAGAGACTTACATTTCACTAGGATGACCATAGGTAACTTGACCTTAATGCTAAGTGAGTTGTGAACTTCTATCTATAAAGGTAATCCTTTGACCTATATGGGTGAAAATGGTTGATTCGTTAACTCAATAAGCCTATCATTTTAGGGATTTATTCGAACAGGGAGCTGAGAACACAGCTACACAACATAGAATTTACTTCTTCCTGTCTTGAGGCAAAGTAGATGAATTGCTCCCTTAAGGGTTGATTCCAGGTCTTGAACACTGAGGCTCCTCACCCTTTCACTGGCTCGAGAGGGGTTAGTTTATAGTTGGACTATAAACTATTTTGTTCATTAGAGGTATCAGTAGTACTCAAGGAGTTAGATATAACTACAGGGGTAAAATGGTAATTTGACCTAGCAGTAGTTATAAGAAATTTGTGAAGGGTTAACTTGCTATTGATTTGTTATATCCATGGACACAAAAATATATCTACAATTGAAAGAGTGCAGCTGTCGATTTTTAGTGGAGTGACCGACAGTTAATGAATGTTGATTAATCTAATTAAAGAGTTTAATCGATTAATCTCGTATCATTAAAGCTTCTAATCTATAGGTCCATAAGGTTCTCTTGTTAGCTCACAAAGGATAAAAAACAAGGAAGAATTGTTTTTGGAATAATTTGAATTGTTCAAATTATTGAAGGAAATTCAAGATATTAATTATATTAATATGATTACTATAAAGTATAATGTATATTGATACATTATAATATATAGTCGATTATAAATATGATTTATAATTAAAACTATATAATATGCGGGAGATAAATATTTGAATGAGATTCAAATTTTTTTATATAAATACTATAAATTAAAATTTAATATGAATATGTTTCAAATTAAAACTATAGGTTATGTGAGAGATATGTATTGTAATGTGATTAAAAAATATATAATATGATTGATTGATTAAGTTAGTTAATTAATCATTTATATCATAAAGTTTGTTATTATATAATATAATTTTATATTATTATATTATACAATTAATAACTCCTTACTATAGGGGAGTTATTCTTCATGTGGATGGGAGTTAGTAACTCCCATCCCCTCTCTCTTCCTGTAGTCTGTATTGAGAATACATATACAATTGGATTAGAAGTTTTCTTTTTTTAAAAAAAGAACGTGAAGATCTCTCTCTCAATTTCTCCAAAAAGAATTCTTTCCGTCTTCTCACATTCCCTCTCCCCAAAACCAAGAAGGAGCCTACACATCTTTTCCTTACTCCAGAGAATAACAAGGTAACTTCATGGTGGTGTTCAAAAGGTTTTCTTACTGTGTTATTAGATTTCACTATCCATTACTTCTTGGAGACGATTTACGTGAAGAAGAGATTTACTTCATTGGTAAGTAATTTCTTCTTCCTTTCCTCTCAATAGTTTTGCATGCTTAATAGCCATGTTTATCCTTTGTGAAATTTTGTAAATTTTTCTTTGCATTTTGTATGTTTTCTAAATTGAACTCCAAAATGCATAACGTTTACATGCTTCCACGAGAAATTCTATTCCTTTAACAGGGTCCTTTTGGAATGAAAAAAGAGTTTAACATAGACTTGGTATGCAAGTTGTTGAAATGCCTTGTCCGAATCAGAATTGGTTTAGGAGATGCTTAATTATTTATTTAATTTGTTTCCTTTTCCGCTTTGGGTTTAGATAAGTACACTATATAAGCACTCTAACATCTGAGGCATTATGTAGTCTAGTCATTCTATATTTTCTATAATATTCTTTCTAATAAAATTATTCTCCCTCTATCCTATGGACGTAGCTAACATATTGTTCGTGAACCATATAAATCTGTGTCGATCTTCTATATTCTTTTACGTTTCTTTTGTATTCTTCACTTGTTGATTTCCTAACAAAGTGGTATCAGAGCCAAAAAGTTTAGGTTTCAAAATTTCACATTTTTCAACAATTAAAGATGTCTAATGTGAACATAAAAATCAATAAATTCAGCAAGAGAGTAGTGCAGTCTGATTTTTCATAAACAACTTCCACAACTTTATTGATTGACAGCGTTTCAACTGTTGGACCATGATGACTTTTGATTAGCCTATTGAAGACACATAGGGTCTCGTTTTGAACAGTTGGATCGTCGTTTTGACTTCCAGTTTTGTCCGTAGTCACCGCTGAACAGTATCTATAAAGCTGTAGGTAGTTCGGTTTCTCAGAGACAACTTTCACAAAATTTTTGATTTCCAAAGTTTCAACCGTTGGATCCTACTGAAGTTTTTTCAGACCGTTGAGTATACATAGGGCCTTTTTGTGAATGATTAGATTGTTATTTAGAGCTTTAGTTTATCCTAGTCGCTGCTGAATAGAATCTGTTAAACTTTAGTGTAGTTCAATTCTTTAGAGACAACTTCCATACCCTTGTCGATCGTCGAAGTTTCAACCTTTGGATCGTGCTGAATTTTAGCCAGCATATTGAGGGCACATATGGTCTTGATATGAACAGTTGATCGTCATTTTGAGCTCTAGTGTATCTGTATTAACTGCTAAACAAAATCAAACTGGGCTATATTTAGCTCAATTGAGGCTAATTTTGAATGTTTCTTCTTTTCCTTTCGTCTCCTTCTTCTAATCTCTTCTGGATGAACTCATTGGTAGAGAGAATGTTAAAATTAGTTCGAGAGCATGATTCTTGGATTAGTTCGAATGAGGAAGCTCAAAGAATTTAGAAAGATGTGTGTGATTATTTGATGTTGCTTGTGGTTTTTGCGTGGGTTTCGTGAGATAATTTTGGTTCAGTTAGACCGGTCCAGCTCCATCAGCCAAATTTGGTTCAGTTCTATCGAACTAGTTTAGTTTTGGTTTGATTGGACTTGATTTGGTTCGGTTCACTCAATTTGGTTTTGGTTCAAGTTAGTCCAAATTGGTTTACTTGCAATTATGGTAAATCTACTTTTGCATAGGCTTTTTTGAATCTTTGTTATGTTTTCAAATCATTTGGTCGTGGATTTTGTTTTAGACCTTTATATAATGTTCTTTGTTTCTACCCACAAGTTCTTGTTCACAGGTTTTCTATTTCTAGCCTAGAAGTTCTTCATTTTTTCATTCTTCGTGGGTTTATGTTTCTAGCCCAGATCTGCTACTTGATTAGGAAGTTCTTCTTTGCAAACTCAAGTTGTTCGTCATTCTACCACCTTGAGTTTGAGGGAGAATTCTAAGTAGATCTGGTACATCATTGTTTGGACTTGCTGAATGTTTTGAATTATTTGTGGTTCCTTATGGGACACTTTGAGGCATGAGGGAGAAGTCTGAGTACGTTTGACAATGTGTTCTATGTTGCATCTAGTATATCTGTTATCTGTGAGAGAATTCAAGTCAAGATGAAGATTTGTTTGAATACCTTGTGTTAGAGTTTGTGTGGTTGCCAATATTTGTTTAAGCATCTCAGATGTTATGAGATGTGTTATTGTATTGGTGGTTTCAAGAAAAGGAATGTTTATGGTGATGTTGATCCTGCAAAATACTTTTCTTATTGGTGGTTTTCTTTGCTATCTTATTCTGCCGATATCTTTTCCTTTTTAGCTCCGATTTGCTATGGAAGTTAGGGTTACCTATTGTGTTTTCGTTGTACATATTTAAAGGGATTTTAGTTTTTCAGAAAAGGTCGACCGTTTTATTTTGTGTAAAGCTCGTGTTTGAAAAATAACTCAGTATGTATTTGGTCAACGTTGTAGTGTATTGATAGATTTGAGTTTCTTGAAGACCTACTTTGTGTTTCTCACGTTGAAGGTATGAAGATCCTTTTGAGAAGGGATTCTCGAGCTTAAAGAGAGCCATATCCATTCAAATAAAGGGACTTTGTTCTTAGAAGGAAAGATAAAAAATAAAAAAAAATAAAAAATAAAAAAGTGGAAAGGAGTCTCACGACTTAAGAGGAGCTTAAGTCTTATAGAGAAGAAGTCTCGTTAGTGGGAGCCTAAGATCTGCTTCACTGATAATACAACTTAGGGGATGCTTGTAATTGCTTATCATTGATATTAGTGATGCTTATCATTGATATTAGTGAAGTTATTGTTGGGATTGGTGTCCTAAATCTCTCTTGTATTCTTTTAGTTTGTAAAATTTATATAAACAAATTGTTATTAATAAAAAAAATTATTATTTTATGAGCATACACTCAATCCAATAAACAAATATTCTAGGCTATTTTATGTAATTTAAACATGTATGTAGAGACATAAAGTGGATTATATTTAAATGATAACCTAAACAGTCTGTAGTAGATGGATAAGGCTGAATACCTTATCCTAGTGACACTACAGATACGACCCGTTTTGTAGATGTTACAAGTATTGTAAAGTGCTATAAATGATATGATTCTGATCATTCATGTGGAGACATGTGAGCGGAGGTATTCTATACAAAGAATTTATATAAGACCAGACCACGAAATGATTAGTCTCATTATATATAACACCATTAATAGTAGAGACTTACATTTTACTAGGATGACCATAGATAACACGACCTGAATCCTAAGTGAGTTGTGAACTCTTGCCTATGAAGGATGTCCTTTTATTTTCATGGGTGAGAGTGGCTAGGTCGCCGACTCAATATGTCTATCATTTTGAGTATTCGTCTGATTGGGGAGCTGGGAACACAGCTACATAAGATGGAATTCACTCCTTCCCTGATGTCGGGATAATTAGATAAATTGCTCTCTTAAGGGCTGATTCCGAGACTTGAATAATGTGGCCACACCTTCTCTTAGCCCGAGAGAGATTTGGTCAGTTGGACTATGACTTATTGTTCACTAGAGGGATTAGTGTACTTAAGGAGTTAAATGTAACTATAGAGGAAAAACAGTATTTTTGGCCCAGTTGTACTTACGATAAATTTTTGAATGGTCATCCGCACTGTTGAACTAGTTATTCCAATGGACACAGAATATAACTGCTAGTGCGAAGAGTGCGCTTGCGTCGGTCCTTTAGTGGAGTGACGACAGCTTTAATGGATGTTTGGGTAATTTAATTAAAGAGTTTTAATTATTATCCAAGTACGCCATTGAGCTTTAACTCTACAGGTCCATAAGTTCCCTCTACAGTTAACTGGGATAATTGAAAATTAATTTGGATATTAATTTTGAACTTATATAAATTAATTGAGGGAATTAATTATATATGATAATTAATTAAATTAATTATATGTGATATAATTAAATGAATATAATGTATTTGATAGATTATAACATAAACTTATTTTGAGAGGAATTAAATATTTGAATATGATTCAAATACTAATTATATGGATAAAATTCATATGAACTGAATTAACATAAATGTGATTTATATTAAATACTGTGCATTGTGGAGAGAAATTAAAAACTATAGTTATGTGTATATTTGATATAACATATAGTTATATATACAATAGTAAGTTATTATTTAATATATATTATATAATATATATATATATATATATATATATATATATATATATATATTAATTAAATTAAATTTATTTAATTAAAGGAAGGGAGTTATAACTCCTTTTCCTTAATTTTCTCTCTATTAATCATGTGTGGTGAAAAGGGGGGTTGTTTTGTTTTATGCGATTCATTGTCTTCCCCAAATCTCTGTGTGTCAGAGTTTGAGACCTCTCTGTTTTTTTTAAAAAAAAAGAAAAACACAGAAGAAAAAGGTTTTCTTCTCCCTCTCTCAAAATCTTTTCCCTCTTTCCAAAACTCAGAGCTCACAACTCCTGAATTCTTAATCCTTAAGGAGAACACATGAGACTCATTTGTGGTGTTGACCATTTAGGATTTCAATTTTTGAGATCAATTTCCAGATGGAGAGTTCATGACTAGAGAAGGAATTACGTGAAGACCTTTTGGCTTCAAGGGTAAGTAATTTTCTTTTCCCTAATTCTTTCCTTTAAAGCATGTTGTAATTTTTTTTTATATGTATAATTTTGTTCTGTAAATTGGGATTCTATAAAAAAAATAAAAATTGGTTTGTAAGGGCCCATTGTTTTGGGCATTAATTATTGCAATAAAGTCTATAATTCATTGTTAGTGTCGTTCGTGAGTTTTCCAACAATGTACTAATGAAAACAAGTCCCAAATCGGAGAAGAAACGACACAAATCGCAACTGTATAGTGGCTACTGTATAGTAGCAATGCAACACTGCGAAAGGCAGACGAAAACTTTTTTCCATAGCGTTGCAACGTTAGGTCACAATGTTGTAACACTCTGATATGGAAAAACATTTTAGTTCGCATGCGATTCGGTTCGTGGTCCAATTAGTTCGTTTTCGATTTGCTTGGTTCGAGCCGTTCGTGGGCGGTTTGGGTGCTAGATAGTCCAGTTCGTGTGGTTCAAGACCCAGTTCTTCTGTATTGAACCAATTTGACTTTTATTTTTTTGTAATAGTCAGTCTTTAAATTAATTAAATTTTATATCAATTAATTAGTGATTTATTATATATGTCATAATGTATGTCATTTAGTAAAATCCCACCATAGATTGTGCATTATTCATGCAAAATTTATATTATAAATGTTATAATATATAGTTGCATGATTTAATTATAGCATGTTCATGCATTATATAATATAAGTGTTATAATATATGTTTGCATGCATTAATAACATAGTCATGCATCATTTATATTATAGGGTAATTGCAATTGGTGGCATTTTTAGGAATAATAACCAAGTGTATAATTGAAGGAACTCTTATCAAAGAGTACCTATTAGCGGAAGCAAGATCGTTCCAAATTCATTGTGACAGAAATAACGCATTCACAAACATACACACAAGTTATGCATCATAGAATAAATTACGATATGCTTTTAACAATAATTACAAAGGATCGAGAGACTCACCTTTGAAGAACACTCTCCTTCTGTCTTTCTCTCGCTCTTGTCAAGGAACAGCACCTCTCGCTGTCGCTGCAACACCAAGCCAATCGTCTACCAAATTTCGTTGTCGCTCAGCTAACGAACGGACTTCTACACGAACAGGCAGCAACTTGGACACCACCACTTAGTGACCTTGATATTCTCAGAGTGAGAATCTAGGAGGTGTGGGCTCTATTGAATTTGGTAGAGAGAAGAAGGAAACACGATTGTATTCAACGACCAAGCAAGTGGGAGATATTTTGTGTCTATCGTATAGACGGGTGCTTGATCGTTTAGAAAAGGTGCATGATCATTTAGATAATCGGGTTGATCATTTAGACGACCGTTTAGGTCAACTACACGTGTACACGATCATTTAAGAAAACTTGAGCTATCGTGTAGGCTCTCGTTAGTTATACGATGGGTAGTGTACAAATTTATGAAGCAATTATCCGATCCTTTTTCAAAATGAAAAAAAAAATTCATTTTATCCTTCAGTTATGAAAACTGGATGCAACCTCCCACATTCATGTACGGTTATGGAGAAAACCACCAACAATTATCTCATAATTGTTTAATTATAAATAAATATAATTACTAACTTATCATATTATATTTATAACCTATAGTTTTAATATCACATCATATGCAACTAGATATGAATCATATTTATATCCTTCTCCTCCAATTAATATATCTCATACATCATGTCAACTATATCATATATAATCGACCAGTTTAATCATATCATATATAATCAAACTCCTTCTTGTCAATTTAAACACTTCAAACAGACCCAAAATTGATTATCATCTTGAATCCATTGAGCTACCAAGGGGACCTTATAGACATGTGGCTTGAAGCTTCAAACTCCACTAAAGATTGACAGCTGCACTCTTCTCACTACAGATATATTTATGTGTACATCGGATATAACCAGTCAATAGTATGATAACCCTTCACAGATGCTAGTAAATACAGTTGAGCCAATTTACCATTTTACCCCTGTAGTTACATCTAATGAACAATACATCTACTGAACAATACAACATAGTCCTACTATGTATGGACACCTCTCGAGCCATGAGAAAGTGTGTAGCGTCAAATCGTTCAAGTCCCGGAACCAGCCCTTAAGGGAGCAATCTATCTACTTATCCTTGCTTTAAGGAAGGAGTGAATTCCATCTTGTATAGTTGAGTTTCCAGCTCCCAAATCAGACGAATCCCCAAAGTGGTAGGTTTGAGTCAGAAATCTGGCCACTCACTGAAAGATCTCTTAACGAAGAGTTTCATGAGTGCATTCGGATCGCTCTAATTTCACAGTGACCGAAATACACCACATACATTCAAACGTACAATTATGCAAACAAACAGTAATTAATGGCATGCTTTGAACAACAAAATAACAAGGTAGAGAGTTCTCATACCAGATGAAAATACTCTTCTAACTATGGAACTTAACGCAGTGGAAGACCCCTACCCGAACAACCAATGCCCAATAGATGCGTCGACTACAGCAACACGAACAACCGCAAACACACGAACACAGTAGGGACGACGCCACCAGAAAGGAGCCTTAGGTATTCTCGGAGTGAGAACCCAAAACGTGGTCTTCGGTGAGTTTAGTAGAGATAGGAGGAAGAACCAATCGTGTAGGCGATAAGAAAGTAGGAGAGAATATGAAGCTATCGCATAACAAAATGCTTATAGCTTAAAAGAAACCACACGATCGTGTAGATTTTACTGAACGATCATTTAGAAAACAGTAGGCGATCGTTTAGCAAACACGACACATTATAGGATCGTTTAGGACTTAGTGTACGATCGTTTAGGCACTAGATAGGCGATCGTTTAGGTGCGAGGTATGCGATCGTTTAGGTGCTAAGCGACTATCGTATAGGCTCTCGAATTTAAGCGATCGATTACGTTTTCACACCAACGCAAACCTTCTGATCTTTTTCCAAACTCTTCAAAATGAAATAAATTTCATTTTTATTCATCGATTATAATAACCGACGCTATTTCCCACTAATGCATGTCCTAGAGAGATTTTAGATTAATTATCATATAATTAACCAATTAAATTAATAATAAATATAATCATATTATATTTTTACCCTATAGTTTGATATCACATATCTACTATAGTAATTTCTCCTCTACTTGATATAAATCATATTTCTATCTAATTTCTTTCAAAATAATATATCTCATACATTTAGCCAATTATATCATATATAATTAACCAGTCCAATTATATCATATATAATCGAACTTTCTCTTGTTAATTTGAACATTTCAAATTAACCTAAACACTGATTTTCGACTTCATCCAAGCTACCCAGGGGACCTAATGGACCTGTGGTTTGAAGCTCCAATGGTCCGTGAATAGCTGACTAAACTCTTTAGCCATGAGATCCACCATCCGTTAATTGTTAGACATTCCACTAAAGACCAACAGCTGAACTCTTCTTACCACAGATATATTTTTGTGTCCATCGAATATAACCAATCATGAGTACGATGACCCTTCACAGATGCTCGTAAGTACAGTTGGGTCAGATTACTTTTTTGCCCCTATAGTTACATCTCACTTCTTAAGTACCACTGATTCCTCTAATGAACAATACAACATAGTCCAACTATGTGTGAACACCTCTCGGGCCAAGAGAAGGTGTGTGGCGCCACATCGTTCAAGCTCTGGAATCAACCCTTAAGGGAGCTATATATCTACTTACCTCTGCCTCAGGGAATGAGTGAATTCCATCTTGTGTAGCTGAGTTCCTAGCTCCCAAATCAGACGAATCACCAAAATGGTAGGTTTGA
>NC_052349.1:43601058-43824991 GCF_009727055.1 Benincasa hispida | reverse complement strand
CCAAAATGGTAGGTTTGAATCGGTGACCTGACCACTCACACCCATACAAATCAAAGGACCACCCTCAATGGCAGGAGTTCCCAACTCACTCAGGATTAAGGTCATATTACCTATGGTTACCTATCGAGCTACTCAAATTCTAGGGCAAGGCCTCAGTACCTTCTCTATGTACTTTAGTACTGAGTTATTCACATTCTAGTCTAAGCTTCAGTACCTTCTTCATGTACCTCAGTACTGAGCTATTTATACTTACTTGCTTGCATATTCTTATCTCTTAATAACATAGTTGCCCAAACACATTCCTTACTAACGCATCCTAATGGTTATTGTAAAACATAGCATAAATACAACATTAATGTGAGGTGCGTTACTTGGTAACTATTTGAGAACAGTTGTTATAAGTAGCTTTCAGTAAGCATACATTGCTAAACATTCATAAGCTTTAGCAATTTACTTAAAACATTTAAAGCGTTTAGAGTGCTCACTCCTGCTGCTAGAACCATATGACTAAGAAATACAACCTGGTCTAACCAGAAATTACATTTGCTGAACATGGCATACAACCGCTTCTCTCGCAGTGTCTGCAAAACTATCCTCAAATGATTTCCGTATCTTCCCTACTGCTTGAATACACCAATATGTCATCAAGGTGACACACTGGATCTGTTTTAACCCTTATTTATTAATTCCTATAACTGAAATTTCAACTTCTTAAGTTCTTCTAGCACCATGCTTAATGATACCTAAAAAATAGGTGTTGTATCTGGAATTAAATCGATAGTAAACTCAACTTCCTTGTCAGATTGTAAATCTATAAATTTTCAGGGAAACATCTAGGAACTCTTGTACAACTGGTACATCCTCAGGTTTCATCTTCTCGTCCTATGAAACCACCACATGGGCTAAATAAGCTTCACATCTTTTACTTAGCAGCTTCCTAGCCTTCACTATTATTATTAAGCTTTCTGAAATATTCCTTTGCTTCTTACAAATACTGTCTCTTGCCTACCAAACTCTCAAACATTATCCATCCTTAAAATAATTCATACGGTTGTAACATTTATTCGGAAAATCCATGCTCTAGAGTGACATCAATTCCAGGAAATCTAAGGGAATCACTTCATAACTATACTTATCAACAACTACTCCAAAGCCTGTAAAACTCTTATACTATTACAGCCTCTCCACAACACAATAATAACTACTTAGGGACATGCTCTCTACAATCTTTCCTACAAGCAATGTAACATGCTAGATAACAATAAAGGTATAACACCATAGGCAATTAGTTCATAAATATACTGGTACATAAAGTTACTTTGTCATTCACAACATTAGATGACTCCTCTGCCTCCCGGTATGACACTTCGTAAAACCTGCCCTGACGGTAAGGTCGTCCTGCTTTCTTTCTCATTTTTCTTCTTTTGAATTCCTTCCTCGGCTCCTAAGCCACTAGGCTTATCTATCATCTGTAAAGTCATGTCGTGTTCTATCTGAACTCCTCGACCTAGCTGGGCATTCCTTCTTGAAATGTCCTGCCTGTCCATACTGGAAACATACTTTTTTTTTCCCTTTATAACATGTCCCTCGATGATACTTACCACAATTTGTGCATAAGGGTTTCTTACCCGTACTAGCTACTAGCTCGGTAGGATGCCAAAACCTTAATGTATCATCCATACTAATTACAAGTCTTGGCTTTTTCCTTCCTACCCTATGCTGACTTGTAGCTCTCTGCCCTTTATCAATACCTATTAGGTCATTCTCAATACCATACTTCCTTTCTGAATCCGCCAGAATGGATTCAACACTTTCTGCCAACCTCTTGGCGATCCTGTTAAATATTCTGTCCTCTAACTGAGGATCTGTTCCTGTTTGCAGAATCCTCGACTCCCCGTCAGAAGTCGTTTTCTGATTTACCGGGTCTTTACCTTTCCGTTCACTAACATTTAAATTCCCTCGAATCTTGGAATTTCTAAAGGTAGGGTCAGGGTTCCCATTGTCTGTCTGCCTGCTCTACTTGCCACTTTTACTTGACATCTTCCTCTTACTTAAGTAGTACACATGCTAAGGACTCAGAACTTAGACTTATATATATAAACTTTTCCCCTCTCTACCCAAAATCTTTTGCTCTGATACCAACTTGTCACACCCCGCACCAGATTACCCTCTTAACCTGGAGGGAATGGTGACTGCAACAGTTACCAACCCTTTTACTGGCATTTACTGCCTATCTTACCTGTTAAATAATACTCAAACCCTGAATACATACATATTTAATTCAGAATTAACAAATTTACATCACAGGGTTTCGCAGCATTGTTTATACATGGATATTACAACTTGGTGAGCCCCATCAAGAATACTAGGCACTAAACAGACACATGTGTACTAACTAATACAGGTCTTCAATTATGCTTCCTTCAACCTGTTTCTTTGAGTGGCTGAGCAGCAGCAGAATAGTCCTTTGGGGAACTGACCGCTACCTGAAAAAGAAAAACATTCGAAAACGTGAGCTAGAAGCCCAGTGAGTGACTTAATAAAAATATAAATCTCATGCTTAAAGCCGAAAGCTTGAGAACATAATACTAAAACTAGAGTATACCAAGCAAATGTGTACATAAAACCTTTAAACCCACCATTAACATCATTATTCCTCAATTGAAAACGAGCATACATTGCTCTAGCTCCTTACGTCTGTTATCGGCTAAGAGACCCATCCCTCGGCCTCTCATCCAGACCTGTCTACGTGCTCATAGAGTTTTCTATGTACCGCCAACACCTTAGGTACATTTATTCAGATTCCTTCCTTACCTTTGGTATCCGGCTCGCTCAAGCTATCAAGTTCTCAGAAAGCATTTAAAGAATAGTTCTCAAATATAGCATAGAAAACTCTTTAGGATACCTTCCCTACCTTCAGTATCCCTTTCAGTATATTTAGGAACACTAACGCATGTACTTTGACAATCTTAGGTATTTAAAGCATAGTATATCAAACTTCATTCGACCTTAGCTTTAACCCTAACACATGCTTCATACTTTGCAAAATAAGTTGGCTTAAATCATGATGAACTAGCTTGTAAAACTATTAGCATGCGTTAGATATGGGAAACATACTTGGAAAACTCATACATTAGTAACATCATGCGTTGATAAACATCCATAAACATTAGCAATTCCAAACTATCCTTCTAGCCTAGAAGAAGATATGACTACCTTTATCCTTAGTTGAGAGTGAACTATCAGATCTAACTCTCAATGCCAACCTTAGTTAGGGAGAACCCTTTTCCTCAATCCCTCAACGTCGTATTACCTACGTTCATGTGGTTATAACTGAGTATCGTCATACCTTAGGTACTTGACTAGGATACCTTCTCATTGTCCTTCGGTATCCTTAGGACACCTTCTCATTGTCCTTTAGTATCCTTAGGATACCTTCTCATTGTCCTTCAATATCTGTCATATAACTAGTCATAAATATTTAGTTGAAAGGATACCTTCTCATTATCCTTCAGTAGCCGTCATATAACTAGTCATAAACATTTAGTTGAACACTAAAGCTTAGTGCTCAAATCATCATATTAGTTCATCCATCATACTAGTTCATCATAAAAATGGAGTTACTTAAACATACTGAAAGTATTTGGACAAGATAACATATCTAAATCATGTCAATTCCATGGAAAACATGTTTTACTTAGCATGAGAAACAGTTTCACAAATATGTTGCTTGGCAATTCATTTAAACACTTAGCATGAGAAATATCTTCAAGAAATCTTAGTTTCTAAATCATTAAAACAGTAAATCATCATATGGCCACTCACAGTTCGTTGGCCTTTTAACGGGTTATATGCCTCTTCTAGCTCTTCTTGGCCTGAAAGGACATAATTCCCAGTTAAACTACTTAGAACTCTGAGCAAAATACCTCAAATAGTTCATTTACTAATGCAACTTTCATCATCAAAGACAGCTTTACTAGCGAGATTCTCCTCATGAGCGAGATCAAGCTTTTCCTAACGATACTCCCTTACCAGCGATACTAGCGATACCTACCTTACCAGCGATACTCACCTTACTAGCGATACCAGCGATACTCAACTTAATTTCTAACAAGATTCAGCCCAATTTCTAGCGAGATTACCTTCTAGAGTGAGATCCTCATTACAAAATTAGCGAGATTTCCTTCATTAGCGAGATTCTCATCACAAAATCTCGCTATAATCTCCACGATGAGCTGTTTGTTTGTTCCTCCCAAGCAGCTGTCTGCTTATGCACAAATTCTTTGTTACAAATTTAAAAATTCATAACTCAAAATCCAGACCTCGTTTGAAGAAACTTCCTTCTACAAACATGTTTATAATTGACATAGAAACATTACCTTAAAATTTCAGCTTAAAATTCCTCGTTGTTTAATCTGGAGATTCAAAACTTCATTGTTGGCCCCAATTCAAGCAGCTGCCTGCTTGTTCAACAATTTCCAGTTAAAACTTCAAAATTATATAACTCGATTTCCATACCTCATCTTTAAAAGTTCCATTCTAAAAAGTTGTTCATAACTGAGTTAACAATTACCTCAAATTTTTAGCTTAAAACGCTTTGTAATTCGTCTTGGAGCTTCAATTCTTCACTGATGGCCTAGATTCACCCGAGAAACGAACCCTTCATATTTATTTTGCCCCGCCGGCCTTATTCTGGTGAGTTTTCCTTCCAGCAGCCCAACCATAGAAAATAGACACACAAACTTTCAAATGCCATTGGAATTACACAAATAGCCTAAGTAATTTGTCCAAACCGACCCAATGAATTCGACCTTCTTGCTTATATTACCGCCCAAAATCCAGCATGAACCCTCCTTGTGCCACCTGGCCCACTATTGGTGATGAAGGCTAGGATTTAGCAAAACTCCTTTTTCTAACTTCACTCACAATATTACTTCAGCACTACACCTTATTAGATGGCGTGGTCTCATTCATATGCTTATTATGCATTCCATCATCAAGTATGACCTTCTTAACCTAGCCGAGTTTTGTCTTACTTTTACACTTAGCTACCTAAGAGCCTATTTCTTCTTACTTCCCTCCTCTACCCTTCCTAAGGCATGACTTCATTTAGCTCATTAGAAGACATCACATTACTTACTCTTACTTGAAGTAATTAGGGTTTAGGTTTTACATGAAGTTTCTGTCATGAACGGTGTTATATAACGAGATGCTAACACTTCGTGGTCAGGTCTTATACAAACTCTTTGTATAGGATGCCCCCGCTCGTATGTCCCAAACACAACTGATCAGGATCAGACCATCTGAGATAAGTCACAACACTTGTGACCCTTTCACAAAGCGAGCCGCATCCGTAGCATTACCAGGATAAGGTTTCCCTCCTATATCCATATGCTACATACCATTTTGGTTACCACTCAATACATGATTCACTTGTATGTCACCATCTGAGATAAGTCACAACACTTGTGACCATTTCACAAAGCGAGCCGCATCCGTAGCATTACCAGGATAAGGTTTCCCTCCTATATCCATATACTACATACCATTTTGGTTACCACTCAAGACATGATTCACTTGTATGTCACCATATATATGCTTGAGTTACATATAGATAACTAGGGATTTTAAGTTTATTGGTTTGTGGTAAAGCAAATAAAACATGCAACTGAGCAAAATACAAGATCTGAAGTAAAATATCATATATTATACAACACAAGCATTCGTACAAACTATTTACAAACCACTAGACACGATATTTTAGGGCATCAATCCCAACACTCGCATCCATGCAAATCAAAGGACCACCCTCAAAGGCAGAAGTTCCTAACTTACTTAAGATTAAGGTCATGTTACCTATGGTCATCCTAGTAAAGTGAAGTCTCTGCATGAATGGCATTATATAACGAGACTATAACACTTCGTGGTCAGGTCTTATACAAACTCCTTTGTATAGGACGCCTCCACTCGCATATCTTCACATGAATGATCAGGATTAGACCATCTGTAGCACGTCACAACACTTGTAACTATCTACAAAGTGGGTCACATCTGTTGTATCACCAGGATAAGGTTTCCCTCCTATATCCATATACTATAGACTATTTTGGTTATAACTTAAGGCATGATCCACCTGTATGTCTCCACATACATGCTTAAGTTACAACGAAAACCAGGGATCTTAGTTTATTGGTTTATGGTAAAGAAATTAAAACATCCCATGTTTCATAGACACAGTGAAAAAAATATCATATATTATTATATCATAAGCGTTTGTTCAATATAGTGTAAAAACTACAAGACCCAACGAGAGTTTAGGGCATCAACCCCAACAATAACATCATTTTAAAAAAAAAAAATGCATATATAGACAAGTCTATCAGCGATAGACTTGTATCGATGATAGACTCTTACCAGTGATATGGTCTATCACTGATAGATTCCTACCAATAATATTGTCTATCACTGATAAACTATTTAAATTTGGCCATATTTGCAATTTTTTTTTACATTATGTTACATCTGCTAATATTTTGGGTATAATGTCTATATTTGTAATTATCACTATATTATAAGAGTTATAATACATAAGTATGGATGTATGAATGTATGTATTGTAGGAAATCACAAACAGAGGATCTCCATGAGCAGCGGAAGTAGATCGTTCCAAACTCCATTCGAATGAACACAAACAATTACAGTCTTAAATGGAAACTAACAAGTTATGCATTAACCGAAATTATAGCATGCTAAAAGAGATTCAAAGGATAGAGTATGCGTACTTTTGAAGAACCATTCTTCAAGAATCCCTCGATCAATCTCCAATGCGTCCACAACAATAGCACTCGAATGCAACGAACATAATACCAACAGCACGAACATCTTAATGCTCCTCGAACCCAATTGAGTCCAACACGATTCACGAACAAAGTAAGGACACCACCACAAGTGTTACCTTGGTATTCTAGGTGTGAGAATCCAGGAGTTTTGAGCTCTGTATGATCTTGGCTTGAGGAAGACAGGAGGTATGTGATCGAGTAGATGATCGAGTAAGTGAGAGATAAGAACATTGTCTAACACATAGACGATGTACTCGATCGTTTAGAAAACACAAGCCTATTGCATAGACTTTGCTACTTGATCGTGTAGCAACAATCAGCAGAGTAACTATCGTATAGTCAACTCTAAGCGATCATGTAGATTCTGTCAACGCTCTTAGTAAAACTCTTTTACTTGATAGCTTTTTCGGTGAGAATTATCCAAATGGATCAACTACTAATTTTGGAAAGCATACAACTTCCAATAAAACTTCCAATAACCTCCCACTCAAAGGATTGTTAGAGAAAAAGAAATAATTATCGAATTAGTATATTATAAATAAATATGATAATCAACTTACCATATTATATTTATAACCTATAGTTTTAATATTTCATCTTATGAAACATATAAACCATAGTTCTTTTTCTATTTTATGGTACTGATTTATATTAATTCCTCCATTTAATGTATCTCATATGTCACACCAATTATATCACATATAATTAAATTTCCTTTTGTTAATTTAAACACTTCAAAATCTCAACTTGAACCTATTGAGCTACCAAGGGGATCTTATATACCTGTAGCTTGAAGCTCCAACGGTACGTGAATAACTGACTAAACTCTTTAGTCACAAGATCCACTATCCATTAACTGCCGAGCATTCCACTAAAGACCAACAGCTGTACTCTTCTCACTACAGATATATTTTTGTATCCATATAATTGAATTTTCTCTTGTAAATTTGAACACTTCAAAATCTCAACTTGAACCCATTGACCTACCAAGGGGATCTTATGGACCTGTAGCTTGAAGCTCCAATGGTACTTGAATAACTGACTAAACTCTTTAATCACAAGATCCACCATCTGTTAACTGTCGGGCACTCAACTAAAGACCGACAGCTGCACTCTTCTCACTACAGATATATTTTTGTGTCCATATAACCAATCAACAGTGCGATAACCCTTCACAAATCGCTCGTAAGTACAACTAGACCAATTTATCATTTTTCCCCTGTAGTTACATCTAACTCCTTAAGTACCATTGATTCCTCTAATGAACAATAAGTCATAGTTCTATTACATGACTGAGTCCTCTCTTCCAAAGAAAGGGTGTGGCAACTATGTTCAAGACCCGGAATCAACTCTTAAGAGAGCAATTTATCTACTTACCCCTGCTTCGGGGAAAGAGTGAATTCCGTCTTATGTAACCAAGTTCCGAGCTCCCCAATCAGATAAATTCCCAAAAAGGTAGGCTTGTTGAGTTGGCAATCTGGCCACTCTCACCCATACTAATCAAAGGACCGCCCTCATAGGCAGGAGTTCCCAAAATACTCAGGATTAAGGTCATCTCGTGGTCTGGTCTTATACAAACTCTTTGTATAGGACACCTCCACTCGCATGTCTCCACATGAATGGTCAGGATCAGACCATTTGTAGCACGTTACAACACTTGTAAATATCTACAAAGCGGGTCGTATTTGTAGTGTCACAAGGATAAGGTATCCCTCCTTTATCCTTATACTACAGACCATTTAGGTTATTACTTAAGGCATGATCCACTTGTATATCCCACATACATGCTTAAGTTTACATAAAATAACCACGGATCTTAGTTTATTGGATATGAGTAAATGCAAATAAAATAACATTTATTTTATTCATAACAATGTGTACAAACTGTTTACAAACTACGAGACTCCGGGAGAATTAGGACACCAATCTCAACAATATTTTATTAATTATTTCATTACTTTAGTATATAAGTGATATGTATGTTTAGTAATGAAATGAGAATTGCATGATGCATGACATTACTTTAAATAATCTTATAATCGCGATAATTTTATTAAGTATCTTATTCATGTATGATTTTAATTTGTTTCATTTATTTATAATTGTTATAATTAAATGAAATTAGAAATTAAAATCAATAATTTAGAATTTCATGAAAACTTAGGTTCAAATCATCTTTTAAAATAGTTTTAAAATGTGATTCACATAGACCTAAGATCATAAATTTTTAATGGGATTAAAAATTAGTTTAATCTTTTTAATCAAGTTAATATGATTAAATTGGTTTTATTAAAAGATTAAATTTGTAGTAGACGTATCTATAAGGGATATTTTATCTAAGGCTAGTTCTGTCTAGGCTGGGGTATTTAAGTTTACGGAAACAGAACACCCCTACCTCGGAACTAACCTAGAAAAGTGAATTTGATAGATTTGTTACAAGCAAGCAATTGTTGATTAAATTTTTCTAAAGTGTTTACCGACCATTAATCAAAAATTTTTAACTATCCAAAGTAACGGTTACTGTTGGAAAAATTTATACGATCATTCAGTAAAAATAATTAACCGTATTTTTCCTAAGTTAAGTAAACCCTAGGTTTTAAAATACTTAGTGGAAGGAAAAAGATTTATACGATACGTCAAATTTTCACTCACATTTCTCCCTTAATCTTCACACCGTGAGACTCATGCTCGGCCTCAAGGCACCCTGGGAGTGTCCCCCTTCGGATGGTGTCATGCGATGGATAGACTCCTTTAACCATGACATATTTGCTTATTTGAACATAATTTCATTTCTGCATGGGTCAATATCAAGGTGAATGGAGAGAGTATTTATAGTAAGTGGAAGAGGGATGTGTGTCAACATGTCCTACAGTCTTCTTCATTAGTTTGAAACATGAGATCTTCTTACCGACCTCGAGGTGTCCTGGGAGCATCCCCCTTCGGATGGTTTATCCATTAGGTCAATATCTAGGTGAACTCCAGAAATGGATAGGATCGCTTTAGTTTTTGTCCTAATCAATTTTTCCCTTCAGTTGGCTCATGAGCGTGGAACTTTAGGGTCTAAAATGAAGGGTCACACTTATGAGAAATTGTTAAGCTAGTTAATGGTTTCTTGACAAAATCAATAATGGTTGATTGTCATAGGATAAGTGTTATTCTGATGTAAGAATTGGTTGAGAGTGTCTCTGTTTAGTGAAGGGATAACTGACTACTTTTCGGTGGCTTTTGTCCTAAATCACTAAAGCATCATTGAAAATTTATATGTTAAATGGGGTTAATTCAGTTTTTGCTAAATTTGATTGGATGTTTTAGAGTTATGTTAAAATGTATTGTAGATCAATTTGTTTCTTTTTCAGCAAAAATATCAAATTGTATTTTTCCATTGTTTGCCTCTACTTTTTTTACCGTTTTAATTATACAAGTTGAAAATATTCAATTAGAACTTTTTTCGTGGTTAACGACCTCAACGTCGTCTTGATTGAGGATTGTCCTCAAGTCTCAACCCCTGATGCAGCAAAAAATACTTGTGATGCATATGAAATGTGGATGAAGGCTAACAAAAAGGCCCGAGTTTTCATTTTGACAAGCATACTTGATGCCTTAGCCAAACGATTTAAGAGCATGATCACTGCACATCAGATCATGCAATCAATGCAAGAATTGTTTGAGCGAAAGTTCTCACAATTCAAGCAAAGTGGAGTTGATGATGACGAAACCAGTAATATCAACTCCCTAGATAAACTCCAGTCCATATTGAATGTCAAGGAACAAATAGAGAAAGCAAATGTTGCCAAAGCTAGTAAAGTTAATCAATGAGGATTTTCCTCTAAGATGAAACTTGGAGTTTATGATATGGGTTACGGAATTGATCCCACTACTCTTCAGAAAATGAAGAACTCCGAAAATAAATCTAATTTATTTTTATTGGAGACATGCTTAGAAGAGAATGGTGATTCTGCCTGGATAGTTGATTCAGAAGCTACTAATCATGTATGTTCTTCTTATTAAGGATTTAATTCATGGAGACAATTGGTAGCTAGAGAGATGACTCTTAGAGTTGTACTGGTGAGGTCGTTTCAGCTGTTGTTTTAGGTAACCTTAAGTTATTT
The DNA here is from genome assembly GCF_009727055.1 of Benincasa hispida. NCBI lineage: Eukaryota > Viridiplantae > Streptophyta > Magnoliopsida > Cucurbitales > Cucurbitaceae > Benincasa > Benincasa hispida. Next base: position 43,814,043 of record NC_052349.1, on the reverse strand, counting down.
TTGGACAAGAAACAATATATGTTATTAAATGACATATATGTAGTTCCTAATAACAAGAGGAACTTAATTTCTATTTCTTGTCTGATTGAACAAAAGTGTTCTCTATCCTTCTCTGAAAATAAAGTGTTTATTTTTAAGAATGGAATGTAGCTAGGCTTTGGTTCAATGGAAAGTAACTTGTATGTACCAAGGCCATTAGTTACAAAAGTCGTGCTAAATACTGAAATGTTGAAAATGGCAACAACTGTCAAAAGATCGAGAATTTCTCCTAAAGAAAATTCCATCTTTAGCATTTAAGGTTAGGTCACATTAATCTCAATAGGATTGAGAGATTGGTGAAATGTGGACTTCTAAATGGTATAAAAGAAAACTCTTTACCTGTATGTGAGTCATGCCTTGAAGGAAAAATGAAAAAACTACCTTTTACTGGAAAAGGTTATAGAGTCAAAGAGACCTTAGAGCTTATACATTCAGATCTCTCCGGTCCGATGAATGTAAGAGCATGAAAAGCGTATGAATATTTCATCTCTTTCATAGATGATTATTCTAGATATTGGTATCTATACCTAATGTAACATAAGTCTCAAGCACTTGAAAAGTTCAATGAGTACAAGACTGAAGTTGAAAACTTGTTAGGTAAAAAGATAAAAACACTACAATCTAATCATAGTGAAGAGTATATGGACTTAAGATTCCAAAACTATATGATAGAACATGGAATTTCGTCCCAACTTTCAGCCCTTGGTATACCTCAATAGAATGGTGTATCAGAAAGAAGAAATAGAACCTTGTTGGATATGGTTAGGTCTATGATGAGTTAGGTCTATGGTGGTCATCGATTTAAATAATCGGTCTTAAACAGTAAACAGTGTTATAAAGTAAGAGTGACTTATTTCTTGGTCACGGTCTTATACAAACTCATTGCATAGGATGCCCCCACTCGCATGTCTCTACATGAACGATTCAATATCACATTGTTTGTACTATCTACAAAGTGGGTCACGTCCAATAGTGTTACTAGAATAAGGTACCCAACCTTATGAAGGAAATTAGAACTCGAGAGATTTCCATGAGCAGTGGAATAAGACTATTCCAAATTACAATCATGAATGAACATATATTTACAGTCGTCTTCAAACATAATCAGTTACGCAAATCATACAGAAATTACAATATGAAAGTCTCAAAAGCAAAAAGGGAAAATTGTACAAACAATGGCAACAGCGTCTCCATGCTCCGTTACACGACCGCTCGAACAACAGCGACCACGAACACTCGATCTACATGACTGCCACACCGCACGAACACTTCACGCTCGTCCTCAACGATCTCCTTGATCACGAACTCCTCCGCAACATGAACGGCCTCCAGTAAACCTCGACGGTCTCGAGTTAAGTCTGACACCACCAACAAGGCGACCTTGGTATTCTCGGTATGAGAATCCAGAGGGTGGGCTTTATTTGGACTTGGTATGAGGTAGACAATAGAGGAAACAACGATCGTGTACACGACTGGGCAAGTGGGAGATGGCGGAGACCTATCGTATAGGTTGATGCCCAATCGTTTAAATAAAACTATGCAATCATCTAGCAAAAGCTATGTGATCGTTTAGTCTATCATTTAGCTCAGTCTATCGTCTAAAGACTCTACACGATCGTTTACCTTGGGCCAGCGATCGTCTAGAAAAACTATACGATCGTTTAGTAAATACTGCACAATCGTTTAGCTCACACCTGCACGATCGTTTAGCTCGCCCAGCCATCATTTAGTAAATCTATATTTACTTGACAAACACCCTGAGTTTCTATACGTCGAGAGAAAACTCAAAAATCCTTTTCAATCTTTGTAAACCTTCTTTTTCAAATAGGAAAACCAATTTTCCTTTTAAACTCACAGTTACCATGATCCAATAATCACCCACTACTTTGGTTATTTAAAAGAAAAATAATTAATTTTCCAATAATTAGTATTATTATAAACATAAATGATAACCAAGTTATCATACTATATTTATAACCTATAGTTTTAATATTTCATCTCATGAAACATATAAACTATATTTCTTTTTCTATTCCATGGTACTTAATGTAAATCTCATTTACATATCAATCCTTCCCAATTAAATGTACTTATACATCAAATCGATTATATCATATACAATCAAAATACCTCTTGTCAATTTGAACATTTAAATCAACACAAGAATTGATCCTCAACTGAATCAGCTACTAAGGGCGACCTCATGGACCTGTAGCTCCAAAGCTCCAATGGTACGTGAATAACTGACTAAACCTTAGGTCACGGGATTCCACCATTCGTTAACTATAAGCACTCCACTAAAGACCGCATAGCTGAACTCTCCTTACTACAGATATATTATTGTGTGATCTTCGCCACATCAGTAGTGCCAAAACCCTTCACAAATGCACACTAAGTACAGCTGGGCCAATAATTGTTATGCTCTTGTATTACATATGTCTCCTTAAGTACCACTAATCCCTTTAATGAACAAGTCATAGTTCTACTATGACTTGAGTCTTCTCTTTCCAAAGGAATTGTGGCCACTATGTTCAAGCCGGAACTCAGCCCTTAAGGGAGCAATCTCTTCTACTTATCCTGCTTCAGGAAAGGAGTGAATTCCCCTTGTGGAATGAGTTCCGAAACTCCAGATCAGACAATTCCCTAAAAGGTAGGCATATTGAGTTGAAATCTGGACACTCTCACCATACAAATCAAAGGACCGCCTCAAAGCAGGAGTTCTAAAACACTCTGATGGAGTGTGTCATATGGGTTTAGGTGAGATTCACAAGCTCTCTAGTTATCAACGGCGTTAGTATGCAGAGTCGTAGTCATCTCGTGGTCCAGGTCTTATACAAACTCTTTGTACAAGACACCCCCGCTCCACGTCTCCACACGAATGATCAGGATCTACCATCTGTAGTAGTTTACAACACTTGCAAACCTCTACAAAGCGGGTTGTATCCGTAGTGTCACCAAGATCAGGTATCCCACCTTAATCCTTATACTACAGACCGATTTAGGTTATCACTTAAGGCACTTATATATCAAATATATATGCTTAAGTTCACATAAGATAACCAAGTAGCTTTGTTTATTGGATATGAGTAAATGCCATAATTAAATAACACTTATTTTATTCATTAAACAATGTGTATCTTTACAAAACAACGAGACTCTGGGAGAATTAAGACACAAATCCCAACAATATCCCACTTGTCCTATGACTTGGGATGCTAATGTACAATATAATATAAATATGTACAATATACAATAAACTAGGACATACCCCAGTATCATCTCCCACTTGCCCTAGACAAGATGTCGTATGTCCCGCAGACCCAGACTCTCCATGTGACCCTTGAACACTTTAGCCGTGAGGGCCTTTGTAAAGGGATCAACAATGTTGTACTTCAATGCGATATGCTTGACTATCACATCACCGCGATGCACAATCTTTCGATCAGGTGATATTTCCGTTCTATGTGCTTACCCCGGCGATGACTCCGAGGCTCCTTCGAATTTGCCACAGGCCCGCTGTTCTCACAATACAGTGTGATCGACAAATCCATATTTGGAAAAACTTCCAAATCTAAAAAGAACTTCCTTAGCCAAACTACAGCCCCTCCATTCAGAGTAAACACTGACCCCGATGTCGATTTGCGAGAATCTCGATCGGTCTGAAAGTCAGAGTCCGTGTATCCTGTAACGATCAGATCCTTATCTCCATACACAAGCATGTAGTCCATCGTTCTCCGAAGATACTTGAGGATCGTCTTGACCGCCGTCCAGTGATCAAATCCTGGATTGGACTGATACCGACTGACAATCCCTATTGCATAGCAAATGTCGAATCTGGTACACAACATTGCATTCATCAAGCTTTCTACAGCAGAAGCATAAGGAATCCGTCTCATCACCTCAACCTCTTGAGGTGTCTTAGGACATTGATCCTTAGACAGAACGATTCCATGCCTGAAAGGTAACATACCCCTCTTGGAATCCTGCATTCTATACCAGATCAACATGATCAATGTAAGATGCCTGAGACAGGGCTAACCATTTGTTCTTGCAATCCCGAATGATCTGGATCCCGAGAACATACTGTGTCTCACCCAAATCTTTCATTTGGAACTGGGCAGCTAGCCAACTCTTAATGTCAATCAGATATCCTACATCATTCCCAATGAATAAAATATCATCCATATACAGTACCTGGAAAGCTACTAAGTTGTTGATGATCTTCTTGTAAACAAAAGGCTCATCAACATTCTGGTCAAAGCCAAATGACTTGACAGTAGTGTCAAATCTGATGTTCCAAGATCGAGATGCTTGTTTCAGCCCATAAATGGACCTATTAAGCTTGCAAACTCTTTGCTCTTGATCTGAAACTACGAACCGCTCTGGTTGAGTCATATAGATGGTCTTCTCAAGATTACCATTCAGAAAGGCAGTCTTGACGTCCATTTTCCATATTTCATAATCATAAAATGTGGCTATGGACAGAAGAATCATGATAGACTTTAGCATGACAACAGGTTAGAAATTTTCCACATAATCAACTCCTTCAACCTGGGTATAACCCTTTGCCACGAGTCTAGCCTTAAAGGTTTGTACCTTTCCATCTACACCTCTCTTTTGCGTATAGATCCACTTACACCCAATAGATCTCACTTCATCAGGTGGATCAATAAGTTCTCAGATGTTATTGAAGTACATAGACTCCATTTCCTGGTTCATGGCCGTAACCCATTCATCTTTGTCAACATCCTCCATTGCTTTCTTAAAAGACAACGGATCCTCGACCCCATCAGTCGTAATGATGTTTTGGGCTTCAGTCAAACCCATGTAGCGATCGGTGGGTTCATAACCCTCCCACTACGTCGAGGCAGTCTCAACTCTTAAGCTGGTTGACTAGACGTTCCAACTTCAACAACTCTTGTTGATCTGTCGGTCTGTTCAACAACTCTTGTTAAACCCTCAACAGTCTCAGTCTCACTAGAGATCTCATGTAAAACGAGCTTATTTCATGGCTTATGACCCCTCATGTGATCTTCTTCAGAAGATGGCATTAGTGGAAACAAACACTTTGTTCTCACTCGGATCATAGAAGTACCTTTCTCTCGTTTCCTTGGGGTAGCCTACAAAGAGGCAAACATTCAAACACGGTTCCAACTTCTTTGGATTAGTTGTTAGCACATGTGTCGGACAACCCCAAATCCTGAAGTGACGTAAACTACCTTTACGACCTCTCCATAACTCAAAAGGTGTTTTAGAAACACTTTTCGAGGGAACGTTGTTCCAGGATACAACATGCAGTCTGCATTGCATGACCCCAAAACGAGTCTAGAAGATGAGCATAACTCATCATAGACCGAACCATGTCCAACAAGGTCCTGTTTCTATTTTCTGATACACCGTTCTGCTGAGGTGTACTAGGGGCCGAGAGTTGGGATGCAATCCCATGTTCTATCATATAGTTTTAGAATTGGAGGTCCATATACTCTCCACCACAATCAGATCATAGTGTTTTTATCTTCTTACCTAACAAGTTTTCAACTTCAGCCATATATTCCTCGAACTTGTTAAGAGCTTCAGACTTACATTGCATTAGGAAGAGATACCCAAACCTTGAATAATCATCTATGAAAGAGATGAAATACTCATACTCACCTCGAGCTCTAACATTCATCAGACCACAGAGGTCTAAATGTACAAGCTCCAAGGCTTCCAGTAAAAGGTTGTTTGGTCATCTTGCCTTCGAGGCATGATTCACATACCGGCAAGAAGTTTTCTTCTAAACTCTTTAAAAGTCCAATTTTCACCAACTTCTCAATCCTATTGAGATTGATGTGACCTAACCATAGATGCCAAAGATGGGCATTTTCCTTTGGAGAAAACTTTGGTCTTTTAGCTGTTGTTGCCATATTGAACATTTCAGTATTAAACAAGGCTTTTATGACTAACGGTCTTAGTACATATAAGTTATTTTCTATTGAACCATAACCAATCTCCATTCCATTCTTGAAAATAAACACTTTATTCTCAAAAAAGGATACGATATAGCCTTGTTCAATGAGACAAGAAATCGAGATTAAGTTCCTCGTAATATGAGGAACGACAAAAACATTCTCCAGTAACAGATAATGTTTCTTGTCAACAAATAACTTCAGCCTGCCTACAGCAACAGCTGAAATGACCTCACCTGTACTGACTCGAAGAGTCATCTCTCCCTGTGACAACGTTTGCTACGAACTAAATCCTTGGTAAGAATAACTTACATGATTGGTAGCACCTGAATCAAGGATCCAGGCAGAATCATCATTCTCTACCAGACATGTCTCCAAGACCAATAATTCATATTTATTGTCTTGTCTCATCTTTTAGAGAGTAGTGGGATCGAGGTCGTTTGCCATGAAATTCGTTTCACACAATTCTTTCCACTGTAATAAATCAGTCATTATAAAAAACTTTAAACGGAAATACTAACGAGTTGCTGAAAAGAAAAACACATTGACTACGTTAGGTTTTAAGCAAATACCTGTTGTAAAACAAAACAACATCCAATAAGGTTTTAGCAAAACCAATATGAACCCCGTGTGACATCAAATTTCGCAACGAAGGGAGGTCAGTTATCCCTCCTCTGAATTGAGAAGTTTTCAACCTATCATTAATAACAGAACAACTCTTGTTCCTATAACGAAAAGTCATCATTGATTTGGCCAAGAGATCATTAACTTACTTAACAATCTCCCGTAAGTGTGACTCACCATTTTGAGCCCTAGAGGTCCATCCCAAAAGGCCAATCCAAAGGGAAAAAATCCGATTGGGGCAAAACCTAAAGCGACCCTATCCATATCTGGAGTTCACCTTGATATTGACCAACTACACAAAACCCATCCGAATGGGGACGCTTCCAGGGCGACACGAGGGCGTACAGAATGACCTCACGATGTGAACCAATGACAGAGACCATAGAACATGTTGACACACATCGTTTAGCTCACCCAGCCGTCGTTTAGTAAATCAATATTTACTTGACGACCACCGTGAGTTTCTATACGCCAAGAGAAAACTCAAAAATCCTTTTCAATTTTTGTAAAACTTCTTTTTCAAATAGGAAAACCAATTTTTCTTTTAAACTCACGGTTACCATGATCCAATAACCACCCACTATTTTGGTTATTTAAAAGAAAAATAATTAATTATCCAATAATTAATATTATTATAAACATAAATGATAACCAACTTATCATACTATATTTATAACCTATAGTTTTAATATTTCATCTCATGAAACATATAAACCATAGTTCTTTTTCTATTCCATGGTACTTAATGTAAATCTCATTTACATCAATCCTCCACTAGATGTATCTTATACATCAAACCGATTATATCATATATAATCAAAATAACTCTTGTCAATTGAACATTTCAAATCAACACCAAAAACTGATCCTCAACTGAATCCAAGCTACCAAGGGGACCTCATGGACCTGTAGCTCCGAAGCTCCAACGGTACGTGAATAACTGACTAAACTCTTTAGTCACGGGATCCACCATCCGTTAACTGCCAGGCAGACACTAAAGACCGACAGCTAAACTCTCCTTACTACAGATATATTATGTGTCCATCTTAACCAATCAGCAGTGTGACAACCCTTCACAGATCGCTCGTAAGTACAGCTGGGCCAATAACCGTTATGCCCCTGTAGTTACATCTGTCTTTTTAAGTACCATTGATTCCTCTAATGAACATAAGTCATAGTCCTACTATGACTGAGCCTTCTCTTTCCAAAGAGAAGTTGTGGCCACTATGTTCTAGCCCCATAATTAGCCCTTAAGGGAGCAATCTCTCTACTTATCCCTGCTTCAGAAAGAAGTGAATTCCATCTTGTAGATTGAGTTCCCAGCTCCCAAATCAGACAAGTCCCCAAAAAGGTAGGCATGTTGAGTTGGCAATCTGGCCACTCTCACCCATGTTAATCAAAGGACAGCCCTCAAAGGCAGAAGTTCCCAAGACACTCAAGATTAAGGTCGTGTCACCTATGGTCGTTTAAGTGAAATGTAAGTCTCTAGTATCAATGGCGTTATATATAGAGTCTAGTCATCTCGTGGTCCAGGTCTTATACAAAATCTTTGTATAGGACACCCCCGCTCCACGTCTCCACACGAATGGTCAGGATCTACCATCTATAGTAGTTTACAACACTTGCAAACCTCTACAAAGCGGGTTGTATCCATAGTTTCACCAAGATCAGGTATCCCACCTTAATCCTTATACTACAGACCGATTTAGGTTATCACTTAAGGCATGATCCACTTGTATATCACATATACATGCTTAAGTTCACATAAGATAACCAATGAGCTTTCTTTATTGGATATGAGTAAATGTCAGAATTAAATCACACTTATTTTATTCATTGAACAATATGTACCTTTACAAAACAATGAGACTCCGGAGAATTAGAACACCAATCTCAATAATCTCCCACTTGTCCTAATGACTCGGGAGACTAATGTATAATACAATATAAAAATGTACAATATACAATAAACTAGGGCATACCCCAGTCCCGCTTGGTCTTCTTCTTCGTTGAGAACTGCATCGCCATGCACTGAAGCTTCATCACGAATGACTCGACGAACTCGAACTTTTCGAATTACAGACTCGATTGCAAAGTTAATTTCACCCAAAAATGTAGGGGCCTTTACAATCAACACATTGTAATACTGAAAGCTTTAACAAACAGGAAATTTAAACCCGAAACTTTCATCAAATTCATCCACAAATACAAAAAACGGTTAACCATAAATGCAGAAACCCACTGTGACTGAAAAATGCGTTCGATTTAGATCTGTAATTTGGAATATTAGAGAACCTGGCTCTGATATCAATTGATATCAGAGCCAGGTTTCAATCCTGGGACCAATTTGTAACCTGGCTCTGATACCAATTGAAGAAAATCAGAACTCGAAAGATTTCCATGAGCAATGGAACAAGACTATTCCAAATTACAATCATGAATGAACATATATTTACAGTCGTCGTCAAACATAAACAGTTATGCAAATCATACATAAATTACAGCATGAAAATCTCAAAAGCACAAAAGGAAAATTGTACAAACAATGGTAGTAGCGTCTCCACGCTTCGTTGCGCAACCGCTCGAACAACAGCGACCACGAACACTCGATCTACACGACTGCAACACCGCACGAACACTTCATGCTCGTCCTCAACGATCTCCTCGGTCACGAACTCCTCCACAACATGAACAGCCTCCACAGCATGAGAAGCCTAGGCAAGGTAGAGGTAATATTTAGGAAGAGATTAGGATAGAAAGTAATAATGACAATGGTTCAGTGGTATGAATAAGGCATCATGAGAAGCCTAGGCAGGGTAAAGGCGATTGAAATTTTGAGAAATCTTTAGTTTATGCTTGAGGGCAAGCATTGTTTTAAATTTGGGTATGTGATAACTGGTAGAAATACAAGTTATTAAAGCTCAAATTATTAAAACAATGGGAGAAAGCGATGGTGAATAAGCAATATTACGATTGAATGCGCCAAACTAAAAGAAAAATTGTGATCGCTAACTCTCATCACATAAAAGCAGTTAAATGAAGTTATTCTCTGCAGGAACAATGCGATAGCGCGTTTTGAGTTTGCGATCCAAGGATACCTCAAAAGATGATCGTGTGATGACCTTACATAAAGGCGGTCGCCTAATATGATAAAATGTGATGGGACGTAAAGCCAATAACAGTCAGATCAAAAATTCAGTTGACGATCGTTGAAGACCATACCGTTGCAAATACATTGAACTTTCGGTGACTATCAGACGATGCAACAGGGTATGAAAATTAATGTTGCCCATCCACGCAATCATTAGAGAGAAGAACTGTTTTATCTGGAAGTCTACAAATACCCAATGCTACCAAACCAGCAGGATTTCCAAGTGAAGCGAGGCGAGGCGAGGCGAAGCCGAGGGAAGGGAATTCTTGAAAAGAAATTAATTTTCGGAGAGGTCGAGAGACTGTCGGAACCCTTGCGAAAGTAAGAGTTTACAACTTGGGAAAGAATTGAAGTGATAACAGTAGTGTAAAATGCCAGAGGAAGCAAGACGTTGCTTACCTAGCTTAATACTTACACCATTTATTGTTTTGTACTTAAACACTTTATTTGCATGAATGAAAACTTCATTTCAATTTATGTTCAGTCTCTTCACACCATACATGAGTAGCTAAATTTGTGAATGGGTTGAGAAGCACTTAGCTGGCATGACTTATGCTATGCACTTTATGCGATCATTTTGTCTTATGTATGCTTCATTCATCATTTAGAGTACTTGAGAAAGTAGTCTAAAGATAGAATCTAGACTTTAGAGAGATGGATTAGATCACATAAGGAAGAGTAGAGACTTAGAAATAAGTTCTATCTGCTGCATTCTATACACATCGCATGCATCCTAGACATAGGAAATGTGTCGTTATGCATTAAGAAATGTAGTGCTTAATATTTGTTTATAGCATGATCGCATGACTTGTACAATATCTTAAGAAATGCTAGCAAAACCTCTTCTCAACCCCTTTATCGCATATTTGTTACAACACTACCCTTTTATCGTTGTGCATTTAATTCCATCGCATTAGAAAATCAAAGTTAAATCACCAACGCAATAGGATCAGAGAGTCTGCCGCATATCTATTTAGTAATCCTTGCGTTCAACCCTAGACTTACCAGGGCCCTAAGAAGGCTTATACTTGCGCTTTGTTAAGAAAACTTGCATGATAAATCATCGCATCCACACATCCTTTCATCGCATGATAAATCATCGCATCATACACCATACACAAGCATATAGTCCCTTGTTCTTCGACGATACTTAAGGATGTTTTTAATGGCAGTCCAATGATCATATCTAGGGATTGAACTGATATCTACTGACAATTCCAATTGCATAGCATATGTCAGGACGTGTACACAACATAACGTACATCAAGCTCCCGACTGCTGATGCATAAGGAATTCTTTTCATTTCCTCAATTTCTTGAGGTGTCTTAGAATATTGTTCCTTATACAAATGAAGCTTTGTTCCTTAGACAAATGAAGCTAACATATCTTACTTGGAATTTTTCATTTTATATCAAGACAACATCTTGTCAATATAAGATGTCTGAGACAATGCCAGCGTTCTGCTCTTATGATTCCGAACTATTTGGATCCCAAGGACATATTGTCCTTCTCCTAAATCCTTTATTTGGAATTACGTAGCCAACCATCTCTTAACATCAACTAGAAAGTCTACTTCATTTTCTATGAGTAGAATATCATCAACATATAAGACCAAAAAAGCTATAATTTTGTTGACAATCTTCTTATAAACACAAGGTTCGTCAACATTCTGTTCAAATCCATAAGATTATATCGCTGTGTCAAATCTCATATTCCAGGATCGAGAAGCTTGTTTTAACCCATAAATGGATCTATTAAGCTTACAAACCTTTTACTTTTGGCCCTATTTAATAAACTCCTCTGGTTGAGACATATAGATAATATCATCAAGATAGCCATTTAAAAAAGTTGTCTTGACATTCATTTATAAGACTTCATAATCATAAAAGGCGAAAATGGACAAGAGTATTTTAATAGACTTAATCATGGCAACTGGAGAGAAGGTTTTTTTATAGTCTACCCCCTTTCTTTAAGTAACCCCTTTTTCCACGAGTCTAGCTTTAAAGGTCTATACCTTACCAACTTGGTCTCGTTTTCTCTTGTAGATCCATTTGCAACCAATAGGTTTTACCTTTTCTGATTGATCTACAAGTTCCCAGACTGAATTGAAATACATTGACTCCATTTCGAGGTCATGGCTTTTATCCATTGGTCTCTATTCACATCTTCCACTGCTTGTTTAAAAGTCAATGGATCCTGTAGTCCATCATCAGGTATGATGACTTTAGTTTCTATTAAACCCATGTAATGGTTAGGCTGATAAACAACCCTCCCACTATGTTGAGGCATTCTCAATTCTTGAGAATGATGTGAAGTACTAGTTTCATCAAACTCTTGTTGAAAGACCAGCCTAATCAACAACTCTTGTTGATTTATCTATAGCTTCTCTGAGCATTTAACTCAATACTAGCTTACTGCAAGGTTGATTACTTCTAATGTGGTATTCCTCTAGGAATGTTGCATTTTTTGATACAAATACTTTATCTTCTTGAGGATCATAAAAATAACCACCTTTTGTCTCTTGAGAATAACTTATAAATAGACATACTTTTGAACGATGTTCCAATTTATTTGGGTTCTACACCAATATATGTGTTGGGCATCCCTAAATCCTGAAGTGACGTAAACTATCTTTATGTTCTCTCCATAACTCTTAAGGTGTTTCTGAAACATTTTTTGAGGGAACCATGTTCAAAACATACACTGCATTATGTAGTGCACGACCCCAAAAAGAACTAGGTAACTGAGCATAACCCATCATAGAACCATATTCAATAGGGTTCTATTTCTCCTTTCTGCTACACTAGTTTGTAGTGGTGTGTCAGGCACTGTGAGTTAGGACTAAATTCCATGCTCTATCAAATAGTCCTTGAATTTTAAGTCCATGAACTAACCACCTCGATCTAATTGAAGTGTTTTAACCTTTTTAGCTAATTGGTTCTCAACCTCTGCCTTATACTCCTTGAACTTTTCAAGTGTCTCAAACTTATGATGTATTAGGTGAATATAGTCATATCTTGAATAATCATCTATAAAGTTGATGAAATATTCATACCCTCCTCTAGCTTTAACATTCATATGACCACAGAGGTCTGAATGTACCAGCCCCAAGGATTCTTTGGCTCTAAGACCTTTTCTAGTAAAATATATTTTCGACATCTTACCCTCAAGACAAGATTTATATGGAGGTAAAAAGTTATCTTCTAACTGATTTAGAAGTCCACTCTTAACCAATCTCTCAATCTTATTGAGATTAATGTGACCAAGTCTCCAATGCCAAAGATAGGCCTTTTGAGAAATCTTTCTTTTCTTATTTTGAGTCTCTGTTGTTTTAAACATCTATATATTTAAAATGGCTTTTACCTCAGTTGGTTTTAACACGTATAAGTTATTTTCTATATTTGCATAACATATTTTAATATCTTTCGAAATAATGAACACTTCGTTATTTTCAAAAGAGACTTTGTAATTTTGTTCAAGCAAATAAGAGATAGATATTAAATTCCTTTTCATAGAAGAAATATAATAAACATTTTCTAGTAAAATATGTTTATCTCCAATAAATAACTTCATATCTCCCACTGCTTTGGCTGAAACAACATCCCCGGTCCCTACCTTAAAAGTTGTTTTGCTTTCTGTAAGCTGTCTCCAAGAACTAGTTTCTTGAGCAAAAGCACAGATATGATTAGCGACACTTGAATCTATTATCCAGATCTTTTGATCATGTTCCACTAAGCACATCTCTATGACAAACAAATCGTATTTACTTTGTCGTGCTTTCTTTGTTTCTTCTTCTATGGTATTCTTGATTTCTTTAGTAGAAGCCATGTTCTTAGTTTTCTTAGCAATAGAATAATGTTTCAGGCCCTTTTATTTGCCTTAATCCATTTGTCATATTCATTCCAACCATTTTGGTCTACTAAAGATTTGAGAGATTGAGGACATTTCTCTGTTAAAATAAATTTTAAATCATCGTTTGCTAGTATATTTGATTTCAATGTTGAATGATTTTTACCATTAAACATATCGAAAGTGAGTAAATTTGAGGAATTCAACATGCTGGAAATTTAAACAAATTCTAATTAGTAAATTGTGTCTAAATCCAATACAATTTTAGCAAAAAGAAATAATGTATCTAATATTTATTATTTATTTGCAACGATATATAGTGAGTCGGAATAAGTGCTACCGAGGGGCAATCAAATAATCCTTCACTAAAGCAAGACATTCTTGACTAAATACTATCTCCAAAATAACTCTTATTCCTCTAGTCATTTAGTTATCATTTTTGGTCAAGAATTTACTAATACTTAGTAATTTTGTAAATGTACCATCCATTTTTAGACTTCAAAGGTTGACTCAAATGATGCTTTAGAATTGGATAGTCAAGGTTGGGTACTGACCTAAAAAATCTTGTCCATTTCTGGAGTTTGAGTTGTTCTGAATCCCATGATACGACCCTCCAAGGGGATAGTCGTTTGTCAAGCGACTAATAAAGGTTTCTTAAAGTCAACAAGAAGGTGCAACATAGGAATCTCATAGTCCAAACTAATGGAAGAGACCACAGGACACATTGACACATATCCTTCACCCACTTATTATGAGTCACTTCCTCTATTTACCTTGCTATTAACCCATACAAATACTTTCTGAATGGAGGTCACTTCTAGGGTGACTCGAAGCCGAGCATGAATCTCACTGTGTGAACTCTTAGGGATGTGAGAGCTAAAAACAGCATATCATATATGTTATTAATCTCCTACTGAAGTGTTCTAAATGTTTGGGTATAATTTGTACTTAGGTATATTTCGGCTAACAAACAAGTCTATGTGATTTATCTAAGTATAACATTTATATTTGAATTTAACCTATGATGTCTAGGTGATAAACCAGTTTTAAAACCTCACACGCTCACGCATGCTCATGAAACTGGTTAACAACACTCAGTATATCGGCTAAAATCCCCAGGTAGGAGGTGTAACATAAACCGTCAACTTAAGGACCTTAAGCCTTAGACAGGATTATAGACCGATCGAGTTTGTAACCACATTTTATAAGATAATGGCCTATTTTAACTATGAAAAGAAGTTGTTATTCAACCTAAGTGAGCATGCATCTTGTCTTTGTTATACATTTTAAATGTCTGACTCACTTTATAACCCATATAAAAAAAAAATAGACATACTATAATATTCACATAAGAATTTCATACATTAATATAACACTTATATTAAACTTATGAAACCCAACTCATGCATACTATATACATTATAACTAATTTATAACATACATCAATGTATGGAACATGCTTTCCTATGGTGGGATTTTAAATCTACATCGCATACAATATGCACATACATGTTTAATTTAAATATAACATACATTACATGCATAAAATATTTAAATAACACTTGATATGGATCAACTTTGGCATCCTAAGCAAGCAAAAACTAAATTTATTACAATAATAAATGTTAAAAAAAAACACTTGAGGAAGCCTTTGGACTGCTCGAATCACCCCTTCAAAGCTCTAAAAGAGGTCGAACCAGTCTATTTAGGGTTGAATCGGACCCCAAGCCACCAAACCGGTTGAATCGGACCGTCCCACGAACCAATTTGTGGACGGGTGCATTTCTGGGCTAGGATGAGCAGCATTGCAACACTTCAAATTCACAAAGAACAGCGTTGCAACGCTATCTGGGCAGCGTCGGCAGTAGCATCTTCTCTAGATTTTCCAGTTAAGCTTGCTTGCTTCAATCTTCAATTACAACCTAGTTTCAACTCTATTGACTCTATTAAAATGACAGACCCTTAGTCAAAAATTAAGTCTCATAAACTAAGAGCCAATTACAAATTTAACACTTCGATCAAAGAGAAATCTAAAGCCAAAGTTGAATTAAAAACTATATCAGTCACCAAACATGCATTGATAGAAATTCACCCACCAAACTCAAATTAACGTTAATTGAATGCTTCTATCATGCTCTGATACCACTTGAAGATTAAACATGCATAAAGCAGAAGTAAACAGAATCATTAAGTAATCTAATTACTTTTAATTTGAGCTACAAAAGCATGCTTAAAACAAATTTAAGAGAAAGAGGGTTTCAAGCATGTATACCTTTGAAGAATCCCTCTTGATCCTTGCTATACACCACGAATTTGACCTTTAAATCACTAGTACACCACCAAAATAATTTTCTCTACTATTCTCAGCCTTGGATTTGAGTGGATGAACTCTCAATTGAGATGGATCTCAAGTGGTTAGGAGAGTGTTTTTTGGAGAATTTCATAAAATAAGATTTTTCAGCAAATTCTCCATGCAAGCACACTTCAAATCTGAAGTTCTTTTAATCAATGAAAGCATGCAAAAACTTAGTCTTTGAGCTAATTGACACCTTAATTAGCACTAAGTGAGTGGGGAAGGTGTCCAAATATGGAAAAATCCACTACCAGCTTCAAAAGTTGGTTTTTTCCACTAAAGCTCATTTTTCAATTTTTAAATTAATTCAAAATAAGAATAATTTAAAAACTAAATTCAATTTCCATAAATTGAATTTAAAGAATGAAAAATGATTTTAATTTTGATTAATTAATTAAACAAATTTAATTAGTAATTAATTAATAATTTCATATCAAATATTAAATTAATAAAACGTCTAATTTAAACATGAATCTTATTCATGTAAGCAATATTTAAATCAACATTTAAATATCTTAAACTCTCCAAATACGTTTAATTTTGATAAATTTAAACGTTAATTATTTCAAATATAATTGTCCAAACCCTGGTTTGAAATTGTACACTTCAATATTCAAACCTTAAATTGAAATTTGAACACTTCAAATTGAAACCCTAATTTCAAATTTAAACACTTCAAATTCCTCAATTTTCTAATCCAAGATTTAATCTTTTACGAATTAGTAGAGTGATCTTATGGACCTACAGATCATGAGCTCTAACGATCTAAGATTAATCGGTTAAACTCTTTAATCCGAATTAATCAATATTCGTTAACCACCAAGACACACCACTATAGCTCGATGGTTGCACTCTCCTCACTGTAGATATATTTCTGCCCACTTGATTTAACCATAATTAGTAAGTCAACTCTTCATAGGTTGTTCGTAATAACGGCTGAGTCAAATGTTGTTTTACCCCCGAAATTACATCTTGCTCCTTAAATCTCATTGATCCTCTAATGAACAATTAGTTTATGATCCAATTACTGAACTGAGTCCCTTTCAGGCCAATGAAAGGGTGGGGCCCTTTGTTCAAGACTTGGAATAAGCACTTAAGAGAACAACCTCTCTACTAACCCTAAAACGGTAGGAGTGAATTCCATCTTACACTCTATATCCCCAGCTATCTACCCGGTCTTATTCCTAAAATGGGAAGCTTATTGAGCCGACGTTGTTGAGCCAACCCTTACCTATGCAAATCTAAGGATAATCTCGAATAAACAGGAGTTCATAGTTAGCTCAGAATTCAGGTTGAGTTATCTAGATCATCGATTTGAAACAATCAGTCTTAAACAATAACCAACATTATAAAGTAAGAGTGACTTATTTATTGGTCCCGGTCTTATACAAACTCATTGCATAGGACGCCTCCACTCACATGTCTCCACATGAACGATTGAGGATCACATCATTTGTACTATCTACAAAGTGGATCGCGTCTAATAGTGTTATCAGAATAAGGTACTCAACCTTATTCATAAACTATAGACTGTTTTTGCTATTTACTCGAACTTGACCCATCTTTATGTCTCCAAATAAAGTTCAAACATTCATGTAATAGTCATGGATCTTAGTTTATTGGATTTATTCTATGCAAGTACAATTTACCTATTCAACAATAATTTTTATTGAATAAATATCAATAACATCTTTATTTCAAATAGAATATATTAAACATTACAAACTTCAAGTTTTAGGACATACAACCCAACAGGAACCTCATTCGAAAGTATGCCTATTTGTAGGCTATCCCAAGGAAACGAGAGGTGGGTACTTCTTTGATCCAAGTGAGAATACAGTGTTTGTATCGAAAATGCTACCTTCTTGAAAAAAGACCACATGAGGGATCATAAACCACAAAGCAAAATTTTTTTAAGTGAAATTTCTAATGAATCTACTGAGACTTCAACAAAGGTTGTTAAAGGGGCTGATACATCAACAAGAGTTGTTGACATCAGCTCATCTAGTAATTCACATCCATCTCAAGAGTTGAGATTGCCTCGACGTAGTAGGAAGTTTATGAACTCATCTGTATGCTACATGGGTTTAACAGAAGCCCAAGACATCATAGTTGATGATGGTCTTAAGGATCCATTGTCTTATAAACAATCAATTGATAAGGATTAATGGATTAAAGTCATGAATTAAGAAGTGGAGTCTATGTACTTCAATTTTGTCTAGGAGCTTATAGATCAACCTGATGGGGTAAAGCCTATATGTTATTAATGTATCTATAAGAGAAAGAGAGGTGTAAATAGAAAGGTACAGACCTTTAAAGCTAGACTTATAGCAAAGGGTTATACCCGGGTTGAAAGAGTGGACTATGAAGAAACTTTCTCACCTATTGTCATGTTAAATTCTATTAGAATTCTCTTGTCCATAGTCAAATATTATGACTATGAAATATGGAAAATAGATGTTAAGACTACCTTTTTGAATGGAAATCTTGAAGAGATCATCTACATGAATCAACCAGAAGGATTCATTGAACAAGATCAAGAGTAAAAGGTTTGCAAGCTTAATCGGTCCATTTATGGACTGAAACAAGCATCTCAATCTTGGAATATAAGATTTTATATTGTGATCAAATCTTATGGCTTTCATCAGAATATTGATGAGCCTTGTGTTTATAAGAAAATCATCAACAGCTCAGTAGCTTTCCTTGTGTTGTATATGGATAATATCCTACTCATTGGAAATGATATAGGTTTTCTGACTAACGTAAAAAAATGGTTGGCCGTCCAATTCCAAATGAAAGATTTGGGAGAGGTGCAGTTTGTTCTAGGGATCCAAATCATTAGGAATCGTAAGAACAAAAGGTTGGCCTTGTCTCAAGCATCGTATATTAGCATGATGCATGTCAAATATTTGATGCAAAATTCCAAGAATGGTTTATTAAAAGAACTATGAAGTTTCGTAGCGGAAGCAGGGATCGACCCAATCTTCAATTTTTCACAGAACAATGAAATTTACAGAACCAAACAAAAAAATTATACATTCATTCTAAATTTATAGCATGTGTTTAAAGAGGAAAAAAGGGAGAAGAAATTCATACCTTTGAAGATCACAAATCTTCTTCACGAAATCCCTTCTCCACAAACAGACACGATCCAACAAACAAAATTCCAATGAGGACCACCATAAGTGAGACCTCTGTATTCTCTTTTAGGATGAGAATCTCTCAGGAGTAATGGGTATCTGATGCTCTAGTTTAAATATTCATATTGTAGTCATGGGTTAGTTTATTAGATTTATAAAAGAATGCAATTCAATAACATCTTTATTGATAGAAAATTTAAATAATATCTTTATTGTGAATAGAATATGTTTAATGCTTATAAACTACGAGCTTTAGGAAATTCCCAACAAACTTCCACTTGGACTAGAACTCCAGTGGGTTTTAAATATATACATATAAATATACAATGTTGAGTATGAGAGACCCTATGTTTAGAGCTACTAGGTGTCAATCTTGGGTGCAATGAGATTACATAAGGAATCTCACCAAAACTGCGACATTTTGGTGCTGAGAAGAAGACATGCAACTGGTTTTTTCTTGGCTGAAAATAGGTTGAAGAAGAGTTCTTCAAATTTTTGCAGAAAAAATCCATTTTGCTCTTCAAAACTCCCTAAATTCGGCTTATTTTGAATCCTGCAATTTAATCTAAGGTCTTAGAGAATAGTAGGGAAGATCCAGTTGTGGTCTAAACGAACTGCTGAGGAGAATCAAGCTCAATTTGAAGATTAAAGAGTTCTTCAAACGTATATTACTGAAACCCTCTTTTTATTTGATGAACATGCTTACTTAGATGCTAAAATTAATGAATTAAAGTGCTTAATGATCCTAATTTCTTCCGCTAATTGATGAATTAGAGTGCACCTCTCTCAAACTTACCATTGAGGATCTAGTTGGTCCTAGTGTTGAGGTGGATGCATCCCTCTTTCTGTTTGATCAGAACCATTCAAGTAACGTTCCTGTGTATGTCTCCCCTATTGCTAAAATTGTCAAAGTCATATATGTTGTTGAGAAAGATCAATCATTGAATGTTGAAAATAGAAAACAGTTCCAGGAATTCTGAAATTGTTGAATCGTTAAGGGATAGTTTATCTGATAACAGTCCAAATGTGGGTGATGTTGAGTCAAACACACTTTAAATGTTGATACTATTGAGAATGATGCATTAAATGTGTTGTCAAATTTCATTACATCTGGGGTGTTGAATGATGTTAAATGTGTTGAAAATGAAAATGATCATAGAGATACTGACAGTCAAATGGACAAAAGCAACTCAAGTAAGTCAAGTTCAAAAATTGAATATGAAAATAACGAATTTGATAAGGCTTAGGAGAGAAGAAGTTCTTTTGAGGAAAGTGATTGAGGCTCTAAGGAGAAAGAATCAAATGAGAGTTCAACCAGCCCTGTTGATGACTTTTCATTATACCAATTAGTCAGTTGAAACAAAAGGAAAAGAACAAAGGTGTTAGTAAAGATGCTGGTATCTGGAAGAAAAACTCTAAAAGTACTTAGTAAAGATGTTGGTATCTGGAAGAAAAACTCTAAAAGTACTGATGTCTCTGACACTGAATGGATTAATGTATAAGAGAATTTTTCTAAAGAAGATTATCAAAGTGCGCAGATTGAGGATATTAAAAAATCTGACACCAAGAGGAGAGTGAAAAAGAAAGACATCCCTTTTGTGCCTCTAGATGGTATATCCTTCCACACTGAAGATAGTGCAAAGATGTTAAAGTTTATGGTAAATAGAAGGATTTATATTGAAAGAGATCATTCAGAACAAGCTCAAGTTTGCTTAGAAATTACGGAGTCACTCGTGAAGGCTGATATTGTTCGTTTTGTGTTGAACCTTGGGCCCTACTACCCTCAATTGGTTCATGAATTCTTTGTGAATCTCTCTTGACAATTTAACAGTGAAAGCAGCTCTGACTATAAAAGAGTTCATGTGAGAGGGCATTGTTTTATTTTTTCAGCCTCTCTCATCAACAAGTTCCTAAATCTTCGTGTTCCTAAAAATGTCACTAAACAACGACCCTCTATGTCTGATCTTGTTTTTGAACTCACAAAAGGTGTTAAGCGTGCTTGGCCCAAGAAGGGTCAATTACCTTGTTCTGATCTTAGCGTGAAATATGTGTTGCTTCACAATATATGGGTTGAAAACTGGTGTCCATCATCTCACACATCTGGTCTCTCTACCATGTCGGTAAGTCTCCTCTTTCAGATTGGCATAAGGGTTACATTTAATTATGGTGCTTTCATTCTTAATCAAATCAAACATCATTGGTTCCCATGCCGCTAAATGCCGCTTATATTTTCCTCATTTTATTTGTGGGATTCTTCTTACTCAAATGTATGATATTCTTAAGGACTTGGATGTGCCTAGTCCTCTGCCTACTGCTCTATCTTTCAGCTATAGATTATATCAAGGAAAACACATACCTGACCTGGTTCATCCTGATGTTCCTGCAACTGACAGTGGTTCTATTAGAGAGTTTCTTTTGACTCTGTGTGGGAAAAAGGTGATGTGCATTCTAGAAAATGAGTCCAAAGATCTTGGTGTGTTGATTCAGAAATATATGCTTGAAAGTCTGAAGTGGATGATATGCTAAATTTGCTTCGTGGCTCTTTAAACAATCTTGATCATGGTGAAACCTCTAGTGCTCAAGATGTTGTGGTGAAGTTTGATGTTGATGATTGGATGTGTTAATTGTCTCCCTGCATGATTTTTTTTTTAAGCTTGCCAAAAAGGGGAGAAGTGTTTGTTGTCGGGTTATTGTTTGTTCTTTTGTGTTATCAAATGTTGTTGGTTTGTTCATTAGATTGTTCTACTTTGTTTCTATCACATTATGGTTTTGATTCTCTGATGGTTGTGTTCTGGGGTTTTTTTTTTTTTTTTAAATTTGTCGTAGCTTAAAAAATATTGGCAAAGGAGAAATTTGTTAGAGTTTGTGTGGTTGGAAATACTTGTTTAAGCATCTCAAGTATTATGAGATGTGTATCTGCATTGGTGGTTTTAGGAAAAGGAATGTTTACGACAATGTTGATCCTACAAAATACTTTCCTTATTAGTGGTTTCCTTTATTATCTTATTTTGTTGATATCTTTTCCTTTTTAGCTTGTGTTTCTATGGAAGTTAGGGTTTCTTGTTGTGTTTCCACTGTACATATTTAAAGGGATTTTAGTTTTTCAAAAAAGGCTGACCATTCTATTTTGTGTGAAACTTGTGTTTGAAAAACAACTCAGTGTGTATTTGATTAACATTGCAGTGTATTGACAGAGTTGAGTTTCTTGAAGACGTACTTTGTATTCCTCACATCGAGGCTAAGAAAATCCTTTAAGAAAGGATTCTCAAGCTTAAGGGGAGCCTAAGCCATTCGAACAAAGGGGACTTTGTTCTTAAAAGGAAAGATACAATACGATTGGGAAGGGGTCTCATGACTTGAGGTAAGCTCAAGTCTTATAGAGGGGAAGTCTCGATCTTAAAGGAAGCCTAAGATTTTCTTCACCGACAATACAACTTAGGGGAAGTCTAAGACACCGTGAGAAGGAGTGTCACACCTAGAGGCCAGGGAACCTAGATTATTAGTTGAGTGATAAAGTTGTATGAGTGTCATTGTTATCGTGCGTCTATTACATATAAGTATTTTTTTAAAATTACTTATCATTGATATTAGTAAAATTATCTTTCCTGGGTACACTATCCCCAAATGTAAGTGATTCACACCGAATTGGGTTGCCAACCTCTGGTGTTATTAATTGTCTTGTGGAATGTTATAGCATTGCTCGTAACATAGTTAACTTGCAGTAGGTACCTCCTTATCTCTTTTCACCTTGAATCCTAATTAGAATTGGTTTAGAAGATTTCAAGTCAAGGTAGATATTTGTTGGGATGTCTTAAATCCTAATTAGAATTGGTCTAGGAGATGATTTGGTATGTTTATTTGAATGCCTTGAATCCTAATCAAAATTGGTTTAGGAGATGTTTAATTATTTATTTAATTTGTTTCATTTCCCACTTTGGGTTTAGATAAATGCATTATATAAGTACTTTAACTCTTGAGGCATTATTAATTCTGGTCATTCTATATTATTTGTGACATTCTCTCTAATAAAATTGTTTTCACTAAACTCCATGGACATAGCTAACATATTGGTAGTGAACCATGTAAATCTATATTTCGGTCTTCTCTATTCTTTTATTTTTCTTTTGTACTCTTTACTTGTCAATTTTGTAACACAAGTTGAGAAAGTCTTTGTACAGTTAGAACAACCTCTTCGTGCTTGGTTTGACAAACTTGCCAAATTTATGATTAATAATGATTATCATCAATGTCAAGCTGATCATACTCTGTTTCTGAAATATGCAAATAACAAAACTGTAATCTTGACTATATACGTAGATGATGTCATCATCACAAGAAATGATCTACGAGAAATCCTTAATTTGAAAAAGATGCTTGCAACTGAGTTATTGAGTTATTCATTGAGTTATTCATTGTGATTAAATATGCTTAATTTATTTATGGACTAATTAAGTTAGACCACTTAAATGCTCGTTTTATATTTAATTAGTCATTGATTAACCATATATTTTCGAATTGAATTTAGAATGTATTAAGAACGTAAATGAAAAAAATATGTATCCTAGAACTCATGAACGATTAGCATCCCAATCAAATTCTGCCTAGAATACTGTTTTCTTGGAAATATTGACTATAGAACTGGACAAAATAGATTGTTCTAGTGGTTTTAATTGGTATAACATTAAACATAGCATCTATACATTTGATAGAATTCATTACTATTAATCATTGTTGAAGAATTGAAGGGATAAGACTAAAATAGATAGACGTGTCAAATTTAACTTCATCTTGCATCAAATTTAACCTCATCTTACGATGTTAAATCCAATTTGATAACTATTTGATTTTTTTATTTTTAAATTTAAATATACTTCTTCCTAGTTTCTTAAGGTATTTGCATTTTTTTTAAGTAAAATGTTGAATTCTTAACCAAATTCTAAAACAAAAACAACTTTTTTAAAACTTCTTTTTTCAGTTTTAAAATTTAACTTGATTTTTTAAATCTTTGATAAAAATTAGATAACAATACAATAAATTTAAAAATAGAAGAGTTGTATATAGATTAAATTTTCAAAGATTTAAAATTAAAAACTAAATAGTTACCAAATGGACAATAGATATAAATTACAATTATTTAAGAATTAATGAGTAAATTGCTTAGATAAGCATTTGAACACAATAATGCATCCTATAAAAGAACCAAACCACTGTTGTGCAAGAACAAGTTTGAATGAACATGGTATAGCAAGAGACCAATAATAGAAAGAAAAGATGTTTTTAGTTCCACTTAAAGGTAAAGAACTAAAAATATGATCACTTTTGAGCAGCAAACTTTATCAGTAAATGCACACAACCTAATAGAATGGAACATAACAAACTAGTAAATGTTAATATTAACATCCATTGACCAAATCAACCATCGCACCTCAATCATTTTTCTCATTTTTCTAAAGATATGTTTGAAAATGATTCTAAAATAATTAAAATCACATTTATCATTTTTTAAATCATTTTAGAACAGGCTCTAAATCATTCAAGACAATTTTGATATGAAAATTGCATTTATAAGTATAAGATAAAATGCCAAGTTAATGTGAGTGATAAAAAACGTGTTTTAAAACGATTTTAAGCACGACACCCAACAACTGATATAAATTCTAAAGGAAACAGAATAAGGGAAAAACCATATATAGGTATAGCCAAACAAATGATATTTTTAGTAAACAAATTAACATCTGTATATCCTATAGATGACAAGATCCATGTTCAAATCCCCTACCCATTTGTATATTAAAGAAATAATAATAAATAAATAAAAACCCCTAAGTTTTGTCATAGTTCTTCCAGTTGAGAAAGGTAATATAAACTTAACTCAAGTAGTTTGATAAAGATGTTGAAATTAGGAAAATTGAACCAAAAAAAGTGAACTCTGATTCTCACTTCATATCAATCGTAATTCAGAGTACCTGTAGTTGAAACAGTGTCCTGTTTGTTCAACCAATACTAACATAACAATAAGTTGCCAAAAAAGTTGTACAGTTATTATAACCTGTGTACAACATACATAAGAGGTGTTCTAGTGTTACATTAACTTACCCAATAATACGAAGGGAATTAAAAAAAAAAAAAAGAAACACAACTAGGAATGAAAATTATAACTGTTTCCTCTTCTTTACCAAATGATGATTGTTTCTTTGAAAATTCAACATTGCCCACAAAAAATGCCAAAAATTCATTTCTGGCCAAAGTACAGAAGGAGAATACAAATAACATAAAGAGGTCTGCCACAAAAGGAAATTGCTCAAGCGGGCCTCTCCAGATGTGCGAATTAACATATCAGGGTCGGGAGCAACTCTGGTATACATATGCTTCTCGACATCGGCTACTGTTATGGAGTTCTCACCATTTTTAGCCACACCTAATTTGCTTAAACCATATCCTACTCCACTTGCACTTTTTGAATTCATCCCATTCCATTTCTCTTCACAAGACCTTTCAACAGCATGAACAATTTCATCAGTGGAAGTGTAAGCAACACAGATAGCAAGTTCTGCTCTGTTATTGTTTCTAGTGGCTTCCATAGCTCTTTGAACTGCTCTCCTGACAGGTTCACTCAATAGATTTAAGTTTCCTAAAAAGTGAAGTCTAACTCCATATTGATTCACAAGGCTTTCTTCTCTAATCAACAATTCAACTTTTTCCAACATCAGATCCATCACACTTTGAACTTCTTTAGGACTTCTTCGAAAATTATCGATGCTGAAGGCATAAACGGTTACATACTTCACACCCAATTCATAGCAGTACTTGAGCATGAATGTCAAAGCCAAATACCCAATCCTATGGCCAGCCCCTTCTGCCAGCTTTTTTTTCTTTGCAAATCTCCTGTTCCCATCCATTATGAAAGCAACATGAACAGGAATCGAACCCATCGATAGAACAATGAAAGCGCAACTCCTAAATAAACTAATTACATATTCAAATATCTGATTAAGTATAACCCAAATATTCATACACACATTTCCAACTCTCATTCTGCTTTGATTGTTTGATGTGTATGTGTAGCACCAAGACGCCTGTCAATGAAGCCAAGATTTATTAAATATAAAAAGAACCTTAGTTTCACTCCAATCTACAACTTTCTTGAAGGTATAAATGTATTGAACCAAATATCTAAAGTTTTATCTTCGAAATTTGTCAGAAATTATCCCCAATCGGATATGGTACTCATAGAAAACACTCCATCAATCCATCTAATCGCAACAAGGTAATAGAAACAAATCCCGTCATTTATATTAGAAATAATAGAGGTGAAAGCCCAGTTCAGGTAAGATGACGAAATGGGTAGTCATAAAATAGCAAAGAAGATTAGGAAAAAAAAAACAAGACAGGTGTAATCTATCAGTTCAATTGTTAAAAAAATATTAAAGAACAGAGATATTTAATAGATAAAACATATAAAACAATAGAAATTCTAGGCTGTTCAACTAGCAAGAACGTGTGAAGGTGAAAACTGACAAAAGATAAGGAAAAGAAAAACTAAGCAAAAAACGCATAATTTATCAGCTGAATTGGTCAAAACAAAATGTGAAATAACATTTAATCAATAAAACATATAAACCAATCGAAATCAAACCAAATCAACTAGCAAAAAGCTAAACAAAAACTGGGGGGAAGAAAACTAAATAAAAAAACAAAAAACGCATAATCTATTAGTTGAATCAGTCAAAACAAAATATGAAAGAACAGACACATATAATCGATAGAAAACATAAAACAACAAAAATCTAGGGTGTTGAACTAGGAACAACGTAATTGAAGCAGAATATTCAAAAAAGAGAAGGGAAAGAGAAAATGGAGTTGGAATGTGGGGGTGTGGAATGAAGAAGAGACGAGAGCACCCTACAAAGGTGTGTTGGAGTACGAACGGTGTCATCAAATATATGTGTTAAACGAGAGAGTTAGAAGAAAGAAAAAGCAGGGAGAAGAAGGAAAGAGCAAAGAACATGTGCTCTGATTTATTACCACAATCCAATTTAGGACGTAAGCTTCACGAGTAATAAAAGGGTTATATAGAAGGTTTTCTCACGGAAGGTCCATTTTGAAGCCCAAATCAAATCTAACTTTTTATTTAGCACTAACAATTGCAATGGTGGAGATGGAAGATCGAACCTCCGACTTCTAAAGAGGAAGATCATACTTGTTAGCTATGTTTATTTTCGCTTAAGCTAATTTTTTTAAAGAATAAATTGAAAAAAAAAGTCACTGAACTTTGTATTTTGTGTCAAAAATATTCCTGAACTTTCAAAAGTTTCAAAAGTATACTTGGAGAGCATTCGGGGCGCCAGTTCGAAATCAAAAGCTTGGAAATAAAATTCATGGTGACTTATTTGAGGTTTTGAAGCCTAAGAATCACAAATGTATGTGTTTGAGGTGCATGGTTTGAAAGTCTAGGTTTTTGAAGTTTGTGTTTGGAGTACAGGTTACTTATGCCTAAGTTTGGGTAATTTGATTTTTTTCTAGTGTTTTAGTGGTTGATTTATGAACTATATAACTCTGGTGTATCATGGATTGATTTTTTATTTTTTTTATAAGAAACAAATGAAATTTACAAAAGGAGGGCATGAAGCCTTAACCAAAGGAATTAATGAAGACTTCTCCAATTGGTCAAAAGAGATGTAAAATCATGGATCGATTTTTATTATAATTTTAAATGAAAAATTTAATCTATTCATGTTAAAATGATTTTATATTTGATATGTCTATTGTACACGTCAATTAATTTCCTTGGTCTATTAACTTCTATGATAATAATGTAGAAATGAAGATAAATTAATTATTTTTATTTAGAAAAAAATAATTTTAGTAACACAGTAACAAAGCTTTGAAATTTAGTTTTATGAGAAATTCATAACAACTGTTCTTGGATGGCCATCTAGTAAACTTGTTAACTCTTCCTATCATAGATATAGATTTACATAGCATAGATAGTGAACCCGAACACACATAAACAGTCACTAACTTATCTAGCATGCGAAATACAGTCAATTGGACTCGTATCATAGTCATATTATTATAGCTAATTTATCCAGCATACAAAATACAATCAATGAATCTCATGTCATAATCACATTATTATAGCTCATAGATGTCAGCATGCTCCTATCGACCTTATCTAGCTTAGCATAATCATCTTAGTTTGGGCATTGGCTCAAAGGCATTTCAGTAGTAGTGTCACTTACCTCGAATTTAAGCTCAAGTATTAAAACAATCTCAAGCGTAGATTTGTCCAAAATCACTTCCAATCCTTCAAACAAAAACCTTGAACCTACACCGATCATGCAATAAAAAAAAAATTAGGATTCCAATTCCACCATTTAAGATGTCAATTAGAGTGTTTCGGAGAGGTAAATTCTTGCCGAAAAGTGGTTATAACCTCTTCGAAATTGCTGTACGACTCTTGACACCCAAAACTTACCTCTAAAGTACAAAACATATTGGATATCGATCCATTGAAGCTAAAAGTTAATAGATATTCAAGATATTCCCTAAAAATCCTTTAAAATACCAAAACCTTACCCCAAAAAACCAAGATTCCGACAACTTCCAGCGGCTTCCGGCGTCAATAAAGGGCTGGGCGGTGACGGCAGAGGGCGGAGGTGCAGCGGCGTGCGAGTCTGCGAGGCGCTAATTGGAAGAAACGCCAAATCGAACGACCTAGCGATTAGTGATGATGCAGCGAACGCCGGCGACCGATCCTGAGTACCGAAAACGTGGGCGGACGGTGACTGGTGTGCGCGAGGGAGACCGACGGTGAGCGGCGCGTCTGGCGGTCACGACTAGATCTGTGCATAAACGGAGGCGAACAACTGTTGTGCAGAACTCACCGGCGAACTCCCTACAAATCGATGACAACGGGCGGACGAAGGACGCGGCAGCCGACTCGACGATCGGCTGGGTTGAAGAGTGAGAGCGAAGAAGATGAACATTATGGGGGTTCGTGCGGCGTCCAGACAAGGGGAAATTTTAATTTTTCCTTTTTTTTTTTTTTTTTTTTATTCACATGTGTATGCATAACCCCAAATTTCATATAACTATATCAAATCAACTTCGAAATTTCAAATCTCTCCTCTAATTATATTTGAATTAATTGCTCTTCACACTAATTAAATTTTAAACCCAAAAATATTGAAATTTACGCCAATCAATTCAAGATAATTATTTTAAAATTACTTGAAAGGGTGCAATACTTCAACCATTGGAAGTCCCAGATGGAAGAGCCAATTTCTTGTTTTTGTTGGTGTGTGTGTGAAAATGAGTAAGAAAAGGAAGTGGAGAAAAAAGAATGTATGATAGGAAAAAAGTTGTCAACGGCCAATGGCCAATAACAACTTTCTTATGACAATGGTCGACTATCATAGATAAGTCATGCATCAATCCACAATCATAGTAGTTGGTCACTGATAAATGTGATGGTCAAGGGTCAACGCTCACGACGGTCGGTGATCGACAATTACAATAGTTGGTCGCTGACGATCGTGATGGTCAGTAGCCATCATAGAGTTTGGTCGCTAGATGTCATCATGGTCAATCGTTGATGGTCATGACGTTTGGTCACCAATGGTCAAAAGGTTTGGTCGTTGATCGTCAAGATGTATTAGCTTATGATGGTTGGTCTTCGATAGTCAACATGATCAGATGCCCATGATCAATCAAGATAATCGGTTGACGTTCACCAACAATTGATAAGAAGTAGGAGATGAAGCAAACATTTTCTCAAACTCATGACATTCATTTAAAAAAATAAATAAATAAATCATATTCCAAACTCTTTTATTCTAAGGGCCAAACATGGGTTTGGCTTCAAATATCAAATCCCCTAATTTTAACTCTATTGGACAAGTACTCACTTGAGCTTTCAAAAAGAGTTCAAAAATACTCTTACCATTAATTTTGAATGGAAACTATTCATGTTTTATTTTAAAAATACCTTTGAATTTTCAAAAGTTTAAAAAATACCCTTTACTTGAAGAAAAACACAAAATTGATCTTACTTAATATATGAACATAAATTGTTGAATACCTCGTTGCAAAAATACTTCCAATCTCAAAAGTAGCATTAGTACTCTTACCTTAAAAAAAAGTTAAAAATATTTTTATTGTTTTATCAACAATTTCCCTCTTCCATGTTTTCTCTCTCCCTACTTTAATTTATGACCTAAACTTCTCTATTTCTTTTTTTTTTCTTTTTTTTTTTTACTATCTTGTTCTCTTTCTTGTTAGTTGTTTGACGTTTGTTGATCTCATTTAACAAATAGTAAAAGAAATTACCCATTCAGTTATGATATATAGATTATAACAGAAGGATAATAATCAAAGTCCAAGGGAGTCTTAAGACTTAAAATGCTTTAATGAAATTGTATGTTAATAATTGAGCGTATTCATAGCCTAAAAAGTCCTTTTTGTATTTGGATATTTATCGTTTTGGTAAGTTTTAAAAAGAGATTTTGAATTTTGAATTTTGAATTTTTTTTTTTTTTTTTTTGAGATTTTGTGGAATTTTATGAACTAGTGTTGGTTTATATTTTTTTATAAGAAAAAAATTGGTACGACAATAGGACAAATGGGAGAAAAATGATATATATAATTTGTTTTAAAATTGACGAATGGAATAAAATTTCAAACAAATTAGTCGCTTTATTTTTATTTTTTATTTTGTAAGGTTAAGAGTATCAATGCAACTTTTGAAAGTTTAAGAATATTTTTATGAATATTAATGCTTTGGGTCCCAACTAAGAGGTTTTTTTTTTTTTTTTTTTTGAGTTTAAGCATATTTTTTAAACTTTAAAAAATTCAAAGGTACTTTTAATTAAATCAAACATTAACGATTTCCATCTAAAACCAATGATAAATATATTTTTAACCTTTTTTTAAGTTTATGGGTATTATTTAAACGTTTGAAATTTCAAAGATAGTCACAAAATACAAAGTTTAAGCCTATTTTGTATAATTTAGTCTTTAAAAGAAACTATATATCGGAAAAATACATTTTTGGTCCTTAGATTTTGGTGTCTGTTTTCATTTGGACCTTAAGTTTCAAAATATTGTACTTTTAGTCCTTAAATTTTTAACATCAGTTTCATTTTAGTTCATATGTTACAAAATGTTATAATTTCATTATTTGTATTTGAGTTTTCTTTCAATTTGGTCTCTAAGTTTTAAGATTTATATTTTAACCTTTTTTTTCATGAAATATTCACTTTTAGTCTTTAATATTAATGTCTATTAATTAATATAAAAAAGTAAAAAAAAAAATTTGTGATTAATTAAGTTTCATTATCTTCTTCATCGATATTAAATTTAAATTTTTATTTTTATTTTATAATTATTTTTAATTAATTAATAGACATTTACGGTACAAATAAAAGTGAGTCTTTGATAAAAAAAAATCGAGTTTAAAAATTTTAATCTTCAAATCTAAAGATCAAATTAAAGCAAAACACAAAATTGACTAGAAGTATAATATTTTGAAACATACTAACTCAAAACTTAAGAATGAAACAAGTATGACCAAAAAAGTATTTTTTTCAAAAATAAAAAAAGGTTTTTGACCTTCTACTTCCTTAATTGGGATCTTCCTACTCTCACTTTTAAAATCATTAAATGCTAACAAAGAGCTTACTACATATGTAATAAAAAAATCCGTAAGCTCTCTATTAACATTTAACAGTTCTTTTAGAACTGAGAGATTATTTAAAACTATTCTAGAAAACTAGAATAAAATGGTTCATTTTAAAAATTCAGAACCAAACAAACACGTTAAAAATATGTTTGGTCCTTTTACTTTCATGTAAGTAATAATCTGGCCTCTATACATAGTTACAAATTTTAGTTTATAATAATTTAGTCGTTGTACTATAAACTTTAAAATAATTTAATTGAGCAATAAACATTTCCATTAATTTGTATTATGTAACAACATGGTCTTAATTTGTAATTTATAAATACATTTGATCACCCATCAGTTTATCAATCTACATTCATTAGAAATTCCATCAAGTTTTAATAATACTTTTTATGACACGGACTTGTTATCAAAATTTTTAAGATACAGGGACTAAATCATTATATATTAAAGCTTAAAGACTAAATTGATACAAAATTGAAAGTGCACATATTAAAATGTTCCAAAACTTTCATAGATTAAAGGGAAATTGTTTCAAATGGCAAAACTGTTGAAAATACTTATAAATATAGTAAAATTTTACTTTTTATTTTGATAGTGTTGAGATTGATGTCCTAAATCTAGTGTATCTCGTTGTTTGTAACACAAATTATTTATCTAATAAAATCAGAAGAAGTTTATTTGACATTTAGACAACATTAATTCAATCCAATAAACTAAGATCCAAAGTTATATGATGTCACTTGAACAGTATGTGGTTGAAATATAAGTGGTTCATGTTTAAGTAATAACCTAAAAGGCTTGCAGTAAATGGATGAAGGTCGGGTACTTATTCTAATAACACTACGGATACAACCCACTTTGTAATTGTTACATGAGATGTAAGTGTTACAAACAATATGAACCATATTGTTCGTGTAAAGACATGTGAATGAGGATATCCTGTATAAAGGAGTTTATACATAGACCGGACCATGAATAATTAGTTTCTCTTTATAACACGATTACTTGAAGAAACTAATATTTTACTAGGATGACCATAGGAGACTTGATCTTAATCTTAAGTGAGTTGTGAACTTCTATTTATGACGACAATCCTTTGATTTATGTGGGTGAGAGTGACCATGATAGCCAACCCAATAAGCCTACAACTTTGGGGATTTATCTGATTAGGGAGCTGGGAACACAGCTACACAAGATGGAATTCACTCATTCTCATTGAAGGAACTCTTATATAAGAGTACCTCTGAGCGGAAGCGGATCGTTCCAAACTCAATGTGATAGAATTACCGCATTTACATTCTAACAAAATAGATATGCAATATACAACAAATTACTGGCATGCTTTTAAAACTAAACAACAAAGAGAAGAGATACGTACCAGTTGAAGAACCTTTCTTCACCAAACCTCGTTTTCTCCAAGGATTGCTCCTCTCGCTAAGCACGTCCAAGTAATCGTTCACCAAAATACCAGACGTCTACCCACAAACGACCTCCACATGAATACAGTAATGGGGATGACACCACCACTTAGAACCCTCGGTATTCTCGTTGTGAGAATCTAGGAGATGTGGGCTCTGTTAGATTTGGTAGAGGGGAGGAGGAGGAGAGGATCGTATACCACGACTAAGCAAGTGGGAGAATATCGAGTCTATCATATAGACAATGCTTGATCATTTAGGAAAAGGTACACGATCATTTAATAAATAGGTTGCGATTGTATAGATGATTTTTTAGTAAACGCTTGGGCACACGATCATTTATGAAAGAGCTAGACGATCGTTTAGCAAATTCTATGCGATCGTTTAGAAAGAGGTGCGCGTGTATCCTATCGTGTAGAAATTTTGAGCCATCATGTAGTCTCTCAGTTTGCTATGCGATAGGCTGTATACATAAAGCGTAAGTAAATGACCAATCTCTTTGCAAAATGAAAACGATTTTCATTTTATTCTTCAGTTACAAAAACTGAATGAAACCTCCCACTATCACACGGTTACGGAGAAAACGTTGACATAATTATTCCATAATTTTCCAACTAAAAAAAATAAATATAATCATATTATATTCATTAACCTATGGTTTAATATCACATATAAACCATAGTGTTTTCTCCTCAACTAGATATAAATCATATTTATATCATTTTCCTCCAAATTAATGTATCTCATACATAATGTCAATCATATCATATATAATTAACCAGTTCAATTATATCATATATAATTAGACTTCCTCTTGTCAATTTGAACACTTCAAAATGACCGAAAACTGATTCTCAACTTGAATCCATTGAGCTACCAATGGGACCTTATGAACCTATGACTCGAAGCTCCAACGGTGTGTGAATAACTTACTAAACTCTTTAGCCACGAGATTCGCCATCTATTAATTGTCAGACATTCCACTAAAGACCGACAGTTGTACTCTTCTCACCACAAATATATTTCTGTGTCCATCAAATATAACAAATCAACAGTACGATAACCCTTCACAGATGCTCATAAGTACAGTTGGGTCGATTTACCATTTTCCCCCTGTAGTTACATCTAACGCCTTAAGTACCATTGATCCCTCTAATGAAAAATACAACATAGTCCTACTATGTGTGGACATCTCTTAGGCCATGAGAAGGTGTGTGGCGCCACATCGTTCAAGCCTCGAGATTAGCTCTTAAGAAAGCAATCTATCTACTTACCCCTACTTCGGGGAAGGAGTGAATTCCATCTTGTGTAGCTGAGTTCTCAACTCCCAAATCAGACGAATCTCTAAAGTGGTAGGTTTGAGTCGACGATCTGGCCACTCGCACCCATGCAAATCAAAGGACCGCCCTCAAAGGCAAGAGTTCCCAACTCACTCAGGATTGAGGTCATGATACCTATGGTCATCTTAATGAAATGAAGTCTCTATCATGAACGACGTTATATAGCGAGACTATAATACTTCGTGGTCCGGTCTTATACAAACTTCTTTGTATAGGACGCCCTTACTCGCATGTCCCCACATAAATGATCAGAATCAGACATTTGTAGCAATTCATAATACTTGTAACTATTCTACAAAGCGGGCCGCATCCGTAGCATTACCAGGATAAGGTTTCCCTCTTATATCCATATACTACAGACAATTTTGGTTATCACTTAAGACATGATCCACCTGTATGTCACCATATACATGCTTAAGTTATAAACGACAATAAGAGATTTTAGTTTATTGGTTTATAGTAAAACAAATAAAACATCCAATGTTCATAGACAATAAGTGAAGAAAATATCATATATTATACATCACAAGCGTTTGTTCAAAACTATGTTTACAAACTACAGGACACGAAAGTTTAGGGCATCATCCCCAACACCCATTCCTTGGGAAAGTAGATAAATTATTTCCTTAATAGCTGGTTTCGGGTTTTGAACAATGAGGCTTCAACCTCTCACTAGCAAGTATTAGTTTATAGTTGGATATAATTTGTTTGTTCATTAGAGAAATCAGTGGTACTTAAGGAGTTAGATGTAACTGTAGGGGTAAAACGATATTTGACCCAACTGTAGTTATAAGCATTTGTGAATGGTCATCGCTCTATTGATTGGTTATATCCATGGACACATAAATATATCTACAGTGCGAAGAATGTAGCTATCGGTCTTTAGTTGAGTGATCGGTAGCTAATGAATATTGATTAATTGGATTAAAGGAGTTTAATCAATTAATCTCATATCATTGGAGCTTCTAATTTGTAGGTCCATCTTGTTAGTTCACTAAATGATAGTAATGAGGAATGATTTAAATTGTTCAAATCAAATGAGAGAATTTTATATTAGGGAGATTAATATATAATGGTTAATTATAGATATGATATATAATCCAAATTAGGAAGAGAGAGATATTTGAATAAGATTCAAATATTAAATTTATATAAATTGGATTCATAAAGAGACATACACATATAAATATTTGATATTTATATGTTAATTAACTCCATATTAAATATGATTTAATATAGTTATTTAATTGATTAATTAATGATTAATTAATTGATTAAGAAATAGTAGAGATTGGAGGTTAGTATAAATATATGATATTTATGATAATTAAATAAATGTGTATTGAATAGGATTTGATATATGGTTATTTAATTAATGTGTAAATTAATTAAATAAGGGTTATTTAATTAGTTAGCACTAAAGGAATAAAGAGAAATTTTTAGAGAAAGGGTTAACCTTTTTCCATATAAATATGTCCTTAAAGCCCATTTAGGACAATGAGTTTTTTACACAAGCCTCCACCTTCTCTCTAGAATTTTCTACCATTTTCTTCCTTATAAGTTCTTGGAGACCACTCTTCCAAGTTCTTTGGAGCCACAGAGAATAGCAAGGTAACTTTGTTGGTGATATCCTTCTTCTTGGAGAAATTTGAGATCACCGATACTGGTGGAAGAGGAAAACTAGAGGAATCAACAAAGGTAAATTTTAATTTATTCTCTTCTTCCTCTTTTCTAGCATGCCTATGTTTTTGTTTGAATGTTTATCCTACAAATACATGTGTTTATTTTACTGTTTTTGTTTCCATAATAAATGACTGTCTAAATGCAAGACGCTCACACGCTTTTGCGAGAATGCGATTCCTTCAAATAGATCGTAATAGACTCAGATAGACATCTATCACTTTAGCGATAGACCCAGATAGACATCTGATGTCTATATGGGTCTATCGCAGTCTATCACAACTAGAAAGTAAACTTTTGTTATATTTGTAAATATTTTCAATAGTTTTGCTATATTTGAAAACATATTTGAACCTTGTTGGTCCGTGATGAGCTAGCAAGAGCACCTTTTAGACTTACAGGTTATAAACTCCAATGATCTAAGAATAATAAATTAAACTTTTTAAACTAACCTTCATTCATTAACTACATAGTTGACTTTTATGCACTGCATAACAACTTGCGTCCATGGATATAATCAATATAAGCAAGTCGATTCTTCACGCGTTGTTCATGTTTACAGCTCAATTGTTCGTTTAAGCTTTACAATTACCTTTTTTTCTCTTAAGTACCACTGATTCCTCTAATGAACAATTTGTTTATGGTCCAACCATAAACTAAATTCTCTTGAGATAGTGAAAGGGTGTGGTTCCTTGTTCATGATCCAAATCACAACTTAAGGGATCTACTTACCCTATACAGGAAGGAGCGAATTTCATCTTGTAAAATTATGTTCCCAGCTCCTCATTTAGTCAAGTTCTCAAAATAATAAACTTATTGAGTCACAACCCGGACCATCTCACATGTGCAAATCAAAGTACTAATCTTATAGATATGAATTCATAAATCATTCAAGATTAAGATCAAGTTGCACATGATCATCCTATGAAATATTAATCTTATCAATTAAGGGATTTAAAAGGAGAGATTAAATATTCCACGATCCAATCTTATACAAACTCTTTGTATAGGATACTCCCACTCACATGTATAGGATCAAACCATTTGTAACTATAACAAAGTAGGTTGTATCCATAGTGTCACCAAGCTAATACATCAAACATCATCCATTTACTATAGATCTTTAGGTTATTTCTTGAACATGATTCAACTTGTATGTCAACTACACATTGTTTAATACTACATGTAATAACCTTGAATGTTTAAATGTTAATAGATAATTTAATTTTACATGATTAATAATTACATTAATTAACTAATAAACGATGAGAGTTTACGGCATAAGTTCCAACAATCAACTCCACCAACATTTAAAGTTGGTGGGCCAAACATCCCCTTGGAGATTTTTGTGTATATTTTGATTCTGCTTTGGTTTTCCCTTTTATTTAACCATATTCATGCAAGAAATGTAGTTGGTTGATTGTTATTCATTACAAAGAAAAACTTAAAAATAAAAGAAAATTAAAAAAATAAAAGAAAAAGAAAATACAATCCATATTTTATTCAAACAAAGATAGGTAGAATTATTGAATAAAAAAAAATTTAAACAAAGATAATAATCATAAAACCATTATGAAGAATTAAAAAAATATACCAGATATCTTTGACATATGAACTCAACTCTGTACTCAAAATACAAACATATAAACTTAGACAAAATAACTCTACACCCCAAACACAGATAAATGAACTTCACAGATATGATCTTCACAAATATATAAATTCAAGTCATCTTGTTTCAACTCAACGTTTCAAATAATCTCTTAAAAGTTCTTCAAAGGGTGCCAGTTTTTCACTAATACAAGTCCCATAATATCTAGAAGAAAGTGCCAAGAATAGCCAATTAGTTTTGCACCAATATAATTAGGTTAAAAAATTATTATTCAGCAAGTGACTTATCAACCATTTGAGACTAAAAATAATACTCCACAAATTTTATAAAACAAACTTTATAATAGAAAGTTGTTTAAGGATCGACAACATTAATAAGTGCAATGGATATCTCACTTAAGAGTGTCAAATCAAAATTCAAAATACTTAAGATAGAATTAGATTTGTTTGCACTGAAAAGATAAATTGAGTTCATTAAAATTTGATTATAGACTTAACTTACGAATGAATAGAAATGAAGCAAATATTGCAAATATTGCAAATATAAAATAAATATACTCATACATTATTGCGTTGAGAAATAAACTTAAATATATTATGGAGATTCAAAAACATTAAATAAACATTAAGCATATATTGAACTCCTTATTTGGAAGATACGACAATATATAACATTTAAATATAATTGATGCTAAATTTAGTTTCACGTGATTAAATTAGATACATTAGTTATCTTTGGATATACCAAAATATCTAACCAAACATCTCAATCAACATTTGGATGATTCAAAATGTTTTATAATAATGATCATTAATATATTCCTGATCAAATCTTTAGTCTTTTCTTTATTTAGTTTTCAATTGGAATCTCTTTTGAAATCATTTTTAAGTGCTTGGGGTCTCTTCTTATTTCAAGATTCCATATCTAAGAAAAATTTTTAAACAAGAAATTGAATATAGATAAGATGGAGATTCTATATAAAATTGTTGGAGACCAAATTGAAAGTAGATAAATATTCTTAAATTCATACTAATTGAATGATCAAATTAAAATATCGATGTCGATATTGTTATCATTATTTTAGTTTTATAGATATATTGATAGATCTACAATAAAATATCAACATCAAAAGATATATATATATATATAGTAGAAAAAAATCAGATATTTATCTTAATTTACAAGTTATTTCACAAATGTCTTAAATTTAAATTATACTTCATAACTAAATTTCTACATAAATTTGAGATAAGTTTAACCTTATAACATGGGTCTCTTATTAAATTTTTGTATTTTTGTATAATTAAATATTAATAAAAAAAATG
This sequence comes from Benincasa hispida, assembly GCF_009727055.1. NCBI lineage: Eukaryota > Viridiplantae > Streptophyta > Magnoliopsida > Cucurbitales > Cucurbitaceae > Benincasa > Benincasa hispida. Next base: position 43,774,876 of record NC_052349.1, on the reverse strand, counting down.
GTATGAATTTTAAATCATGTAGAGTTTGTTTTTGAATAATCACTAATTGTTGTATATATCATAATTAATGTTGTATTGTTCATTTGATGATTATTATTATCCCTTATCGTTGACCGTATTGATCTTACCGTTGATAGTGTGGATGATATGCACAAATGAAAAACTTCAAATTGGTTGTGTTTGGGAAAAAAAAAAGAAAAAAAAAAGAACAGTTTAGGAAAGAACTTCTTATAAGCATGTATTTCTAATATTTTCCATATGTAACGTTTCATATTTAATTTCTTTTAACCGTCACAATTATGTAAGGTTGTATATGATTTTGGGGCTAAATTTTTATGAAATATCCTAACACATTAAGCTATTCGTGAAAAATATAGTGACTTTAGGCTATTTCCATAATTAGGCCTATTTAAATAGATTATTAATGTAGAAAACTTTTTTTTTTTTAAATGATGAGAGAGAAATTGTTACATTTGGGTTAGAGATATGAATTGTTATTTATTTATTTTAATATGGACAAGAAGTAAAAGATTACTAATGTGAAAAATGAAGTCATGTGTAAAAGACATTAATGTAATATAGACTTATATTTAAGCATTATATGTAGACATCCTTTCCTTATGTATTAATTACGATATTATAACTAAAATGTTAAATCACTCCCATGTCAATGATAAACTCATAAAAATATAAAAATATTGACAAAAACATGAGAAATTGTGCCACATGAATTTACATTAGAGCATATTTTAAAAGTTGTTTTCTACCAAACCATGATATTGATCTTGTTAGTGATATTTATATTTATATTTGGTGAATATAGATATTGACCAAGTATTTATATTTATCTTTAAATGAATTTCTTGAATTATTTATTTTTTAAGCTCTTTCAACAAAGGTTGGATTTCCTTTACTTCTTTATTTTCTCCAATACTTCAAGATTGATGTATAAATTGGATATTCTTGAATAAACTTCAACATCATACTTGTTGTAGAACCACCGATTCTTGAAATTTTTTTGAACATGTCTCAATCTTTTGTGGTCGTTCTCCATGACCAAAATAATAACTTTTTGAAAAAGAGGGAAAAACATGTTTTACCAAACATGTAAAAGGGTTACATCACCATAATTACAAATTCCTCTTCCTTTTCTAAAGTAATTAGAAATATAATTTTATTTTCACAAGGTCAAATAAACGGTAAGTTATTCTTATCAACTTATGGGTTCGTTTGGATTGACTTGAAACAAAATGTTTTTCAAAAAATACTTTTGACAAAGATTATTGAAAATACACTTCAAAAGTTACTTTGAGCGGTTGTCAAACACTTCAATTTTTTTTCTAAAATGACTTATTTTTTAAATTAAACATTCAAAAATACATTTCAAACACACACTAAATCAGCCTTTTTAGTTTTCTTCAATTGATCAAGTATAAGTTGTTCAGTATTATGAGCAGCCCATTAAACATGTATAAAACATCTAAGTTTCATCAATAAAACACCTACATGATCAGAAACTTCCTTGACCTCTCCTCATCTGAAGATCTAAAATTGAAATGCCACCTACCTCAAAATTAGACCTACTCAATGAAGCAGCTCCTTGCCATGTGTTCTGCTTAGAAATGTTAGAGATGACTATTATAGATTAGGGGTTTTCAGAAATCCAATGATCCAAAAAAACCGATTAACCTAATCCAATTCGTACGGGTTGGGTTGGGTTCAAATAAATGAAAATTTTAAAGGTTAGGTTGGTTCATAGGTTCACCTAATATAACTCAAACCAACTCGAACCAATCCAAATTTATTATTAACTTTAAAATATATTTTTTATTATTTATAACACAATTATTTATATATATATATTAATTTTAATTTTATTTAATTCTAATATTTTTTGAATAGTTTATTCTTCAACAACTCTTAAAAGTAGTTTCTTTGTACTTTAGAAAAAAAAATTCACTATATAAATTAAAATTGAGTTGTTAATCTTAATTCAATATATGAAAATAATTAAATTTGATTTTTACATATTTACGTTTTGCTACTTTTTAGAACAAAATTTTAAATAAATGATCCGATTAACCCGAACCAACCCAACCTAAATATTTCATGATTGGGTTGGGTTGGATTCATTTTTTAATAAGGGTTATTTGGGTTAAAAAAATTTACAATTCAAACAATTAGATTGGGTCTAAAAAATCTTTCAACTCAACCCAACCCATGAACACCTCTATTATAGATCGAGTTTGATTTGGTAACTATTTGATTTTATATATTTCCACTCAATTTTTTTAAAGGGTACGCGTTTTTCTTAAATAACAGGTCGATAACCGAATTCCAAAATCAAAAATAAGTTTGTAAAATTATTGTATTTTTTATATTGGATTAATTTAAAAAAAAAAGAAATACAAACCAAAAGATTATCAAACGAAATAATAGAGATAAATTTCAAGTATTTAAGAGTAATGAGTAAATTGTATATGAAAGATAATAATGCAATCCTATAAAAGAGCCAAACCATTGTTGTGCAAGAACAAGTTTGAATGAACAAAGTAATGCAAGATACCAAAGATAGAAAGAAGATATTTCTAGTTCCCCATGGAGGGAAATGAACCAAAAATATGATCCACCTATGATAAGGAGCAACAAAACTTTATCACTAAATGCACAAAAGATAATAGAGATGGGACATAACAAATTAATAACTGTTGTTCATTCTTCTAACAAGTAACATTTCGTTTGAAATTGCTGTAACTTTTAGAATAATTATTGACAGTTGTATTTCAAAAAAATTCAATTATGAAAAGAAGTAAAATAATTTTTGGTGAATTCTAGCTTAAACTTGAAAAAGTAGATTAGAGTATTTGGTAAATAAATACAAAAAATCTTATTTTAGATATAGTAACTAAAATAGACTTATAGTCCATTTTTTGTTTTTAAAAAATTGTAATGTAAAATTTTAAATAATTGTTTAATATGATAAATTTTGTTTGTTATAGATTAGTTTTTAAATATTTTGACAAATAACTTTATTTAGAAAAATGAAGATGGTATACATTTTTAAAGAATGATGCATTTAACTCGTGAAAAATAGAAAATAGATTCAATTAGGTGAGAAATGATAGATATATAAAATAAACCTTTTGTTTAAAGTATAAAATTGAGAACTAAATATTAATTAAAAATTCTACCTGATTTTAGGAAAATCTAAAACCTAGAAGGATAATGCTTTTAAAGTATGAAATTAATTGATTTTTAAAAGTGATTTTAATATATTTAATTTAAATCTTGTTTTACAAAAAACGAAAAACAATTAAGATTTTTTCCAAATGGTTTTTTCACACGGCTAACACAATGCCAAACGTAGCCTAACATACGTTTTAGAGTGATTATGAAATGATTAAAATCACTTTTATCATTTAGCCCCGTTACTTATGAAAATCAAAGTGATAATGATTAAAATCACTTTTTTTCACACGGCTAAAAATGTTAATTATGAAAATTGAAGTGATAATGATTAAAGAAATGTTAATTATTGAAGTGATTAAAACGTGTTTCAAAGTAATTTTAAACATGACAAAAGTAATTTTAACCATTTAAAAATCGTGGTCAGAAGTTACTTAAAAATATATTCTAAAGGAAATAGAAGAGGTATAAAAAAAACCATAAATAGGTGCAACCAAATAAATGAACAATTGAAATACTTTGAATCTATTTGCTGACACTTCAAACAACCAAGTACGAGGGATTATGACTTTAGGATTTAGAGTAGTGCACTATATAAACTCTTTAACCCTAGAGGTGCGGTGCCATTACCACATATATCTGTGTGTTAGTCTTCCCTATCTCTACGTCCTTTTTGTGTTCTTTAATTGACGTTTTCGCAACATGAACACATTTAGGAAACAAGTTAATTATGGTATATATAAAGTGTTGCCATAGTTCTTCCAATTGAGAAACGTAAGCATGTAAGCATATAAACTTAACTCAAGTAGTTGGATAAAAATGTTGAAATTAGGAAACTTAAGACAAAAAATGAACCCTGATTCTCACTTCATATAAATTCTAATATAGAATGCCTGTTATTGAGACATTGTTCTGTTTGTTCAAGCAAAACCAACATAACAATAAGCGGCAAAAAAGTTGTACTATTATTATAACTTGTATACAACATACATAAGAGGTGTTCCAAGAGAAGATAATAGAGTTACATTAACTTACCCAATAATATTAAGGGAAAACAAAACATGAACCTCCATAACAATAATCATCAAATCTATTTCCTTGAGAAAACTAGGAATGGAGATTATAATTGTTTCCTTTTCTTTACCAAATGATGATTGTTTCTTTGAAAATTCAACATTGCCCACAAAAAATGCCAAAAATTTATTTCTGGCCAAAGAACAGAAGGAGAATACAAATAACATAAAGAGGTCTGCCATAGAAGGAAATTGCTCAAGCGGGCCTCTCCAGATGTGCGAATTAACATATCAGGGTCGGGAGCAACTCCGGTATACATATGCTTCTCGACATCGGCTAATGTTATGGAGTTCTCACCATTTTTAGCCACACCTAATTTGCTTAAACCATATCCTACTCCACTTGCACTTTTTGAATTCATCTCATTCCATTTCTCTTCACAAGACCTTTCAACAGCATGAACAATTTCATCAGTGGAAGTGTAAGCAACACAGATAGCAAGGTCTGCTCTGTTATTGTTTCTAGTGGCTTCCATAGCTCTTTGAACTGCTTTCCTGACAGGTTCACTCAATAGATTTAAGTTTCCTAAAAAGTGAAGTCTAACTCCATATTGATTCACAAGGCTTTCTTCTCTAATCAGCAATTCAACTTTTTCCAACATCAGATCCATCACACTTTGAACTTCTTCAGGACTTCTTCTAAAATTATCGATGCTGAAGGCATAAACAGTTACATACTTCACACCCAATTCATAGCAATACTTGAGCATGAATGTCAAAGCCAAATACCCAATCCTATGGCCAGCCCCTTCTGCCAACTTTCTTTTCTTTGCAAATCTCCTATTCCCATCCATTATGAAAGCAACATGAACAGGAATTGAACCCATAGATAGAACAACGAATGTGCATCTCCTAAATAAACTAATTACACGTTCAAAAATCTGATTAAGTATAACCCAAATATTCGTACACACATTTCCAACTCTCATTCTGTTTTGATTGCTTGATGTGAAGCACCAAGATGCCTGTCAATGAAGCCTAGATTTATTAAATTGAAAAAGAAACCCTTAATTTCATTCCTATCTACAACTTTCTTGAAGATATATATGTATTGAACCAAATACTCAAATATCTATAGTTTAGGCCCGTAACCATTTGATTTTTTGTTTTTGTATTTTGAAAATTAAGCTATAGACACTACTTCTACCTCCAAATTTCTTCCTCTGTTATCAACTTTTTATCAATAGTTTAAAAAACCAAGCTAAATTATGAAAACTAAAAAAAATAAGTAACTTTTTAAAATTTGATTTTGTTTTTGAAATTTTGCTAAAAATTTAATGATTGTACTTAATAAAGTTGCAAATAATCGTAAGAAAGAGAAGACAATCGACATAATTTTCAAAAACCAAAAATAAAAAACGAAATAGTTACCAAACGGACGCATAAATCCCCAATCAAGCAGAGCTCCTCATATAGAAAAAAACCTCATCAGTCCACATAATCGCAACAAATGTAAGAGAAAGAAATCTCGCCATTTCTATTAAAAAGAATAGAGGTAAAGGCCTAGTTCAAGTAAGATAGCGACATAGGTGGTTCTTTTAATAATGAAAACAACAACTTTCATTCATGAAAAATGAAAGAATACCTCCAACAAAAAAACACAACATGGGTGTTAATAAAATGGCGAGGAAAGATTAGAAAACAAGAAACATGTAATCTATCAGTTTAATCGGGAAACAAATACTAAATACCAGAAATATTTAATTGAAAAAACATATAAAACAATAGATATCTGGGTTGTTCAACTAGCAAGAACGTACGTGAAGGCGAAAACTGACAAAGGAGAGGGGAAAGAAAAGCTAATGTATAATCTATCAATTGAATCCGTCGAAACAACATATGGAAGAACAGAAACATATAATCGATAAAAACACATAAAACAACAGAAATCTAGGTTGTTGAACTAAGAAGAATCTAATTGAAGGAGAAAAATCAGAAAGAAAAAAAAAGGGAAAGAGAAAATACTTGGAGTTGGAATGTGGGGGTGTGGAGTGAAGAAGAGACGAGAGCGCCCAACGGAGGTGTGTTGGAGAACAAACATTGTCGTAAGATATATATGAGATGTTGAAAGGGAGAGTTAGAAGAAAGAAAAAGGGCAAAGAGAAGAAGGAAAGAGCAAGGAATGTGTGTCTAATTTGTTATCACAATCATGTCTAGGGCATGAGTCTCGCGTGAGTAAGAGGGGGTTATATAGGGGGTTTTCCCACTTAAAATCAAATCTAACTTTTTATTTAGTTCCAACAATTGTGGATATGGGAGTGAACTTTGTGTAAAAAATATTCATGATTTTTTAAAGGTTTTAAAAATATTTTTATGAGGTATTTAGAGTGTAAGTTCGAAATCAAAAGCCTGAGAATCAAATGCTTAGAGACTTATTAAAGGGGTTCTAAAACATGAGATTTACAAATGACTATGTTTCGATGGTAGGGTTTGAAAGTTTGGTTCTAAAATCTAACTTTAAAAAATAAAGTTTGAAAGTTTGGAACAAACTCTTTATGTAATTAATAATATATGATATTTTATTCACTTTGTCTATAAAATATGTGATCTTTTAGTTGCATTAACCACAAACCAATAAACAAACATTCAAGGTTATCATTGTAACTTAAACATGTATATGGAAACATACATGTGGATCATGTTTAAGTGATAACCCTAATGGTCTATAGTATATGGATAAGGCTGGTACCTTACCCTGGTGACACTACGAGTATGATTCGCTTTGTAGTTGTTACAATCGTTGTAAAGTGCTATAAATGATCTGATTCTGATCATTCATGTATTAGACATGTCAGCGGGGATATTCTATACAAAGAAGTTTGTATAAGACCGAACCACAAAATGTTTAGTCTCATTATATAACACCGTTCATAATAGAGACTTATATTTCACCAAGATGACCATAGATAACATGACCTGAATCCTGAGTGAGTTGTGAACTCCTGCCTATAAGGTTGGTCCTTTGATTTGTATGGGTGAGAGTGGCCAAATCGCCGACTCAACAAACCTACCATTTTCGGGATTCGTCTGATTGGGGAACTGGGAATACAGCTACACAAGATGAAATTCACTTCTTCCTGAAGCAGGGGTAAGTAGATAAATTGCTCCTTAAGGTCTGATTCCGGGTCTTGAACAATGTGGAGCCACACTCTCTCCTAGTTCGAGAGGGGTTTAATCATAATAGAACTATGATCTATTGTTCATTAGAAGGATAAGTGATACTCAAGAAGTTAGATGTAACTACAAGGGGAAAACGGTAATTTGGTCCAGTTGTACTTACATGCAATCTGTGAAGGGTCATCGTACTGTTGATTGGTTATATCCAATGGACATAGAAATATATCTATAATGCGAAGAGTGCAGCTATCGGTCTTTAGTGGAGTGCCCGACAGCTAACAGATGGTGAATAATGTAATTAAAGAGTTTAATTAATTATTCATGTACCATTGGAGCTTCAAGCTACAGGTCCATAATATTCCTTTGGCAGCTCAAAAGGATTTAGTTGAGAATCAGTTTTTTTGGTTAATTTGAATTGTTCAAATTAATAAAATGGATTTAATTATATATGATATAATTAAAATGAATTTAATTATATATGATATAATTAAATTTAATTTAATTATATATGATATAATTAAATTGTTTTAATTATATATGATATAATTGTCATAATGTATTTGATACATTATAGTTTAATGGGAAGAAATAAATATTTGAATGAGATTCAAATATACTTTCTATGAATGTGATTCGTAGTTGTTAAATTTAATATAAATATAATTTATATTAAATGCCATAAAATAGAGAAAAGAAACTATAGTCTATATTGTATGTGATACAATATTAAAATTATAGGTTATATGTTATTTTTGATATAATATATAATTTAATATAAATATAATATGATAAGTTAGTTATCATATTTATTTATATTGTTTTATTATTATTTGAATAATAACTTCCCCATTTTTTCTCCCCAACCACCTTAGTGGGTGGTTATTAATTTTATGGTAAAAATGAGTAAAAGAAAAGTGTGGTTTTCTCTTCTCGCTCAATGATTGCATTTTTCCGTTGAATGATTGAGTTGTAGAAAAGTTCCGTGAGTTTTTGAGAGAATCCTCAATCTACTTCCTCCACCAAATCCTATCCCTTCTTACCAAAATAGTCAGAGCCCACCACTCCTGGATTCCCACCTCGAGAATACTAAGGACTCTTTGTGGTTGTATCCGGTTGTTTGGTTCGAGTTTTCTTGAAGAAGGTCTTCAAGAAGTTGCTCAATTTGTGATTGTTCGAGGGATACGTGAAGGAAAAGGTCTTCAAAGGTAATGTATCTTAAAACCATTTTTCTTGTAAATAGCATGCTGTAATTTATTTTGAATGCTTATCTATTGTATGTTTACTGTAAATTATGTTTTCAATAATTAATGGAATTTGGACGATCCGCTTCCGCTCTCTCTTCAAACAAATTCTTTCAATTGGTATCAGAGCCAAGTTGTTGGTTTCTGATTCCAAATTCCATTCTTGTATTGAATCATTTACAGTACTGGTGGGTTCTATAATCTGTATTGCGTTTATATGATAAACGTTTGTGGATGATTTGTTGATGGATGTTTACGGGATAGAAGTCTCAGTTTTAAGGCTTTCTTTATTTTTACAAAGTTGTTTTATAAGGCCCCCTACATTTTTGGGCAATATATTGCAATCAACTATGTATTTGTTAAGTTTTTTAGTCACTCGTGAGGCTTTAGAAGAAGGATTGCAATATGTTTTGATGGAGAAGATGAAACAAAGGTTACCATGTCGTGTAGCTAGAGCTAAACGATCGGATAGCTTTTGTTATGCGATCGTGTAGAGTTTACTACGTGATCGTATAACATTTGCTAAACGATCACATAACTAATGCTACATGATCGTGTAGAGTTTGCTACACAATCGTATTGCGTTGGCTGCATGATCACGTAAGTGCTCGCTTGGTGGACGATCGCACAATATACGATCGTGTAGAATATCATGCTCATCGCATAGTCATTAGCTACATGATCGCATAGTATATGATACTCGACACATGGATGATTACTACACGATCGCGTAGACTTTCATGCTCATCGCATCGTCATAACTACGCGATCGGATATAAACGATCGTATATACTCGATGCCTCGTTGCTCAAGGATGGGGTGTTTGCTACACGATCAACTGTAAGGGTTCTTTGTGGAGCGGTTTGAGGCGAGCGGTTCAAGACCCGGTTCACTTGTTCTGAACCGATGGACTCAAATTTGTAATAGTTAGCCTTTTCATTTCTGTTTTGGAGATGTTCTATCCCGATCCATCAACTTTTATTATAAATATACATGTGATGTATGTTTTTTATTATATGCCATAATGTATGTCATATAGTTTTAAAACCCACCATAGGTTATGCATTTATTTTCATGCATCATTTTATATTATAAGTGTTATAATATATTAGTATGCATGATTTTAATTACATAAAGCATGCTTATGTATCATATAATATAAGAGTTATAGTATATGTATGCATGCATTATAGCATATCCATGCATCATTTATATCATAAGTGTTATAATATAAGGTTGAATGGTTGTATGGAATGTATACCATAGCATGGTTCATTACTTAGTTTTACAAAAGTTATATATTAGTAATAAATGAACATTGCATGAAGCATGACATTACCTTAGGTAAATTATAAATATTATAATTAACTTATATATGTCTTTCATGTAATGATTGGTTTTAATTGTTTCATTTACTTATAATTGTTATAATAAATGAAATTAGAATTAAAATCAATAATAAAGAGTTGCATGCAAACCTTAGGCTATAATCATTTTTTTAAATTGTTTTAAAATTTGATTAAGATAGACCTAAGATCACGTTTCTAATGAGATTAGAAATCTAAGTTTAATCTTTTATATCGGTTTAATAGAATTAAATTGATTCCTAAAAAGATTAAATATGTAACAAATGTATCTATAAGGGTCCTTTTGTCTAAGGTTGGTTCTAGCTAGGCTGAGGTACTTGATGGAAGCGTTGCACCCCTATCTAGGAACCTACCTGGAAAGGTGAATTAGATAGATTTGTTACATGCCTGCAAGTTTGATGAAAGTCGGTTAAAGAGTTTAATAAGACTTAAATTAAAGTTGTTTAATCATCAAAGACAAGAGTTGTTTGAGAAAATTAAACAAACACTTATATAAAATCAGTAGTCGGATTTTCTAAGTTAATTAACCCCAGGTAGAACACTTAGTGGGAGGAAAATGGGGTATATGATACTTCGTTTTACCTCTACACATTTCTCCCTAAAATTTCACACCGTGAGATCTACTATCGGCCTTGAGGCATCATGGGTGTCCTTCTACGGGTGGCATTTGGGTAGATCAATACCAAGGTGAATGGAGAGAGTGTTTATAGTAAGTGGGAGCAGGACGTGTGACAACATAACCCTTAATCTCTCTCATTAGGTTGGATAAAGTTTCATGCATCGCCTCGAGGCGTTGTGGGTGTCCCCCTAAAGGATGGTAGTATTGCATGACGCTTGATTTGATCTTCAGAAATGGATAAGGTTGCTTTAGTCTCTTGTTCCAATCGACTTTTCCCTAAGGTTGGCTTATTGGGGTGGGACTCTAGAACCTAAAATGAGGGGTTACACTTATACAAAATTGTTAAGGATGTTAACAAATTCTTGACCGAACAATGATGACTATTATTTTTAGTTACAAGGAATTGTTTCTATCTAATAGTTGAGAATGTTTCATTTCAGTGAAGGGGCACTTGATCACCCTATGGCGACTTTTGTCCTGCCTCACTGAAAGCATCATTGTAAAATAGATGTCACTTAGGGTACACTAGACTATTTTTCTAAAACTTGATTGGTTTTCTAAAAGTGGTTTAATGCAAGTAGACTAAATTAAGTTTGTTCTTTTTCATCGATTTAAAATAGCTACCGTTACACTTAGTTTGCTTACCATCGATAAATTAACTGGCGAGAACTACGCTAGTTAAAAAACATGATAAACACAATTTTAATCATCGATGACCTGCGTTTTGTCCTGATGGAGGAGTGTCCTCCCATTCCGCCTCCTATTGCTCCTCGAAACGTTCGAGAAGCATATGAGCATTGGACAAGGACAAACGAGAAGGCCTGAGCGTATATCTTGGCAAGCCTTAAGGAAGTCTTGGCCAAGAAGCATGAGCCCATGCTCACAACCTGTGAGATCATGGAGTCTTTAGGGGGAATGTTTGGACAACCGTCCGCACAACTCAGACACGACACTCTCAAGTACATCTTCAATGCCCGTATGCAAGAAGGGGCATCTGTTCGAGAACACGTTCTCAACATGATGATCCACTTCAATGTGGCAGAGATGAACGGGTCAAGCATCGATGAGGCCAGCCAGATTAGCATCATATTGGAATCTTTACCTAAAAGTTTCCTTCACTTTCATAACAATGTTATTTTGAATAGGATTGACTACAATCTGACTACCCTACTCAATGAATTGCAAACTTTCCAATCCTTGTTAAAAAGCAAGGAGAAGAAAGGTGAAGCAAATGTTGCTTCATCATCTAAAAAGTTCCATAAAGGTTCGACCTCCGAAACTAAGTTTGTACCTTCTTCTTTGGCACCAAAAAGTGGAATAAGAAAAAGGGTGGAAAGGGGAAGACTGTTGCTAACCCAAGAGTTGTTGCTCCAAAGGGTAGACAAGGGAAAATATTTTCATTGCAACCAGGATGGACACTTGAAGAGGAACTGCCCCAGATATTTAGCAGAAAAGAAGAAGGCCAAACAAGGTAAATGTGATCTGCTTGTCTTGGAAACTTGTTTAATGGAGAATGATGATTCTGCCTAGATTATTGACTCTGGGGCCAATAATTATGTTTGTTCTTCATTTCAGGGAATTATTTCCTTGCGGCAACTTGATTCTGTTGAGATGACGATGCGAGTTGGAACCGGACACGTTGTCTTAGTTGTGGCAGTGGAAGGTCTCCGGTTAACTTTACAGAACAAATTTCTCATTCTGAATAATGTATGTTGTTCTTAATTTAAAAAGGAACTTAGTTTCTGTAAAGTGTCTTTTGGAACATGATTATCAATTCAACTTTTCTTTTAATAAGGTGTTTATTACAAATAATGGTGTTGATATATGTTCTGCTAAACTGGAAAACAATTTGTATGTGCTAAGGCTGTTAGCAACAAATGCCCTTCATAACATAGAGATGTTTAAAACTGTTGTAACTCAACATAAAAGACCTAGAATTTCTTATAAGGAAAATGCCCAACTTTGACACCTAAGACTAGGATACATTAATCTCAATAGAATCGAAAGGTTGGTGAAGAACGAACTTCTAAGCGAGTTAGAAAAAAAATTCTTTACCTGTGCGTTAGTAGATGACTAAAAGGTCTTTTACTGGAAAATGTCATAGGGCCAAAGAACCTCTAGAGCTAGTGCATTCAGACCTTTGTGGTTCGATGAATGTAAGAGCTAAGGGAGGTTATGAATATTTCATCACTTTTATTGATGATTATTCAAGATATGGGTACGTTTATTTAACATAATATAAGTCTGAATCTTTTGAAAAGTTCAAAGAATTCAAGGCTAAAGTTGAAAATGCATTAAATAGAACGATTAAAACATTTCGATCTAATCGAGGTGGAGAGTTTATGGATTTAACATTCCAGAATTATATGATAGAACATGGAATTGTCTCCCAACTCTCAGCACCTGGTACACCTTAGCAAAATGGTGTATCAGAAAGGAGAAATCGAACCCTATTGGACATGGTTCGGTCTGTGATGAGTTACGCTTCCTTACCTGACTCATTTTGGGGTTATGCAGTGGAAACTGCAACGTATATCCTGAATTGCGTTCCCTCTAAGTGTGTTGCCAAAACACCTTTGGAGTTATGGAATGGTCGTAAAGCTAGTTTACGTCATTTCAGAATATGAGGTTGCCCAACACATGTGCTTGAGGCCAATCCTAAGAAATTGGAATAACTTTCAAGGTTATGCCTATTTGTAGGCTACCCTAAGGGAACAAGAGGTGGTTATTTCTTTGATCATAAAGAAAACAAAGTATTTGTGTCGACAAGTGCTACTTTTCTTGAAGAAGACCACATAAGGGAGCACAGACTCAGAAGTAAAGTCGTGTTGAATGAGATTTCCAAAGAAACTACTGAATCTTCAACAAGAGTTGTTGAAGAGCCTAGTACCTCAACAAGAATTGTTAAAGTAGGTTCATCTAGTAGGTAAAATACACCTCAAGTGTTGAGGGAATCTCGACGTAGTGGAAGGGTTGCGAACCCATCCGTTGTATGAGTTTAACTGAAATCCTAGTTATGGTAGCTGATGGCGAAGTTGAGGATCCATTGTCTTACAATAAGGTAATGGAGTATGTTGACAGAGATGAATGGATCAAAGCCATGGATCTCGAAATGGAGTCTATGTACTTCAATTCAGTATGAGATCTTATAGGTCAACCTGATGGTATTACACCTATAAGTTGTAAATGGATTTACAAGAGGAAACAAGATGCTGATGGGAAAGTGCAAACCTTCAAGGCTAGACTGGTGGCAAAGGGTTATACCCAGGTAGAGAGAGTCGACTATGAGGAGACTTTCTCGCCTGTTGCCATGCTGAAGTCTATCCGGATCCTTCTATCCATTGCCTCATATTATGACTATGAGATATAGCAAATGGATGTCAAGACTGCTTTTCTGAATGACAATCTTGAGGAGACCATTTATATGGTGCAGCTCGAGGGATTCATAATCCAAGGTCAAGAGCAAAAGGTCTGCAAGCTTAATCGGTCTATTTATGGACTGAAACAAGCATTTCGATCTTGGAACATAACGTTTAATACTGTGATCAAATCTTATGGCTTTGATCAGAATGTCGATGAACCTTGTGTCTACAAGAAGATTATCAACAATTAGTAGTTTTTCTAGTGTTGTATGTAGATGATATCCTACTTATTGGGAATGATGTAGGTTTACTGACTGCAGTTAAGAACTGGCTAGCGATCCAATTCCAAATGAAAGATTTGGGAGAGGCTCAGTTTGTTCTGGGTATTCATATCTTTCAAGATCGAAAGAACAAAATGCTAGCACTGTTTTAGGCGTCGTATATTGACAAGATGCTTGTCAAATATTCGATGCAGAACTCCAAGAAAGACTTATTGCCTTTCAGGCACAGAGTTACATTGTCTAAGGAATAGTGTCCTAAGACACCTCAAGAGGTTAAGGATATGAGACAGATCCCCTATGCATCTACCGTGGGTAGTTTGATGTATGCGATGTGTACTAGACCTGATATCTACTAGATTATGGGGATAGTTAGTAGATATCAATCTAATTTAGGATTAGATCACTGGACAACCGTTAAGAACATCCTCAAGTATGTACGGAGAATGAGGGACTACATGCTTGTGTAGGGTTCTAAGGATTTTATTCTTAAAAGATATACGAACTTTGATTTTCAGACCAATAGGGATTCTCAGAAATCCACATTAGGATCAGTGTTCACTCTTAACGGATGGGCAGTAGTATGGCGAAGCACCAAGAAGAGGTGCATTGCTGACTCCACCATGGAGGCTGAGTACGTAGTGGCTTATGAAGCTGTTAGGGAGGTTGTTTGGCTTAGAAAATTCTTGACTGATCTGGAAGTTATTTCAAACATGTCGAAGCCCATCACATTTTATTGTGATAATATTGATGTTATCCCAAGAGCCTAGGATTTATACGCGGGGCAAGCACATAGAGCGGAAGTATCATCTCATCCGAGAGATTGTATATCGAGGGGACGTATATTGTCACGAAGATAGCTTCGGAGCATAACGTTATTGATTCGTTTATGAAGACCTTCACGACTACAGTGTTTGAGGGCCGCCTGTAGAGTATGGGTCTATGGGACAGACCATGATTGGACTAGGCAAATGAGAGATATTGTACTGGGCGTGTTATGCCCTAGTTTATTGTTTGTATACTTTATATTTTGTTTACATTGTACACCCTACTAGCTTTATGTCAAATGAGAGATTGTTGGGATTGATGTCCTAAATCTCGTAGGGTTCTATAGTTCGTAAACATTGTATGAACATACTCTTTATGTGATTAATAATATATGATATTTTATTCACTTTTTCTATAAATATATGTGAAATTTTAGTTACATTAACCACAAACTAATAAACAAATATCCAAGGTTATCATTATAACTTAAACATGTATGTGGAGACATACAGATGGATCATATTTAAGTGATAACTCAAATGGTCTGTAGTATATGGATAAGACTGCGTACCTTATCCTAGTGACACTACGAGTATGCCCCGCTTTGTAGGTGTTACAATTGTTGTAAAGTGCTACAAATGAGCTGATTTTGATCATTCATATATTAGACATGCAAGCGGGGATATTCTATACAAAGGAGTTTGTATAAGACCGGATCACAAAATGTTTAGTCTCATTATATAACACCGTTCATAATAAAGACTTACATTTCACCAGGATGACCATAGGTAACATGACCTGAATCCTGAGTGAGTTGTGAACTCCTGTCTATGAGGGTGGTTCTTTGATTTGTATGGGTGAGAGTGTCCAGATCGCCGACTCAACAAGCCTACCATTTTCAGAATTCGTCTGATTGGGGAGTTGGGAACACAGCTACACAAGATGAAATTCACTCCTTTCCCGAAGCAGAGGTAAATAGATAAATTTCTCTCTTAAGGTATGATTTCGGGTCTTGAACAAATGTGGCGTCACGCCCTCCCTTGGCCCGAGAGGGGTTTAATCATAGTAGGACTATGATCTATTATTCATTAGAGGGATCAGTGGTACTTAAGAAGTTAGATGTAACTACAAGAGCAAAACGGTAATTTGGCCCAACTGTACTTACGAGCAATTTATGAAGGGTCACTGTACTGTTGATTAGTTATATCCAATGGATACATAAATATATATGTTGTGCGAAGAGTACAACTGTCGATCTGTAATGAAGTGTCCGACAGTTAACGGATGGTGAATAATGTAATTAAAGAGTTTAATTAATTATTCATGTACCGTTGGAGCTTTAAGCTACATGTCCATAAGGTCCCCTTGGTAGCTTAAAAGGATTTAGTTGAGAATCAATTTTTGGATTAATTTGAATTGTTCCAATTAATAGGAGGGATTTAATTATATATGATATAATTAATTTTTTTTAAATTATATATGATATAATTATCATAATGTATTTGATACATTATAGTTTAATGGGAGAAATAATATTTGAATGAGATTCAAATATATTTTCTATGAATATGATTCATAGTTGTTAAATTTAATATAAATATGATTTATATTAAATGCCATAAAATAGAGAAAAGAAACTATAGTTTATACTGTATGTAATACAATATTAAAACTATACGTTATATATTATATAATTTAATATAAATATAATATAGTAAGTTAGTTATCATATTTATTTATATTATTTTATTATTAATTGAATAATAACTTTCTCATTTTTCTCTCCAACCACCTTAGTGGGTGATTATTAATTTTATGGTAAAAGGAATAAAAGAAAAGTGTGGTTTTCTCTTCTTGCTCAATGATTGTATTTTGCTGTTGAACGATTGAGTTGTAGAAAAGTTCTATGAGTTCTTGAGAGAATCCTCAATCTACTTCCTTTACCAAATCTTATCCCTCCTAACCAAAATAGTCAGAGCTCACCACTCCTGAGTTCTCATCCGAGAATACCAAGGACTCTTTGTGGTTGTGTCCGGTTGTTTGGTTCGAGTTTTCTTGAAGAAGGTCTTCAAGAAGTTACTGGGTTTGTGATTGTTCGAGGGATATGTGAAAGAAAAGGTATTCAAAGGTAATGTATCTTGAAACCATTTTTCTTATAAATAGCATGCTGTAATTTATTTTGAATGCATATCTATTGTATGTTTACTGTAAATTATGTTTTCAATGATCAATGGAATTTGGATGATCCGCTTTTACTCAAGGATCTCTTTAAATGAGTTTCTTCAATAACATCCTTAATCCATCTGTCAATTTCTACATTTTTTGTGTGTGTATGAAAATGAAGAAGAATAAGGGAATGAGAAATTAATATAAAAGAGGGAGGAAGAAATAAAGAACATAAATCATAGGTGTTGTCAATGGGTTACTAGTTCAGATACATGTTTTTGGTGAGTAAGACTTCTTAAGCTCACGACAATTCTCACAGTTCTCAGAGTGAACGTATTAAAGTATTGTTGATTATCAGCATCTTAAGTTTCATAGTTATATATGGAAGAGGTTGTCATACTTTTTGAGGCACCCATTTTATACCTTTTTTTTTGGGAAGGTGTTAGGTACTCAATTAGAATTCAATACAACCGTTCATCAACAAACTGATGGTTAGACTAAGCGTTGAATCGGACTCTAGTGCACATGTTACATGCTTATGTGTTAGGTTTGGTAGGAAGTTGGGACTCTCACTTGCACCCTATGGAGTTTGCATACACTAGTAGTTATCAAGCTATGATCGACATGACACCATTGGAAGTGCTTTAAAGAGAGAGTTTTAGGTCTCCCATTTATTGATATGAGGTTGGGGAACAAAAATTATTAGAACCCCAATTAGTGCAGACTACTAATGAGGCTATTCAGAAGATTAGAGCAAAATGCAAAATACATAACAAAAGAAAAGTTACATGGATGTTGGAGACAGAGACTTGAGTTTGAAGTAGGTGATAAAATGTTCTTAAAAATAACACCTACGAAGGATGATTAGAGCTTGATTTGTCTTCCATTCTCCACAGTGGCCAAATTGATTTTAGAATTGCCCTTACCAAAATCACTTTCCCCTTCCTTAGCACCAATGCCGCCTTCATCCTTTGTAAAATCGTTTGATGCAACCAATAAGATCGGCTACAACTAGTTCATTGTATTCATGGGAGTCGATTTATCCATCATCCTCTTTTTCTGCTTTTGGCCTGCATTTTGATCGAGCTCAAACTTCTCACACTTGAAGTCGACAAAATTGTCGTGATAGTCATTGACTAGATCTTCCTCACACTTATTGTTGCTGGTAGTGACACCAAAGATAAGGGGAACACAAGAGTTTGTTTGTTTATGTGTAGATCTTACCTTTTAGAGTCGAGTTAGTAGTTTCCATGATGGTGGTCGCTCAATATGAAATGGTTTAGTTATTTTGTCGGTAATATCTTTATAATAACAAATAACACCTTTCATAGAGTAACATGTAATTTTGAGCCTGTAAGGAAAATCATTCTAATATTGATTGAAAAGAAAATTTAACCATGAATGTAAAGTTGTCTAATTATTGAAATTTTGAAACTTAAATTGATGAAATTGAAAGATTAAAATTGATCCAACCAACCAAGTTTAGGTTAATACAATCTTCCCAATAACAAATCTATTATTTATCATTCAAATTTCATGATCAATGTTTAAAATGTTAATGTAATGGAAATGTAAGGATCTTAATTTTATGAAAACATCGATACAATATCAATGTTAATAGTTTTATTAATAATAAATGCAAAAAATTCATAGAAATATATTTAAATAAATAAATGAATATTTTAAAATAAGTTAACATGTTTATTATTTATATTATATTCAAATAATAACATTTTTTTCTTATTTTATGTTCCATTATTTTTTAAGTACAAGTGGGCGTAACTGGATTCAAATCACACAGGCATCGTGGTCATTAGCATACTCAATTTTGAGCTATGCTTGTTTTGACATGTTCTATTGACTTTGTATGAATATAAAATACAAATGTAAATTCACTCTTTTCGTCAATATCAAATTCATAGATATATGAAAGTATCAATAAAAATATCGATATATCAACGAAAATTTAATAGCATGCTAATTTAACTTATGAATATCCAACGTTTATTCCCATACTCTTTAGAAAAGAATAAACTAAATGACTAAAAGAGTTGTTTCTTTTTTTTTTTTGAACCTTTTGAGTATCTCTTATTCTCATCTTCTCCATGAGGTCGTTGCCCACTTGTTCATTATTCTAGTTGAAAACGAAAACTCACATTTTATTTCATTTAAAAAAAAATTAAACTGATAAAAAATCATTTTAAAAAAAATTAAACTGATAAAAAATCGGTGGAAATGATTTTTATGATTTTTTTATTAGCGTCATCTTAAAGCATATAAATCACTTTCTCTTTTTCTTTTTCTTTTCCCCTTCTTTGCCCCACCTTCGAATCTACTTATTTGGTCCCATTTTTTTCCCTTTCCCCTTCTCCACTTTCATTATTCTATGTTATCCTTCCTTAAATTCCTTTCCTTTTCGAGATTTAAAAAAACATCTTACTGTGAATGGATTTTAGAATCAAGGGTAAAATGATCAACGAACAGTAAAAATAGGAAAGAAGAGCAATCCAAAAGAAAGATGGTCTGATCGACGTCGGTCAAGCTGAGACCAAGCCCATCAATAAGAACCCAAGGTTGATGAGACCAACATAAACTTAACTAAAAAGGATGGAACCCTAAAAGCACTAGGTAACAATGTTGGACTGGACGATTTCAACTCTAAAAGAATCTAGGAACAGTCGGCCCAGAAACCCTAATCAAATAAGGAATAGAAGAAGGATTGAAATCTATACATACATCATTATAACTCCATATGAGGTAACTTAAACTTCCAAGTTATTTTCTATTTCATATTCTCTTATTGACTTAGGCATCATGGTAATTTTTCTTTATTTTGCAGGTTCATTTACCGTTGATGGTGTGCAAAGTTCAGGTACGCTTTCTCTTGGCCAAGATTTGACATCCACACTAATAAATAAAGTTATGTTTTACAATTTTTTAAAAATGTTTTGTTATCAAATTAACCTTTACATATTATAAAATAAAGACTAAACTATAGAAAATATCTCTAAATTTTGGAGTAAAAAATATCATTCAACTTTTAAAAGTTTCATATTTTCCTTAAATTTTCACAAATAGTTTTAAAATATCCTTATAATTAATTTTGGATAGAATTGACTAGTTCTTTGGGGTAAAAATAATCCTAAATTTCAGAAATTTTAAAAATACCCTTAAAACTTTAAGGAAAAAAAAAACCTTAACTAATATAGGAACAAAAATCATTAATATACTCTCTAAATTAAGAGAACATTAAAGAAGGAGGAGAAAATGGAGGGAAAATAGAGAAGTGAAAGGATATTAACCGTTTCTATTCATATACGCGCGGTAGGGGTATTTTTTTTAGTGATTTTTTTTATTTGTTTTTTAAGTTTAAGGGTAAGTTTAAAATAATTATTTTTTTCTATCTTTAAAATTTATTCTAACAACGTTGCATATTCAATTCCTGCCATTATAATTTTTCATTAATGATGGTTCAAATCTTCATTAATGAAAGAGTAACATGCATGAATTCATTTCTCTTCGTAGTTGTTTGACATTTAAAATATTGACTGAAAGTTTCATATAAGATTTCTTTTAATTAAGGTTAACTTAAACTGATTTAACTTTCAACTTTTATTAACAAAAATAATAATAATAACAACAACATATATTATCAAACGTGAGATTCAATCTTCCGTCCATCAATTATTATACTAAAAGAAAGTTGACTATGTAATATAGGAGGTCCATAAAACAAAGTTGAGACTCATTGTAAAAATTCTGAAGCATATAAGTTGAATAGTTTTGCCCCGAAATAATAATTTAGTTTAAGAATTTTGATGTGGGGCGATTTCATCTTTTATTTTTAATTTCGTAATAATTTAGTCATTTTATGACAATTTGGAAATTATCGTGAAATTTATCTATCAAAGTGAAATTATCAACTACTATGTGATAATATCACACTAAATTAGTTTTTTAATCTGCATGTACAAAAAAAAACCTCTATAAATTCAAACCAGATGTCACATAGTATAAAATTAATCAAAAAGAAGTGTTTGGAGGAAGGAATTTAGTAGGATGAAGCATAATTTACTCTGCTCCTTATTTAGTTTAAAGGGTTCTTAAATTCATTGAGAATTCACATCTTATTAATATCAAACAACTTTATCTTTTGTTTTAAATGTTTTTTAAAATTTTAAAACTATAGAAATTAAATAGTCACGTGTCAACATTTAGAGACTAAAATATTACATGAACTGATAAATCTTACGTTAAAACTCATAGTTTTACCAATTTCAACATTCAAAACTTACTCTATAACATGATTACATTACAAATCTGAGTAATTACAGAAACATGAATTTTGGTCATAGAACCAAAGTTTCACTGGATCAATGAAACATGATAGAGAATCATAGTGTCATTCTCTCATTGTTCCATAGTAGAAACAGCTCAAAGTTGGTTCCTTTCCTTAACATGGGAAAGAGATTCGCAGGCGTAAAAGAGAAAAGAAGGCCATGAATGGCGTAAAACAGGCGCTACCACACTCTTCTCTCAGACCCCACCGCATAATTCGGCCTCAAATCCGAATTTAACCCGTTCTATACACTTGTCTTCAATTTCACAAAAACGCTCATTCACTCGCCACTCCCTCCCCAATTCCCCTAACCGACCATCTGGCACCACGTTTTGCTTCGAAGTTTGGGGATTCTTCCTGTTTTGTCATATAAATCCCTTGTTTTCCCACTTGAGTCGTCCTCTTCAACACTTTTCTCTCTCGCTTTGCATTCATTGTTTGTTGTTACACCATGGCCTCTGCTGCTACTCTTAGCCCTGCTGATACTGAGAAGCTTTCCAAGCTTAAAGCTGCTGTTTCTGGTCTTACCCAGATAAGGTATGGGAATGTGGATTTAAGCCCATGTGTATCTCTGTATTTGTGGCTGTTTTTGGTTGTGATTTGGATCTGTGGGATCTGTTTGAGAAATGGGTTGTGGGTTTTGATTTCTGTTTATGATGTTTTTGTGCTGTAATGGGTTTTCGTTGAACTTGGGTTTGGGTTATTAGATCTGATTCTCTCTTGGTTTTGGCAGTGAGAATGAGAAATCTGGATTTATCAACCTTGTCTCCCGCTATCTCAGGTAATTTCTATCTAATACGTTTTGTTTACCTTGCAATGGGAGAGAATGTGGTTGTTTTTTTGAACCTAAGAAGGTCTAATTATCTAGTCGAGCTTTCAGATTCATGATTGATATGATTTGAGAATGGGGATTTTCTTTAGTGATATTAGTTTATGATTACAAAATGTTTAGTTACTGTTCTTCTGGAGGTTTTTGCACCTGCTAGAGGGATGTTCTTCCCCACATTTGAATCAAGAGATTTCAATGCGGAATTTTGCTGAATCTCAATCCGGAATTAAAAGGAATTCTAAAAATGATTGATTAATGGATTTCATCGCAAGTGTGGTACTGTCTATTGTAACAACTGAAAATTTAATTTCTTCTTCTTGATCTTATGAATTTCTGGTTGAAGTGGGGAAGCACAACATGTTGAATGGAGCAAGATCCAGACTCCAACAGACGAAGTAGTGGTTCCTTATGATTCCTTGGCACCTGTACCTAATGGTATCATCAACCGTCAACTATTTTTGGCTTCTTTAATTAATTAGAAAAATATTCTCTACTTGGTCTTTTTATCCCTTTGTTTTTATCCTTCTTTCCATTTCTCAAAGGGTTTATCATTATTTGGCATTATCTACATCTTGGATTCATGTGATATTTTCTTAATTTTTAGAACTCAAGGACACACTTGTACAATCTATAGAACAGATCTTGTTCATGTAATATTCTCAAGATCATGTAATATTCTCTTAATAGAAGCTTATATAGATCTTTCTTAACGTAGATCCTGCTGAAACCAAGAAACTATTGGACAAGCTTGTCGTTTTGAAGCTTAATGGAGGTTTGGGGACAACAATGGGCTGCACAGGTCCTAAGTATGTCACTTTCAACCCATTTTCTTTCATTCCCCCCCTCTTATTATCTTCTGCCGGTGCTGAAGTTATTATCATGCATTTGATTATCGATTTGTTTCATTTTGTCATTTTTGCTATTAAGTTCATGCTGAGGGAATAAACTTTGAGTTTCAATACGAGCACGGGATCACTTTTTTGCGTCCCATAACGTAGTCTGCTTGAGCTTTGAAACCTATACCCTTCAGGACTTCCTCAAAGTGGTCTGTTGGTCTGCCAGAACGTTTACAAAGACATTATACACATGTAGGTCAACACATAGGGCTGAAATCTACCGCCAAAATTGCATTACTCCACTTGGGGAAGAGAGTAAAGGGTCTGTTTGGGAGTAATAGCTGGTAGTGATTTTAGAAGAAGAGATTTATGTACCATTGATTTTGTAAATGTGATTTTTTGACAATTAAATTTATGTTTGCTTCCAAACTTTTAAAAGTAATTTTGAATTATTATGTTTTTGTTCGAAAAGTGACTTTAAAATTACCAAATTCTATTTTATATTTGGAAATTTATTTAACTAGTTAATTATAATAAATATATATTTTTTAATTAGCTTATTTTTTTAATTGTTTTAAAAAATGTTTTTATATAAAAGTTGGCCACCGACGATCGTCAGCAAACAGTCGCTGGAGGCGGTGGTCAGAGGTGGCTGACACCGGTTGCTGAAAAATGGTGATGGAGGTTGGCAGCAGCGGTTACTGGAAGTTGGCTGACGACAGTCACCAAAAAATGGTCATCGGCAGTTGGGTGGCAACGGTTGCCGAGAAAACGGTCGCCCGAAGTTGGTCTATGGCGGTCGCAGAAAAATAATCATCAGAGATGGCCTAAGTGTTTTTATGTCAAACGCTTTTTTAAATGCACTTTCTGGAAAATTAAATATCATGGACGGTCTTTTTCCTCTAAGTTTTTGCGGATCCACTAAGTTTAGAAATTGAAGGAAGAGAATTATTCAAAGGAGAGAACTAAAAATTTTCTACCAGTTTTTTAGAAATTGGAAGGAAGAGTTAGAAACTTTCCTTTCTAAGTTTCTTAGATGATTTTTGATCCACTAAATTTTTGTGAATAAACTAAGTATCATGTCATGCAAGTTTAATATGAGCCAATTTAACATAGAGACTAAATTGGGGAAAAAACCCCAAATATTAGGAACTAAAACATATAATTAACCTTAAAAATAATTGAAGAAAGTACAAAGATTAAGGAGAGACTTGATATTCTTCTTGAAAATTTTGGCTTTAAAACCATGAGGTCTGGGGGACCTTTATAATTATGCTTTTCTTATTAATTACAATGTTAATTTTTTTTTTTTGTGGGAAGAAATTAATGTTTCATTTTGTTTTCCATCTAAATCTTCTTCATGAGGTCTTTAGGTAGGTAAACTGTAAACATATTAACCGGTTCTTGTTTATCTTCTGTGCTGCAGGTCAGTCATTGAAGTCCGGAATGGTTTGACATTTCTTGACTTGATTGTTATCCAAATAGAGGTTTTACTCCTCATCCTATTTTCTCTATCATGAATTTATTTACATTCTCTCTTTTATTTATATTGGTTTTTATACTTGATTTTGAGAACCATCCTTGTCAACTTTGACAGAACCTTAATTCCAAATATGGGTGCAACGTTCCTTTACTTCTGATGAACTCATTTAACACTCATGATGATACTCAAAAGGTATTTGAATTGGTCTGCTTATTACCCACGTTTTCCTCAATATCTTGTGCTTTACTAACGCTTCTTCAAATCAGATCATTGAAAAATACAAAGGTTCAAATGTGGAGATTCATACTTTCAATCAGGTGTGTGCAAGATAAACTAGGTTGGCTTTTTTCATATCTTCTTTTTATTCTTTGGAATAACGTGTTTCTCTTTCCTATCCCTGGACTATAAACAGAGCCAATATCCACGTTTGGTTGTTGAGGACTATCTTCCACTCCCTAGCAAAGGACGCACTGACAAGGATGGATGGTATGATAAAAGTACTCAGTTTATCAACTTGTCTCCTTCGGCATTTTCTCATTAAAATTAATAGTGTTTTTGCCTAGAACCACTTTTATTTTGGTCTGAGGTGCCAATATGTACGTTTTTGCTTCATGTCTTTATTTCTATGTTGATTGATCAACAAATAGAGGAGATTTTTTATGCCTTCTTACGTTTACCCTTTTTTTTTTATTGGGAGTCTGACAAAAGAATATATACACACACCTCTTTTTAAATGTTATAAAATAAAAAGACTATTAAAATTTATAATTAATTATACAATACTGTTAGTGTTTATTTTAATTTCGTCGTACTTGTGTACATGTGATGTGAAGGTACCCTCCTGGACATGGTGACGTTTTCCCATCCTTGAAAAACAGTGGCAAACTTGATGCCCTGATATCTCAGGTCTTTGCACATGATCCACTGAACATTTATTACTCAGATGAGTCCTTGTAGTTTACTTTCCATGTTTCTTGTGCAGGGTAAGGAATATGTCTTTGTTGCCAACTCGGACAACTTAGGTGCTGTTGTGGACTTGCGTATCCATATTTAATTTTTCAGAGGCCTTAGTTTCTTTTAAGCCTCTAGTTTACTTCTTACCGTACTTGTTGCTTACTACACATAACATGAAATTAGTTCCTTGGGCTTTCATTATCCTTGACCCTATATATTATAGAAATCTTAAATCATTTGATTCGGAACAAGAATGAGTATTGCATGGAGGTACGGAAACCAGTTCAATCATTTCATGAGTGAAAAATAGTTTGTTACATATTCATTTCTTATTCTCAGTGTTTCTCGTGTTTATAAAATTTTTCATCATTGATTACGTGTAGGTGACACCCAAAACTTTGGCTGATGTGAAGGGTGGTACTCTTATTTCTTACGAAGGGAAGGTTCAGGTATATATTACAGAATATTAACAAAGTGTATCTTGATAGGGTGATTCATCACCTATGCTTCCTTAGTTTCCCGATCGTCTTTGTTTCAATGCATCACATGTTCAGTTGGTCTGCAAACAATAAATAATTTTCGTTTGTAACCTTCTTTTCATCTTATGATGCAGCTACTTGAAATTGCTCAAGTCCCTGATGAACACGTAAGTATATTAGTGATGATTTTGTTATTTCACGTTGGTAGAACTCTTTGTGTTTTTCAAGTGGTTATCTGTGCTTTTCATATTATAGAATATGACTTTTATTGTTCTTTGTTTGGTACAGGTCAACGAATTCAAGTCAATTCAGAAATTCAAAATTTTCAACACTAATAATTTGTAAGTCATGTTTCTAGAGAGTTTTTGACACACATTTATCAACCACTGAGAATGCCTAGCTAATAAACTACTTCTAATGTATGATTCAGGTGGGTGAACTTGAAAGCAATTAAAAGGCTTGTGGAAGCCAATGCACTTAAGATGGAGATTATTCCAAATCCCAAGGTAGTTTCTGTTCCTTGTAATGGCGGGCCAATGCATGCATCTTTAAAATAATGTTGGTCTGCATATCAATCCATAGGTTCTTAGTTAGGTGATTAATTTTTTGTAGTTAAAAGATAATTAGTAAGATCCACTAATCTATTAAATGCAATATCAATAGATCCATCGAAATGAACTACATTAGTGTTGTTTCTAAATGGTCAGGGACTGACATACATGTACTGTAATCATTCTAGGAAGTTGATGGGATTAAAGTTCTTCAGCTTGAAACAGCAGCTGGTGCAGCAATCAGGGTACGCTTTCTTCTTGATTTTGTGTGTGCTACGTTTGTATACATGGATTTCTAATGCCTTGTACTTATCTATCTTTTTCCAAATAGTTCTTCGATCATGCCATCGGTATTAATGTACCACGATCGCGATTTCTTCCTGTCAAGGCAACTTCAGATTTGCTTCTTGTCCAGGTTCGTTATTTCATCCATCATCACAGGCTGCTATTGTATTGGCTTGGTGTTTCTTAATAAACTAATATTATGGTTTGCCTTTCTCTGCAGTCTGATCTGTATACTTTATTTGATGGCTTTGTCCTTCGCAACAAGGCTAGAAAAGATCCTTCCAATCCTTCTATTGAACTGGGGCCTGAATTCAAAAAGGCAGGATATTTTTCTGTGGACTTGGTGTCCTAAATGCATGTAATTTATTGAATGGGTTAGTTACTGTAGTGTTTTCTTTTTCCTACTTTCGCAGGTTGGTAACTTCTTGAGCCGATTCAAGTCAATCCCCAGCATCATTGAACTCGATAGCCTTAAAGTGGTTGGCGATGTTTCTTTCGGGGCTGGTGTCGTTCTCAAAGTATGAATCTTCTTCCATCTTCTGGTTTCCTTCCCTTTCTCTTTCCTAGATTTTATTATCCAATTAGCAGATACCATATAACATAATGGCCCTATAATTAGGAATGCAAGTTTGTTGGTTTGGGTAGTGGTAACCAAATGAAACCAAACTAAATATTTTCAATTTTATACTTCAGAAATCAAACTAACCCTTCGGTTCGTGCCACGTTGTCGATAGCTTAAGGGCGGTGACAGATGATGCTATGATCGAACCAAAAACAAGCTTTTTTACATCTTGATAGGAATCTGTTCATCTTTTTTTTCTATAGATTTACGGAGCCGTTTCGTATGAATTCTAATAATAGTTTACTTTAAACAAACTGAACTGATTCAATTCTAATAGTTTTGCCATTTTATCTCTAGGCTTTTTAGATGTCGGTTTGTAACCTTGTAGATAACTAACAAAATCTATGGGCCTCACACGGACATGTAACTACCCCTTACACGGCTTTCCCTTTCTTCACTCGCTTGCGTGTTCTCATACATGTTATTTGAGGTCTAAAAAATATCACAAGAGTTTGAACACTGTTAATTCATACTTTCATGTCATATTAAATCATCACTTCTAACTATGACTTACAGGGGAAGGTGACTATCTCGGCTAAACCAGGGACAAAATTGGCGGTACCCGATAATGCTGTAATTGAAAACAAGGTAAGAGAGAAAAAAAAAGAGTTAAAATCTGTTATTGAGGATCATGATTCTGTGCTGTGGATACACTGAGCTGAATGTTTTGATAAATTTCATATACAGGAAATCAATGGAACAGAAGATCTCTAAACCTTTGGTTGCCTTCACAAGTTTTTCAGAGCAGGAGCTTTATGGCATCTGAGTACTTTTTTCTTTTAATACCAACAAAATCATGCAGTTCTACCTGTAATATGTGTCCAGTTTGGCAACTGTTGTTTTTGATATGATGAACTTTGTTGGCATTAAAACCAAAATGAGTTTATATTAATGTAATACAGAATAAGCGAGATTCCTAAAGCCTCGTTTTGTAACCATTTTGTTTTTGAAAATTAAGTCTATTTCCTCTCAATTTCTTACAAGAATTTGTATATTATCAAGTACAGTTGTTGAATTTTTAACTCAATTCCAAAAATAAAAACAAATTTCTAAAAGTTACTTTTTTTTTTTTTTTTAGTTTTCAAAGTTTGGTTTGGTTTTTTAAACTAATGTTAAAAAATATAACTACGGAAGAAATTTGGAAGAAGTAACGGTTTATAGGCTTAATTTTTTTAAAAAAATAAATAAATAAAATGATTATCAAACGAAGTCTTAAATATTAGGAATATGTGTTCATTGAACATTTTAGATAAAAGGTGTTTAGATACATATTGAATAGTTCATGACTAGAAAATTAGAATTTTTTAAATTAAGGAAAAAAAATATCTTTTTGGTCATTGAGTTTTGAAAAATAGGTGTGTCTAGTCTCTCATGTTTGAATTAGCCAATTTAGTCCCTAAGGGACCGTTTAGGACAAAAGTTATCATCAAATAAAAACTATTTCAAAACCTTCCATTAGCTACCATTAACATTATTTCAAAACTTTCATTTACTACTGTATTTACTATTTACTATCTTTTTATTATTTTACATTAATTATTTTTTTTTATTTTCTTCCTAAACTAAAATAGTTTACACCTCAAACACATATTATTATAATCCAAACTAAAATAAAACGCCTCCTAAGTTTTCAAAAATAGATTTAAAAAATCCCTCAATTAAAAAGTCATTAACTTTGAATAAAAAAAATTGATTAGATGAGTTGGAAAAAAAATATATTTTTTAATATTTCTCTCATCTTTCTTCTTTCCCTCTCCTTTTTCTTTGTCTCCAAGCTCTTCTCAATAAAAATCTTTAATTCTCATATTCTCTCACCTAAATTAAAAAAAAAAAAGAAAAATTAAACAATTGTTTTTTCTAATAGGAATATGAGCCGTAGCAGCGACAGTTCTAATAGTTGTGTATAGAAATGGCGAACATGATGATGAACTATTGTGACTCAACCATGGCTAACTATTAATGTTGATTTAGTCCCACTGGATAATCTTTATGTTTTTTGAAAATTAATTCTATTTTCTCTTATTTTTTGTAATGATTTACATCTTTATTAAGTATTAAAGTTGAATTCGCAGCAAAATTTTAAAAACAAAAAAAAGTAGACAATAATATAATAAATTTAGAGATATAAAAAGTGTTTATATATTTAATTTTTAAAAATCAAAATTAAAAACTAAATAGTTTACATGTGCTTCGTTACGTGTGGATCTAAATCAAAATTTTATCTTCACATTTATTGTACTAGAAATAAAAAATATGTTGAAACAACTCGCATCATCACCTTAAATGTTATCATTAAGAACCCCTTGAAGTATTTATTGTCAAAATATTACTCATACGTGTGGCATAGATGAGTTAAATCCTTCGTTTTTATACGCAAGACTCAAATTCTAATCAATCAAAGCAGTAGTAAAAACCAAATTAGGATTTAGTCAATATACTTTTCATACGTCTTAAAATTAGTTAGAGTTAGTATGAAGTTTTTTTTAAAGTAAAATAATAATAATAATAATAAAAAATATTGGTAATAGATAGTAAAATTTGGGAAAATTTAAAAATGTATCATCTCTTTAAAATATTTGCAAATATGGAAATATTAATTCAACAATCTTTGAATTTTTTCTAATTTCCAATTTCGCTCTCCCTTGTCTTGTCTTGTTGTACACATTCTTTTTCTTTTTATCTTGTTTTTTAAATTTTATTTTCTTTCTCCAGTTTTTGCTTCCGCTTTTTGCTTTTTGTCTTTTTTTTTTTTTAATTTTCTTTTATTTCTCAAGTTTTTGCTTCTTTTCTTTTCTTTCTCTAGTTTTTGCTTCTTCTTCTTCTTCTTCTTCTTCTTCTTCTTTTTTTTACTTTCTTTTATTCCTCCAATTTTGCATCATTTAGATAGAATTTAATTTCTATTTTCAGTTTGGACAAATTTGGTTGTTCTTGTTCTTTTGAAAATAATAAAGTTAGTCTTTTTCAAGATTTCAAGCTTATTGGTACCGGTCTTTAATTGATAATCTATATATGCTTGATTATTTTGCTTCATTTAACAAGATTCTATTATCTAATTCATGTGGTACAAAGTGTAAACTAAATGAGAATTCCACTATGTTATGGCACAAACGTTTAGGTCACATCTCTAAACAAAGTATTCAGAGACTTGTGTCAGATGGAATTCTTGATTCCCTTGATTTAAGTAACTTTGACGTTTGTGTGGAATATATTAAGGAAAAACAGACGAACATAAGAAAATTAGGTGCCAACGGATACTCAAACGTCTTAGATACATACAGACATTTGTGGTTCATTCCCTACGATTTTTTGGAATGGACAACAATATTTTATTACGTTCATAAACGAATTTTCAAAATATGGGTACCTATATTTAATTCATGAGAAGTCTAAATCTTTGGACGTTTTCAAGTCTTTCAAAGCTGAAGTTGAACTTCAACTTAGAAAGAAAATTAAGGCTGTCAAATCTGATTGTGGTGATAAATACTATGGTAGATATGATGGATTAGGTGAACAACATCCAGGGCCCTTTTCCAAATACCAAGAGGAATGTGGAATTGTCCCGCAATATACTATGCCAGGCAAATCCATCATGAATGGTGTGGCAGAAAGGTGAAATAGAACACTCAAGAATATGGTAAGAAGTATGATTAGTTATTTTTCTCTACCTGAATCCTTCTGGGGTGAGGCACTAAAGACTGCAACATATTCTTGATAGAGTACCTAGTAAAGCAGTAGCTAAAACCCCTTATGAGTTGTGGACAGGAAAGAAGCCTAGTATTAGGCATCTTCACATCTGGGATTGTCCAGCTGAGGCTAGGCCTTACAGGCTTAATGAAAGAAAATTGGACTCAAGAATTATTAGCTGCTATTTTATTGGGTATTTTAAGCGCTCTCGAGGTTTCAAGTTTTATGATCTCATATCTAGATCATTGTTTGAGACGAAAAATGCAAGATTCCTTGAGGATGTTGAATTTGGGGGAAGATAATATAAGAAAAGATATCTTCGAAGATAAATTAGTTTCTTTTCCTAATGTGCTTATAAATGATGTTCAAGCTCTAATTCCTGACTTCACTATCGAACCACTTATAGAAGAAGACAACATTGAAGTCCCTGTTGTTAAAACTGAAGTTTTAACTCAACAACTTTAAGAAGTGCCACTAAGGAGATCCACTAGAGAGAAAAAGTGCAATTCCAGATGATTATATTATATTTCTTCAAGAACATAAGGATGATGTGGGCATAATAGAAGAAGATCCAATTGAAAGAACTCTTATACAAGAGTACCTCTAAGCGGAAGCGGATCTTTCCAAACCATTATGATAGAATTTCTACATTTACATTCACACGTACAGATATGCATTCAAACTACTAAATTACCGGCATGCTTCTAGATAAAAAAACAAGGGAACGAGTGAACTTACCAGCTGAAGACTCTCTTCACTTGAAATCTCACTCTCTCCACGAACGGCATTCTTGCACTCTCGCTAGAAGAACAAGCTATGGTTTAGCAACACCTCGGTCGTCTACCAAGAACGACTTCACACAAACAGCAGGAAATGGGGACCACACCACTATTTGGAGCCCTTAGTATTCACGGAGTGAGAATCCAAAGAGTGGGCTCTGTTCGGATTTGGTAGAGGAAATGAGGAAAAGAGATCGTATACAACGATCAAGCAAGTGGGAGAAGGCAACGACTATTGTATAGTCAAGATGCTTGATCGTTTAGGCAAGGTACACAATCGTGTAGGAAAAGCTAGGCGATTGTCTATACGATCGTTTAGTAAACTCGGGCGTTAAGCAATCGTTTAGTAAAATGTGGGCAATTGTTTAGAGAAATGTGCGCAGGTGTATGTGATCGTCTAGTAAACTGGCGTTATCGTATAGGCTATGAATTACTAAGCGATTGAATGCAAAATAGTCCGTGAGAAATTTAGCGTGTTCTTTTCAAAATGAAAACCATTTTCATTTTATTCTTCAGTTATGAAAACTGAATTGAACTTCCCACTAACATATGGTTACGGAGAAAACGCCGGGCAATTATCCCATAACTGTCCCATTAATAAAATAATAAATATAATCACATTATATTCATAACCTATAGTTTGATATCATATATCAACCATAGTGTTTTCTCCTCTACTAGATATGAATCATATTTATATCCAATTTCCTCCAAATTAATGTATCTCATATATAAAGCCAATTATATCATATATAATTAACTAGCTCAATCATATCATATATAATCAAACTTCCTCTTGTCAATTTGAACATTTCAAACTGACCCAAAAATTGATTCTCAACTTGTATCCAAGCTACTAAAGGGACCTTATGAACCTATGGCTCGAAGCTCCAACGGTATGTGAATAGCTGACTAAACTCTTTTGCCATGAGACCCACCATCTGTTAACTGCCAGTCATTCCACTAAAGACCTGTTGGGATTGGTGTCCTAATTCTCCTGGAGTCTTGTTGTTTTGTAAAGATACACCTTGTTTAATGAATAAAATAAGTGTTATTTAATTCTGACATTTACTCATATACAATAAACAAAGCTCCTTGGGTATCTTATGTGAACTTAAGCATGTAAATGTGATATACAAGTGGATCATGCCTTAAGTGATAACCTAAATAGGTCTGTAGTATAAGGATTAAGGTGGGATACCTGATCCTGGTGACACTACGGATAACCCGCTTTGTAGAGGTTTTCAAGTATTGTAAACTACTACAGATGGTTGATCCTGACCATTCATGTGGAGACGTGCGAACGGGGGTGCCCTATACAAAGAGCTTGTATAAGACCTAGACCACGAGATGACTAAACTCTGTATATAACGTCGTTGATACTAGAGACTTGCATCTCACGAAACGACCATAGGTGACACAACCTCAATCCTGAGTGTTTTAGGAACTTCTGCCTTTGAGGGCGGTCCTTCGATTAGTATGGGTGAGAGTGGCCAGATTGCCAACTCAACATGCCTACCTCTTTGGGGACTTGTCTGATCTGGGAGCTGGGAACTCAATCCACAAGATGGAACTCACTTCTTTCCCGAAGCAGGGATAAGTAGAGAGATTGCTCCCTCAAGGGCTGATTCCGAGGCTTGAACATAGTGGCCACAGCTTCTTTTTGGAAGAGAAGACTAAGTCATAGTAGACTATGACTTATGTTTATTAGAGGGATAAATGGTACTTAAGGAGACAGATGTAACTATAGGGGCATAACGGTTATTGGCCCAGCTGTACTTACGAACGATCTGTGAAGGGTTGTCACACTGCTGATTGGTTAAGATGGACAAATAATATATCTGTGGTAAGGAGAGTTCAGCTGTCGATCTTTAGTATAGTGCCTGGCAGTTAACGGATGGTGGATCCCATGACTAAAGAGTTTAGTTAGTTATTCATGTACCGTTGGAGCTTCGAGCTACAGGTCCATGAAGCCCCTTTGGTAGCTCAATGGATTCAGTTGAGGATCAGTTCTAGTGTTGGTTTGAAATGTTCAAATTGACAAGAGGTATTTGGATTATATATGATATAATCGGTATGATGTATGAGATACATCTAATGGAGGATTGATGTAAATGAGATTTACATTAAGTACCATAGAATAGAAAAAGAACTATGGTTTATATGTTTCATGAGATGAAATATTAAAACTATAGGTTATAAATATAGTATGATAAGTTGTTTATCATTTATATTTATAATAATATTAATTATTGGATAATTAATTCTTTTTCTTTAATAACCAAGTGAATGGATGGTTATTGGAATCATGGTAACCGTGAGTTTAAAAGAAAAATGGTTTTCCTATTTTGAAAAGAAGTTTTTACAAAAGGTTGAAATTTTTTTTTGAGATTTCTCTCGGCAAAAAGGGATCTCACGGTAGTCGTCAAGTAAATACAGATTTACTAAACGATGACTGGGCGAGCTAAACGATTGTGCAATATTTACTAAACGATCACATAGTTGTGCTAGATGATCGCTTGCCCTAAGTAAACGACCGTGTAGAGTCTGTAGGCGATAAACCGAGCTAAACGATGCACTAAACGATCCATAGCTTTTGCTANAAGTAAACGACCGTGTAGAGTCTGTAGGCGATAAACCGAGCTAAACGATGCACTAAACGATCCATAGCTTTTGCTAGACGATCGCTTAGCTTTATCTAAATGATTGGGCATCGACCTATACAATAGGTCTCCGCCATCTCCCACTTGCCCAATCGTGTACGCAATCGATGTTTCCTCCTTCGTCTGCCTTACACCAAGTCCGAACAGAGCCCACCCTCTGATTCTCACAACGAGAATACCAAGGTAGCCTTGTTGGTGGTGTCAGACTCAACTCGACACCGTCGAGGTTTTCTGGAGGCCATTCGTGGTGCTGTGGAGGCCGTTCACTGTTGTGAAGGAGATTATGACCGAGGCGATCGTTGAGGATGAGTGCAAAGTGTTCGTTGCGGTGTTGAAGTCGTGTAGATCGAGCATTTGAGGTTGCTATTGTTCGAGCGATCGCGCAACGGAGCATAGAGACACATCTTCAAATGTGCGTAGAGTTTGCCTTTTGTGCATTTTAGTTTTCATACTGTAATTTTTGCATTTTAATTGTATAATCGTTTGTTTGAAGTCGACTGTTAATGTTATGTTCATTCATGATTGTGATTCGGAATTATCTTTCTTCCGCTGCTCATGGAAATCTCAAATCTGATTTCCTTCAAGACCGACAACTTAACTTTTCTTACCACAGATATATTTCTGTGTCCATCGGATATAATCAATCATGAGTACGATAACCCTTCACAGATGCTCGTAAGTACAGCTGGACTAATTTACCGTTTTTCCCTTGTAGTTATATTTTACTTCTTAAGTACCACTGATCCCTCTAATGAACAATACAACATTGTCCTACTATGTGTGAACACATCTCGGGCCATGAGAAGAAGTGTGGCGCCACATCGTTCGAGCCCTGAGATCAAACCTTAAGGGAGCAATCTATCTACTTACCTCTGCTTCAGGGAATGCGTAAATTTCATCTTGTGTAGTTGAGTTCCCAGCTCCTAAATCAGACAAATCCCCAAAGTGGTAGGTTTGAGTCGGCACTCGCACCCATGCAAATCAAAAGACCGCCCTCAATGGTAGGAGTTCCCAACTCAATCAGGATTGAGGTCATGTTACCTATGGTCATCCTAGTGAAGTGAAGTCTCAATCATGAACACGTTATATAACGCGACGTTAACACTTCGTGGTTAGGTCTTATACAAATTTTTGTATAGGACGCCCCCGCTCGCATGTCCCTACACGAATGATCATGATCAGACCATCTGTGGCAAGTATCAACACTTGTAACCATTCCACAAAGCGGACCGCATCAGTAGTGTTACCAGGATAAGGTTTCTCTCTATATCCATATACTACAGACCATTTTGGTTTTCACTTAAGACATGATCCACTTGTATGACACTTAATACATGCTTAAGTTACATAATGACAACCAGGGATTTTAGTTTATTGGTTTGTGGTAAAGCAAATAAAACATTCAATGTGCAAAATCAAGTAGTGAAGAAAATACCATATATTATACATCACAAGCATTTATACAAACTATTTACAAACTACAGGACACGAGACTTTAAGGCATCATCCCTAACATCAATCAACTTCCAACAAGCTCTACAAAGTTTTAACTCTCAAAAGTAGAATGAAACGCATAAAAAATGTGCATTATTGCCTTAGATTTAGAATGGTTTTTAATATGATTTTATAAGATTTGATGTGTTTGCAAGTTATTTTTAGGTTTTATGTCCAAAACTGGAATTATACCCAAAGTTAGCTAAAAAGGATCAAATTATGCCTAAAGAAGTCAAAACCGAGCAGTGGATCAAAAGGAGAGAAGAAAAGAAGGAAGAAAATATAAAGATGTGAAAATCTGTCGACTACCATCTTTTGCCTGTCATAAAAAAGACAGCATAATGCTCAGGGTAGCTACACTGCCTCATTACGCTGAAAGACAATAGCTACCTTAATTGGAGCGTTGCGACGCTAGGGCATAGTGTTGCAACACTACTGTTGAATGAGAAATTTTGGACCAATCACAAGTTGCCACGTCATTTACTAAATTAATGACGAAATTCCAAATCATTAAATTGGGCTCAATTATGAGATGACACCACGTGATTTTATTATGACCGTTGAATCAGATAAGATTAATTTGACCCAATTTGATATTATTATTTGGGTCAAAGGCCAACTAAGCCCAAAAATAGGTTGAATTTGACCCAAATGTCAAATCAGGCCTAAATCCGATTAATTGGGCCCAAAGGCCAGACCCATGGATCAACTAAGCCCAAGTCCAACTAATTGGGCCCAAAGGCCAGACCCATGAATCAACCAAGCCCAAGCCCACCTGTGAACTCTATAAATAAAGAAGCTCTCCTCATTTGGAGGGATCAACAAATTCCTATAGCTCTAGAGAGCTTATAAGGAATTCTCTACAATCAGAAGACTCTTGACTTCTGAAGCTGACCACGCCTGAAGAATAAAATCCACTGAAGTCCTTTGAAGATACAAGAAATCTGAAGACTGAAGTCCTTTGAAGATGCAAGCATCCTGAAGACTGAAGTCTTTGAAGATACAGCATTCTGACCACGCTTGAAGATTGAAGTCCCTTAAAAGATACAAGCAATTCTACATTCAGAGAGCCCAGAGAGAAATTTATCAACAAGCAGAAGACTCCTAAGACTTCTAAAGTTGCACTCCTAGAAGACAGAAGACCCTTGAAGATACAAACACTCTTCAAGACTTTCTACTTTAAGAACGTTCGGTGTTTTTCTTCTTCAAGTCAAGCACACCCACCAACTGAGAGAGAAATCAGAGGATCAAGTATTAGAGATCGAACCACATCGCATCAAATCAACCTCAACATCAACACAAACTCAAGTTCAACTCCACGAAACAAGTTTCTCCGGAAACCTCATGTGAACACTAATCCTCCAAGAAGGTCAACAAGCTCAAAGGTCGATCGTCCAAGAAAATCAACAAGCCAAGGCCAAATCATCTAAAGAAGATCCAAACAAGTCCAAAGGCCGGTCATCCAAGAAGATCAACAAGCCCAAAGGCCGATCATCCAAGAAGATCAACAAGCTCAAAGGCCAATCATCCAAGTAGATCAACAAGCCCAAAGGCCGATCGTCCAAGAAGATCAACAAGTCCAAATGTCGATCATCCAAGAAGATCAACAAACCCAAAAGTCGATCATCTAAGAAGTTCAATAAGCCCAAAGGTCGATCATCTAAGGAGATCAACAAACCCAAAGGCCGATCACCCAAGGAAATCAACAAGCCCAAAGGCTGATCGTTCAAGAAGATCAACTACTTAAAGATTATAATTTATTTTGAAGGCATCAAAATACTATGTATTAGAATTGTACTCACTTTCCACAAGATTAATGCAAATACAAAATTCAAGTTCCACGAAATAAATTTCTCTTGAAATCTCATGCGAACAAATTGGCACACTCGGTGGGACCTTTCTACCTCTCATCTCTCTCTCGTCATCCAAGTCAACAAATTTACAAATGGCATCAAAGAAAGCTCCATCCAAAGCTACCGTCGCAAGCAACACTTACATAAGCTGTGTCATCATGGGGAAAATTTGGGATTAGCTGATGGAATCTTCTAAAGGCGAGATCGTCATCAGAGAAAATCCCTTGTTCGATAACTATTCTTCTACTACCGATCTATCAGAGAAAGAATCATATTTTGATGTAGTGTCTATCATGATGACTGACGTAACGACTGAGTCGATCATGGCTGAGATGGAGATAAAGATAAATCTTCTAATGAAGGCTATAGAGGAGCGAGATCATGAAATCGTTGCTTTAAGAGATCAGATACAGGCTCGGGATACTGCTGAGTCAAGTCAATCTCCAACTACAAAAGCCAATGATAAAGGAAAGGTTGTCTTGCAGGAAAGTCAGCCACAACAATCTACCTCTGTCGCCACCCTGTCAATTCAACAGCTGTAGGATATAATTACAAACTCCTTAAGAGCTTAGTATGGAAGACCATCACAGTTCTCCTTTATGTACTCCAAGCCGTACACCAAGAGAATCGACAACCTGAGAATGCCAACTGGGTATCAACCTCCAAAGTTCCAGCAATTCGATGGAAAGGGAAATCCAAAACAACATGTTACACATGGGAAGGGCAATCCAAAACAACATGTTACACACTTTATTGAAACCTGTAAAAATGCAGGAACCAGAGGAGACCAGCTAGTCAAGTAGTTTGTTCGTACCTTGAAAGGAAATGCTTTCGATTGGTATTCTGGTTTGGAGCCAAAAGTGATTGACAGTTGGGAACAACTAGAAAGGAAGTTCCTGAACCGCTTCTACAATACAAGGCGCAGCGTTAGCTTAATGGAGCTGACGAACACAAAAAAGCATAAAGAAGAGTCGGTCATCGACTACATCAACCGATGGAGAGCTTTGAGTCTGGATTGCAAAGATAGACTCACTGAATTATCTGTAGTGGAGATGTGGACTTAGGGCATGTACTGGGAGCTTCTATACATCCTACAAGGGATAAAACCTCGTACGTTTGAGGAGTTGGCAACACGTGCTCATGATATGGAGCTGAGCATCGCCAATAGGGAAACTAAATATTTCCTAGTCCCTAAAGGGAGAAAATACAAGAATGAATCCAAGGGCACTGAAAAGACCGTGGATAGTGCCACAAAAGAATCTATGGTCGTTCATGTGACTCCGCTGAAATTTCCCTCCAAAGGAAAACAAACAAAATTTGAAAGAAGGCACAATGAGGGTGAGAAATGCTGTCCAACTCTTAAAGAAAGACAAGAGAAAGTTTATCCATTCCCTGACTCTGAGTTTAAAATGTGAATGGCCCAAAAAAAAAAAATCTTTATACAAACTATGTTATGACTTGATCCTTGTCATTATAAAGGGTACGTAGGCAACTTAGAAAAATTTAAGTTCAGTCGCGCATAAAAAAAAAACATTCTTTTTTAACTATGTCATGACTTGATCCCTTTCTTTAAGGGTTGATAACGGGCAGAAATGCACGTTATTATAGCACAAAGATATAAAACAAATGTGAGAATGCGATGGTAAAAATATGTAAAATCATGTTCAAAAGCATTAAACTGGGAATATTGCGATCGCATGCGCCCATCGCATTAAAACACCTAATTCACTTATTTTGTGTAGGAAAATGCGTTAGCGTAAAGCAAAATGCGATCCAAGGACTTTGGCTCCTGAGCGCATTGGAAGATTGCGACCGCAAAGTCATGCGATCGTATGCGCTCGCGAAAATTCGCTCAAGAAGGTGGCCGCATAAAGATGACGCATCAAGGTGAAAGCATAATAAATCATGATGGGACGAAAAGCTGATGACAGTCGAATCCAAATTTAGTTGACAAGCCGTTAACGACACACTGTAGTAAGTACATTCAACTTTTCAGTGACCATTAATCGACGCATCAGAAAGAGATTTAGTGACCTCCCATCATTGCAATCATTTGAGAGAAAAGATTCTTCACATTGAGCTCTATAAATACCAAGGGCGAGCATTGTTAAAGAAGTTCGACATAGTTTATCCGAATTCTACACAGTTTGCCATATACTTAGAAGATAGAATGTACATTTTGTTAGCCATTAGTCTGTAATTGTTCATATACTTAGAAGGCGGAGGCGAGCGAAGAGAAGAAGACGCCGAGAGATCACTCCTAGATAGCTTGAAAGACTGCTGGGAGGCACTACAACCGGAGAGAGGGCTGACACTTGTGAAAGGAAGCACATTCTTCTGAGCAGAGTAGAGTAAAAGACAGTGTAAAAGCCTCGGGAAGCAAGACATTGCTATCGGGCTTCTTATCCTTATTTTCCATTGTCGTTTTGTATTCTGACATTATTTATAAAATGAAATTTTCATCTCAACATCTGTTCAATCTCTTCACATTTCGCATGAGTAGCTAAACTTCTGAATGGGTTGGGAAGCACTTAGCAAGCATGACCTAAGATCTTCACTTTATGCGATCATCTTTTCTTATGTATGCGTCCTTCACCCTTTAAATATACTTGAGAAAGTAGTCTAAAGAAAGAACCTAGACTTGAGAAAGTTAGGTTAGAATCTAAGCTTGAAAAAGTTAGATTAGAACTGCATAAGCAAGAGATAGAAACTTAGAGATAAGTTCTATTTACTATTATGCATCGCATGCACCCTAGAAATAGGACATGATAGTATGCTATCACCTTGTGTATGTGTGTATCATTCATCATCGCATAGACAAGAATAGAGGCTTAGACATAAGTCCTATCGACATTATCGTATACATCGCATGCATCCTAGTAATAGAAACTTTGACATTTGCATTGAGAAATGACATGCTATCGTGCATTGTAGCATGATCGCATAGCTTGAACGCAATCTTAGGAAGTGTTAGCTAAATCCTTTCTCAACTCGTTCCCCGCACACTCATTGTAACTTTTGCTGTCATTAACTCTTTACTCATTCCACCGCATAGGATTTACACTTAAAAAAATACACCAACCAATTTATTTGTTTTCGTCACCACAAAGAAATCAAAATTTACCATCGCATATTGTCTCAGCAGTCCCTGTGTTCAACCTTGGGCTTACCAGGCAACCTAGTAGGATTTATACTTGGGTTTTACTAGGAAAATTTGCATGTGCAACGCATAATTCACCACCGCAATTTCATACCATTATTTCATCACATTCACAACGTAGGCAACTTAAAGAAATTTAAGTTCAGTTCATAAAAAAAGAGTACCACAATCACCCTATGTATGACACTACATGACAGATTGAAGATGTTCATCCCTGTTGGGGGCAACACAACAAATTAAAGATGTTCATCCCTTTAAGGAACTAACACAGTAAACTAAAAGCACACACTTAGAATGGCGCTTCGATTCCTCTTCGAAGTCAAGTTCAGAGGCTTCATCGCTTCCTCTTCGAAGTCAAATTTGGATGTTTCGTTTCTCCCTCTTCAAAGTTCAAGTTTGGTGCGACTTCCCTTACTTCCCCTAAAAAAAATATTATTACCTGCAACTTCGTTCACTTTTTAAAAGTTGATGCAGTTTTGCCTCCTCTACAAAGATGTTAGCGTTGTTGTTTCTTCATCTTCAAGTTCGAGGATCAAACCCTTGCTTTGATGGTTGCACCGCTATTTCTCCATCTCTGAATTTTGGTCGCACTGCTGCTTCCCCGTCTCCAAGTTCAAGGGTTGCACTATTACTTCTACAACTCTAACTTCGATGGTTGCATTGATAACTCTCCATCTCCAAATTCGATGTTTGCATTGTTACTTCTCCGTCTCCAAGTTCAAGGGTTGGATCACATGCCCCTCCATCTCCAAGTTCAGAGGTTTCATCGATGCTCCATCTTCATGCTCAAGTTTGGAGGCTTCGCAATGCCATCTTCATGCTCAAAGTCGCAAAGTCAAGCCTACTGCCAAAGATTCATTGGTGCTTTGTCAAACTTAATTACGGAGAATTTGTCAATGCTTTGTCAAATTTAAGTGTGAAGGTCTCCTCGATGCTTCTCCATCTTCAAATTTAGAGGCTCCGTCGATACTTCTCCATCTTCAAGTTCAAGATCAGTGTACAGGGCTCGCTTCCATCTTTAAGTTCAAGATCAGTGTGTATGGCTTCGCTTCCATCTTCAAGTTTAAGATTGGTGTGCATGACTCCACTTCCATCTTCAAGTTCAAGGTCAATGTGTCTGGCTTCGCTCTATCTTCAAGTTCAAAGTCGGTGTGCGTGGCTTCACTCCATCTTCAAGTTCAAGGTTGGTGTTCATGGCTCGACTCCATCTTCAAGTTCATGATCGATGTGTATGGATCGACTCCATCTTCAAGTTCATGGTCGGTTTGCATGGCTCAACTCCATCTTCAAGTTCATGGTTGGTGTGCATGGCTCAACTCCATCTTCAAATGTCTCCATCTCCAAAGTCTTGCGTGCCTCGCTTCATCTCCAAAGTCTTGCGTAGCCCGATTCATCTCCAAAGTCTAGCATAGCCCGCTTCATCTCCAAAGTCTAGCATGACCCACTTCATCTCCAAAATCTGGTGTGGTTCGCTTCATCTTCAAAGTATGGCGTGGCTCGTTTCATCTCCAAAGTCTGGCGTGGCCTGCTTCATCTCCAAAATTTGGCATGGCCCACTTCATCTCCAAAGTCTGGCGTGGCCCGCTTCATTTTCAAAGTCTGGTGTGGATCGCTTTACCTTGGCCTGGCTCACTTCATCTCCATAGTCTGACGTGGCTCACTTCATCTCCATAATCTGGTGCGGCTTCACTTCACCTTCACAAGTCAAGNACGTGGCTCACTTCATCTCCATAATCTGGTGCGGCTTCACTTCACCTTCACAAGTCAAGACGCGGCTTCGCTTCACTTTCACAAGTCAAGGCGCGGCTTCGCTTCACCTTCACAATTCAAGGCGCGACTTTGCTTCACCTTCACAAGTCAAGGCGCGGCTTTGCTTCACCTTCACAAGTCAAGGCACGGCTTCGCTTCACCTTCACAAGTCAAGGCGCAGCTTCGCTTCACCTTCACAAGTCAAGGCACGGATTCGCTTCACCTTCACAAGTCAAGGCACGGATTCGTTTCACCTTCATAAGTCAAGGTCGCTTCACCTTCACAAGTCAAGGTGTGGCTTCGCTTCACCTTCACAAGTCAAGGCGTAGCTTCGCTTCACCTTCACAAGTAAAGGCACGACTTCGTTTCACCTTCACAAGTCAAGGTGCAGCTTCACTTCACCTTCACAAGTCCAGGCGCGGCTTCGCTTCACCTTCACAAGTCAAGGCGCAGCTTCGCTTCACCTTTAAAAGTCAAGGCGCGGCTTCGCTTCACCTTCACAAGTCAAGATGCGACTTCGTTTCACCTTCACAAGTCAAGACGCGACTTCGCTTCACCTTCACAAGTCAAGCCGTGGCTTCGCTTCAACATCACAAGTCAAGGTGCGACTTCGCTTCATCTTCACAAGTCAAAACACGGCTTCTCTTATCTCCAAAAGTCAAGTGCGGCTTCACTTC
The DNA here is from genome assembly GCF_009727055.1 of Benincasa hispida. Lineage (NCBI taxonomy): Eukaryota > Viridiplantae > Streptophyta > Magnoliopsida > Cucurbitales > Cucurbitaceae > Benincasa > Benincasa hispida. Next base: position 43,731,262 of record NC_052349.1, on the reverse strand, counting down.
ATCTTCAAAAGTCAAGTGCGGCTTCGCTTCATCTCCAAAATTCAAATATGGCTTCATTTCATCTCCAAAATTCAAGTGCGGCTTCGCTTCATCTCCAAAATTCAAATGCAGCTTCACTTGGAAGAAAAAAAAGGAAGTTAATAAAAATGAAACAAAAAATATCAAAAGAAAGAGAAAAAGAAAAAGAAAAAGAAAAGAAAAAGGAAAGAAAGGAAGGAAAATTAAAAGGAAAAAAAGAAGGAGAAAAAAGGTGAAAAAAAAAAGAAATAAAGAAAGATAAAAAAGAAAAAAGAAAACATTGGAAGAAGAAGAGAAAAAGGAGAGAAAGAAAAGTATAGAAGAAAGGAGGGGATGAAGATAATGAAAGGGTTTAGGGTCCTATTTATAGAGGTTCCCTAATTTCATAATAAATTAGGAAATCAAAATCAAATAAAGATTTGATTCAAAATATCAGATTTTTATTAGAATTCTTAATTTGATTATATCTTAATTTAAAATTAAAAAAAATTAAATTAAACAAATTCCCTATCTAATTTGATTTTATTAGATTTTGTCATTAAATTTATCTTCAATTAAGATTTAGACATATTCCAAATTTTATTCAATCAAATTTAAATTGTGAATAAAATCACAAATTAAAATTTGGTCATATTCCAAATTTTATTCGAAATCAAATTGTTTAACATTGGGATTAAATTGTAAATAAAATCTCAAATTAAAATTTGGGCATATTCCAAATTTTATCCAAATCCAAATCATCATGCAATCCCAAACCTAAATCACCAAATCATCCGACTTTTATCCAGCCAAATTATTATGATAAAATCTCAAATTAAAATTTGGGCTTCTTCCAAATTTTATATTAAATTCATGGTTCTTATCTCTATTTCCAAATCAAGTTGTGGGAAAGATCTAAAATTCATCCCAAATTAAAATTTGGTCATATTCCAAATTCAAGTATCCTATTGAGTTCTTATCTTCAATCAAAATAAATTGCGGATAAGAAAAAAAAATCTCAATTGATCTTTTATTAAAATGTGGGCATATCCCAAATTTTATCTTAAATCCAAATCAAATGAAATTGGGATAAAACTCAAAATTTTTCATAAATTTGACGATATTCCAAATTTTATCCCAAATTCAAGTTAAACTTATGTACTAAATTCATAGTTTGACTGACACATCAATTAAGGTCAAATTCAAGAACAAATATATTTGGATTTTGATTCCAACTTTATAATTTTCGAGATTTATCCTTCCTATATGTGCATAAATCTCGAAAGAGGCATTTGTTGAATGAGAAATTTTGGATTTGTCACGTCATTTACTAAATTAATGACGAAATTCCAAATCATTAAATTTGGGCTCAATTAGGAGTTACATATGTCCTGAATGAAATTGAAGACAAATTTCGATGACGCACGTAGTTTTATCATGACCGTTGAATCAGATAAGATTAATTTGACCCAATTTGATATTATTATTTGGGTCAAAGTCCAACTAAGCCCAAAAAGAGGCTGAATTTGACACAAATGTCAAATCAGGCCTAAATCCAATTAATTGGGCCCAAAGACCAGATCCATGGACCAACTAAGCCCAAGTCCAACTAATTGGGCCCAAAGGCTAATCCCATGTATCAACCAAGCCCAAGCCCACCTGTGAACTCTATAAATAGAGAAGCTCTCCTCATTTGGAGGGGTCAACAATTCTATACTCTAGAGAGCTTATAAGGAATTCTCTACAATTAGAAGACTTCTTGACTCCTGAAACTGACCATGCATGAAGACTGAAGTCCACTAAAGTCCTTTGAAGATACAAGCAATTTGAAGATTGAAGTCCTTTGAAGATGCAAGCATCCTGAAGTCTGAAGTCCTTTGAAGATACAAGCATTTCTATATTCAGAGAGCCCAGAGAGAATTCATCAACAAGCAGAAGACTCCCAAGACTCCTAAAGTTGCACTCCCAGAAGACAGAAGACCCTTGAAGACACAAACACTCTTCCAAGACTTTCTACTTCAAGAACGTTCAGTGCTTTTCTTCTTCAAGTCAAGCACATCCACCCGACCGAGAGAGAATCAAGAATCAAGTACTAGAGATCGAACCACATCACATCAAATCAACCTCAACATCAACACAAACTCAAGTTCAACTTCACGAAACAAGTTTCTCCGGAAACCTCGTGCGAACACTAATCCTCCAAGAAGATCAACAAGCCCAAAGACCGATCGTCCAAGAAGATAAACAAGCCAAGGCCGATCGTCCAAGAAGATCAACAAGCCCAAAGGACGATCGTCCAAGAAGATCAACAAGCCCAAAAGTCGATTGTCCAAGAAGATCAACAAGCCCAAAAGTCGATCATCCAAGAAGATCAACAAGCCCAAAGGTCGATCATCCAAGGAGATCAACAAGCCCAAAGGCCGATCACCCAAGGAGATCAACAAGTCCAAAAGCTGATCGTTCACGAAGATCAACCACTTAAAGATTATAATTTATTTTGAAAGCACCAAAATACTATGTATTAGAGATTATACTCACTTTCCACAAGATTAATGCAAATACAAAATTCAAGTTCCATGAAATAAATTTCTCTTGAAATCTCATGCGAACAACTACGATGTTTGAGGAGATGCAAAGTTGCAATGCTACAAGCAACGTAGCCTTACCCTACGACAACAAAAAGCCAGCATCGCAACGTTGTATCACAATATTGCAATACTACCTTTCTATAAATAAAAAATCCTACATTTTAGGAAAGATTTTGGGTTCCAATTTTGCTTCCTCTATATAGTTTGTACGATTTTCAGCATTTGGGGACATTAAAAATCAATCACAAAGGACATCAAAGACCTAATTTCTAATCTAAAGAGAGAGTTTATGCTAAAAAGTTAGAGAATTTGAGGGATATTTTGAAGGTCGTTTGAGTTCCTGAGGTGACGATGAAAGTGAGTTTGGAGGACTCAAGCGATCAAAGAAGTCTTCGAGAGGATTCTTCTTCAATTCCTTTTTCTTTCTCTAAATCTTATGCTTGAATTGATGTATGAAAATATATTTGTGCAAGCTATGACTAAACTTATTCGTTTTAGGGTATTGATGAAGTTGTTATGAATTTAGATTGAATCTAGTTCTTTTCATGGACGTAGTTGAACTTTTTGCTTTTTAACGATATCGTATTTCATTCTTATTGATTGGCCATCGATGATTGCTAGGTTGAATGCTTAATTGAGAGATTAAATGTTTTACCTGATCTATATCATTAAATCATTATTAATCTTTCATAATCATAGTTAGGTTAATAGTGAAAGTTGTTGATGACAATTCTTTAATGTCATGTTTCTTAATACGATTTCATGAAATTTAGTTATCAATTAAGTTGCATGAGAATATGTTATTTTTTTTTATAGAAAGTAATCTTGAGTTAAGTTTTTAGACTTAGGCATAATGTTCCTACATGATTCCATGAATTGACTAGAGTAGATCTAATGAAGTGATTAACGGATTCAATACCCAAGAACACTCTTATTCTCATATTTTCAAAACACCTTAGTTGCTTTCTATTATTGCTTTATAAAACCACAAATTCAATCTCGATATTGATTTCTTAGCTAAAATTGACACAATTCTAAGATTGCTAAACAATAATTGTTAGTTTGATCCTAGAGAACGATACTCGACCTTACAAACCATTCTAATATTATAATTTGACCATGTACACTTTCGTGCAACACAAAATCACCACATCAAGTTTTTGACGTCATTGTCAGGATCAAAATAATGGTTTTTTATTTAATATTTTAAGAGGTGGAGATATTCTAGACTAAGGGTTATTTTTGTTACAACTTTGTTTGGTTTTCTCTTGTGCATGCCCCGTGATAAAGACACCCATCTTTTGCCTTTTGACCCCGAGATTGAACGTACCTTGAGGAGAAATCTTAGGAATAAGAAAGAAGTAGAAGAAGAGACGGCTGAGGAATAGGAGAAAGAAATTAGAAATTATTTCCAAACATCTCTCCCTAGTGCTCAACCCGAAATTGTGGAGGCACCAATTAATGCAAATAACTTTGAGCTAAAATCGGGGCTGATTCAAATGGTTATGGATATTGCGTTTAGAGGATGCTCCATTGAAGATCCTCATAAGCACTTGAGATCCTTTCTTGAAATTTGTCGAACATTTAAGATTAATGGAGTTACGAATGATGTAATTAGACTAAGACTGTTTCCTTTTTCATTACAGGATAGGGCTAAGGATTGACTAGAGACCCATTGGAAAGCATAACCACTTGGGAGGAGCTAGCTCAAATATTCTTGAGTAAATATTTTCCTCCTACCAAGTCTTCTAAATTGAGGTCTAAAATTGTTTCTTTTTCTCAACAAATGGATGAAAAATTATTTGAATGTTGGAAAAGGTACAAGGATCTCCTTAGGAAGTGCCCACAACATGGATACCCTAGTTGGTTGCAAATATAATTTTACTATGATGGGTTGAATGGCAACACCAAACCGACCAATGGATCAAAAGGAAAGAAGAAAAGAAAGAAGAAAATATAAAGATGTGAAAATCTTTCAAACGTCATCTTTTTTCTGTCATAAAAAGACAGTGTAATGCTCAGGCTAGCTACGTTGCCCCATTACATTGAAAGACAGTAGCTACCTTAATTGAAGCGTCACGATGTTAGGGCGTAGCATTGCAACACTACAACATTTGACAGGATGCAGAGTCGCAATGCTACAAGCAGTGTAGCCTTACACTACGATGGCAAAAACCCAGCGTCGCAATGCTGCATCACAATGTTGCAACTCTACCTTTCCATAAATAAAAAATCTTGCATCTTAGGAAAGATCTTGGACTCCAAGTTTGCTTCCTCTATATATTTTGGACGATTTTCAGCATTTGACTAGACTTAGGCATAATGTTCGTACATGATTCCATAAATTGACTAGAGTAGATCTAATGAAATGATTAATGTATTCAATACCCTAAAACGCTCTTATTCTCAAATTTTCAAAACACCTTTATTGCTTTCTTTTATTATTTTATAAAACCACAATTCAAACTCGATTTCGATTACTTAGCTAAAATTGACACAATTATGAGATAGCTAAACAATAACTGTTAATTTGATCCCAGAGAACGATACTCGACTTTACAAGATGTTTTAATACTATAACTTCACCACGTACATTTGCGTGCAACACAAAATCACCACATCATGGATAAATGCTATAGAAGAGGAAATAAAATCCATGAAAGAAAATGACGTTTGGGAACTTATCGAATAGCCATCAAGAGTGAACCCATAGGTTATAAATGGATATGTAAATCCAAAAGGATTCACATGGAAATATCGAAAGATATAAGACTCGTCTTGCTGCAAAGAGTTTTACTCAAAAGGAAGGCATCGATCACAAAGAGATTTTCTCTATGATTTCATCGAAAGACTCTTTTAGGGTAATCATGACACTGGTAGCTCACTTTGATTTAGAGCTACACCAGATGGATGTAAAAACTACGTTTCTCAATGGGAACGTTGATGAAATGGTTTATATGGTCCAACCAAAAACTTTGTGTTTGGTAGTTCAAAATCTATGGTGTGCAATTTGAAGAAATCCATCTATGGTCTCAAGCAAGTCTCTCATCAATGGTATCACAAATTCCATAAAGTAATAACCTCCTTTGGTTTTAAGGTGATATAGTAGAAGATTGTGTATATCAAAAGTTCAGTGGGAGTAAATCAATCTTCCTGGTATTATATATCAATGGCATACTCATAGCAAGTAATGATGTAGGTTTATTGTATGACACTAAGAGATTTCTCAAAAGGAATTTTGAGATGAAGGATCTTTGATGCTTCTTTTGTAGTAGGAATAGAAGTACTGCGATATCGTTCTCAAGGTATTTTGAGATTGCCACAAAAAAACTATATTGAAAAGATTTTGAGTAGATTTGGCATGAAAGATTGTGCACCAGGAGATACCCATGTCGCTAAAGGTGTCATTTAGGTCAATGCTCCAAGATTATACTCAAGACTAAGGAGATGCAGAAGGTCCCCTATGCATTGGTTGTTGGAAGTCTAACGTACGCTCAAGTATGTACGCATTCAGATATTGTGTTCATAGTTATATTGTTAGGCAAATATTTGAGCAACCCGGTAATGGATCATTGGAAAGTAGCCAAACGGGTTACGAGGTATTTATAGAGAACAAAAGATTATATGCTCACTTATCAGAAATCAGAAGTTTTGGAGATTTTTGCTATCTGATTCTGATTATGCTGGATGCCAAGATACTTTGCGATCCACTTCAGGCTATATCTTCATGTTGGTTGGAGGAGTTGTATCCTGAAAAAGTGTTAAACAAACACTGATGGCTTCTTCTACCATGGTTGTGAAATTTATACCATGTTATGAGGCATCCAGTCATGGAGTATGGTTGTGAAATTTTGTCATAAGGTTGGGATAGTAGTTGGTATAGAAAGACCACTAAAATTATTTTGTGAAAATAAGTCGGTCGTGATGTAACAACACAAAATCAATACAAAGTCAAAGCATATAGCCGTGAAGTTTATGGTTGTTAAAGAAAGAGTTCAGAATGGTCAAATTTCGATAGAACACATAGGAACAAACTCTATGGTGGCAGATCCATTGACTAAAAGTCTACCACCTAAAGTTTTTCATGAGCATGTTGCTCACATGAGTGTTAGTCACTTTTCTGATTCCATGGTTTAATGGGAGTTTTTTTTTTTTTATTATTATTATTATTATTAAGGATGTTCTTTGACCTTAACTTATTTTCTATTAGAATAAAGTTGATGGTTTATATTCTATTATCTGAACTTGTTTATCATGCATGCAGTTTAGCATAAAGTTTTTAAAAATGATCTCACTAAGGAATTTGGAGCAGTTGAAAATAGACATGATCTAGATCACTTTGCATGTAGTTTCCATACTATCCATCCATATTTGATCTATGTCATTGAATGTATTGGAATTGGTGATCAAGGATGGTTTAGTTACAAGGTAGTGACACAAGTCGTCTTGATTCCATGCAAATACAGAAGATGGACCAGATTGAACTAAAGGGGAATTCTATTATTGAAATAACTTGTTTATGCGTGCTTAAGTTTTATGTGATTTAATTATATTAGGTACAGTCATAGCCCAAGTAGGAGATTGTTAAACGTATTTAAATAATAATACATATAATTAAAGTATGAGTTATGTACATGGATTAATATTTTATCATATTGAGTTGTTTATTAGATTGGACCCTATTATGTGACCTAATTAATTAAGACCCTAGATTCCTAATTGAATATGGATTTAATGGGTAGAAACCCATTCCTAGTTAATTATGGTTTAATGGAAACCCTAATTGAGCTAGTATATAAAGAGACTTTAGGGCTTTGGTCCCCACTATACCAAAACAATAAGTACTCAGTCTTTCTTGAATTTGATAGAGAGATCCCATTAAGGTCATTCGGAGTTTTGATTGAGGAAGACTATAGTCATCTTAAAGTCATCATCATCTTGAAGTTGTCATCAATCTCTCAATGGAATCTGGTGTATTAATTATTCTTGGCAATTTGGCATGAAATATCCTAGAGTTAATCTATTTATTATAGATTTAAAGTAATTATGCTAATCGTTAATACTTATGGTCGATCATTTTTTTTTTTTGTTACACCTGTTACTTCTTTATATTAGTTTTATTTTTAAATGAAGTAATATATTCACATACATCTATAAATAGGAGTACACTTGAATACTTTAATAAGAATCATATCACCCATTTGGTAATCATCATCACTCTCTAGTAATGTTTAGGATAGTAGTTACGCAAAGACACCAAAAAGGAAAAGAAAAAAAAAAACAATATCCTTTTTCTATTGTCCATAACTCACCCATTCAACATCAGTTATTTATGAACTTTGGACCATATACTTAATTAAAACTAGTAAAACTTTGCTAAGGCCCTAGTTGTGATTATGAAAATCTAGCTAAGGGATAAATTTGAAAAGTAAAAAACAATAATATGTTCAATTGAAAGGTTAGTACTTAAATTTATAGACTTGTACTTAATAAAGATTCATGGCAAAATAAAAAATATATATATTCTTTTTGTCAGGAAGATGAAATAAAAAATAATAAATATATTCTTTAAACTCCTTATCTTGAGTGACTAAGTCGACATGTCTAATGATGTAATATTATAATTCATGTGGTGGTCTGTATAATTGTTTTGTTCTAAAAAAAAAAAAAGATAATAAATATGCAAAGATCGGATCAAATATATTTAGTACAATCATTGGTTATCAAAAAGGAAAAAAATTATCTAATAGATCTCGAATTCATTAAATACACATTAAAAGAAATCTATGGATTTATTGAAAAAAATTTCTAATATTCATAGATTATGTATGTACACCCTCACCGACACTATCGTGATAAGGACAGAACTTATTAGATATTGAAGATGTATATAGACTCCGTTTGGAATGCTGTGCTTTTAAAAAGATCAATAATGAAAAGAAGTAAAATATTGTTTGGTAAATTCCAGATCAAACTTGTAAGTTAGAGTGTTTGGTAAATAAATTTAAAAATATTTTCTATTTTAGATATAATAACTAAAATAGATTTATAATCATTTTTTTTTTTTGTAATTTAAAATTTTACATAATTATTTAGTAGGATAAATTTTGTTTGTTATAGTTTAACTTTTAAATATTAAGGAAAATAGTTTTATTTAGAAAAGAAATATGATATACTTTTTTTAAAACAAAAATGATGCATTTAACCTATGAAAAATAGAAAATTGGTTTGATTAGGTAAGAAATAGATAAATATATAAAATAAATCTTCTTTTAAATATAAAATTGAAAACCAAATATTGATTAAAAAATTTACTTGATTTAGAAGAATCTAAAAATTAGTAGGATAAAATTAACGGATTTTTAAAAGTGATTTTAACCTATTTAATTTTAAATTGTTTTACTAAAGGCAATGCCAAACGTAGACACTGTAAGATTTGTTTTTTAAAAACAAAAAACTTTGAATTCAACAACCTAGTTTTAAAACGAAAATCAGGATCTTTATGTAGCAAACTATAATTTATAGTTTGGCTAAATTTATAATTTAACCAAAGTAAGGGGGCTAAAGGGTAAAGTTGAAACAAAAACAAAACTTTGAATGGGGCAAAACAAAAAAGAATACCAAAAATGAAATAAATAAATAGCCAATTTAATGCAAGAAGTAACCCTCTTTTAACTTCCCTTCGTATTGAAGGTTAACATATTGAAATCCCCAACACCGGCGTTTCTAAGCTGCCACTAGCTTCTGGCGAGACCACCGGCCACCGACGAACATTCTCAATAAACCCCTCTTTGGATCAGAATTGACGGTACGTAATTTTTTGTTCTCCTAAATTGACAGGTTCCTTATTTTTCAAGCCAAAAACCCCCCCACCAACCTCTCTCAATCTCTCGACCTATTTTATGGATCTCCCTAACAAAGAAATCGAGGATTCTTAATGAACACAACAAACCCAGAAATATCCACATCCCGAAACTTCGTTTTTTCATCGAAATCATTCTCTGAAATCGGGTCATTTGGTTCTGTCGAGGGGATTTTTGTAGAGGGGAAGTTGGAAGTGGGGTTTTATTATGTTAGGCGGTGTTCAATTGGGTATTTTAGCTGCGTGTATTGTGTTGTTTGTGCCGATGGGAATGGCCGGATGGCATTTAAGCCGTAATAAAATGCTGTTCTTCAGCGGTGCCCTTTTTATTACACTCGCAATCGGTGTTCATCTCACGCCTTACATTCCTTCAGTTTCTGATTTCGTTACTACTGTTTCTTCTGTCGTTGTTTTCGATAGTCGAGCCTCGTGTGTTTCTCAGTTACATGAAATTGTTTGGGAGGTCAAACAGAGCGATGGATTTAACCCTTTGAGTAATAACACTGTTAATTATGAGAAATCGTGGAAATGGGGGAGATCTGCTCCTGTTATTGCCTGTGATTTTCAGAAATTGGCTCCTATGGATGTTGCTGATTTGCTTAATGGATCGTGGGTTGTTGTCGCCGGTGACTCTCAGGCGAGACTGATGGCTCTGTCACTGCTGGATTTGACGTTGAATTCACAAAGAATGGAATCCATTAGAGGTGATCTGTTCAAACGGCATAGTAATTACCAAATTCTGATTAGTGAAACTGGGATGAAATTGGATTTCATTTGGGCTCCTTATGCTTCTAATTTGACTGATTTAATGGGGGAATTCAAGCAAAATCGTAGCTACCCTGATGTTATAATCATGGGGTCTGGACTATGGCATATGCTTCATTTTACTAATGCATCAGACTTTGGATTTTCTTTGGAATCACTTAGAAGTTCTGTTGTTTCACTGATTCCATTGACTCCAGAACTTGGTTCTGAAGGGCCATTGACGGGCTCTGTATCCATTAGAACCCCACATTTGTTCTGGATTGGAATGCCGACGTTGATTAACTCCATGTTGAACACTGAGGAGAAGAGGAAGAAGATGACTGATACAATGAGGGCAGCTTATGATGATGCTCTTCACGGGAGCAAGCTTCTGCGCTCCTCTGGTGGCCCTCTCTTGTTGCTGGACATTGAAACTTTGAGTTGGAATTGTGGTGTTCGATGTACAGTGGATGGAATGCACTATGATGGTGTTGTATATGAAGCGGCCATTCATATTATGCTTAATGCTTTGCTTATTGAATCCCATCAGAAGCTGTGAAGGAGGTTGAGATTCCATTGATGCTTGTAGAAGTGTTCGTTTTTCAGGATTCTCTAACACTAAGTTCATAAGATGAGAGGGGAATTCAATCATAAGATGAGAGGTGAATTCTACCCTTTTTTTGCTTTTCTCGGTTTTCTTAGTTGATATGATGAGATTAGGAGTTCCATTATTCTTTGTTTTTTCCCCCTCCGGTTAATGTAATAACTCATAGAAACTCATTTCATAAATGACAGGCCACAACAATTATATTGTATAGCTTTGGAATTGGTTCATCATTCATAAATTCTTTAGGAATGTTTGATTGATAATCCCTTGAAAATATAGCCTGCCAAAGTCATGGTGGTTTCTATTTCTTAGAGAATTGTATATATCTGTACAAGATGTGACATTTTAGTGACATTTTTTTTTCTTCAATCAATAAACAACACTTCTTTGTATAGATTTCATGTTTTATGCTGATGAAGATGAAGACTGTTATCTATCTTATGGGGGCTCACGGGCTGCTCAATTATGGTGACTTAAGTTTAGTTGAGGGCCTTTTTCTAGGCTCATAGGCACATGGTAGGTGGTAGGTAGCCAAGCAAAGCCAACAGTGACAATAACCACATTAGTGTCAGCCCAAGACCATATTCATCGTGTACCTGGCGATCATCTCATGGGATAACAAATTGATTTCGTGATTAGATCAAATTTGAAACTCTTCGAAACTCTTTGAACCCTACGATGTATGTATTCATAGAGATTGAGAGGATATCCCTGCTGTTAGTGAACAAGAATGGAGGTGAATAGACTGTCATAGGAGTTGCCATTGAAAAAGGAGTCTAAGAAGGATTGAAACTGAGTTAATATCCTACGAGTTTCCTTGACACTCAAGTGTTGTATGGCTAGATAGGTTGTCCAGTGAGATTAGTCAAGTTGTATATAAGTGTCACCCAACACTCATAGAAAACTCAGAATATGAGATAGGACATGTGAGAGAGGATAGGAAATGAAGAACCATAACGAGATGTTAACAAGGTAATAATACGAATTGTGTCTGATATATATCATGTCTTTCCAATCTGTGTTTGTTTTTATTTACAGGAGTGTTTAAATCTTATTTTAATTTTTGTACTTCCATAGTAATTCTAGCTTAATCATCGTACTTCTAAATATTTTGTTGACTGCTAAACTTCACATAAAAATTCATTTTAGCTACCATATTTAGATTTTTCTATTGAATTAAGCAAAGTGCTTTTTGCTTGCCATAGCATGCCCTCATGAGTTTGTGTTCTAAGCTATGGTTTGTTATTGAATTAGGAAATAAATAGCTTAATGTTAAATACTATAAGAAAAATGGATGTGATATGGGCAAAAATAAATATTCATGAAAACTTCAGAGAGCAAAATAAAATGTTTGCCAGTGTTAAATAAATATGAATGCACAGGACTGAAAATTTAATTATTTATTATTATTATTATTATTATTATTATTATTATTATTATTATTATTTTGAAATAGAATGAAGAGGATTTACAACTACTTGAGTTTGAATGGCTTATGTTGAGGCCTAAGCTAAATCATACAATACAAATTTCTTTTAGTTATTGGCATTGGTTCTCTTTTCTTTCCTTGTTTGCGGTTTGCAAATTTTTAAGTTAACAATATCTTCTTTTTCTTTTCAATTTTAACTTAACTTTTAAGTTTAAGTGGTTGATTCGAATCTCAAACTTTTGGTCAAGAATATATATTTTATGTCAGTTGAATTATATTATACTTTGAAAAATTAAAAAAATATTTGTGAACATATTTTAAATGATTAATAACTTATGGATGTGTGTATTATATCACGAGAGAGCAAAGTAAGATCGGTTATAGGTATATTATGAATTGACCACTTATAAAATTTAGAGTTCGACATCACTACACCAATACCTTAATTTTAACATTCATCATGACATTGATCTCTCAACTAATGGAAGGGAGAAGAGAAAAAGGCAGCTATAGAAGCAACGAAGAGGAGAGCTTCTCAAGAATGAGAGAAAGATTAAAGTTGAACATGTACCTACTTCACTATTTCTTACCAAAAATAAGGTTAAAGTTGAGCATGTACCAACTTCACTATTTCTTACCAAAAGTTATGGTTGATGAGTTGTTTTACAACCCATAATTCATAAAGATTATCAATCAAATTAATATATGGGTATGGGTAGTGAATTAGTAGCCTAGACTATACCTTACCATATGCATCCTCTTCTTTAGACACTAAATAAATAAATAACAATTCATTTAAAAAAATTGGGAGGACATCTCTTAACATATTTAGATATCAATGTATTTTTTCAACTTTTCTCTTATGTCATATTTTATTTTGTTTTGCTTCCTTAAAGAATCATTCTCGTTTTAGGAAAATAAGCTCATCATTTCTCTTGAGAGATAAAGAGTTGTTAACTTTTCATTTTAAGAGAATATAATTGTTATACCTCGTTTGAATTCACAAAACTCCATATCTAGCACAGACGAATCATGTTAAAGACATTCTTGCGTATAGAGTTTGATAAGGTATTCTCACTGAGTTATAAATAGATGCTATCAACCAAAAAGCTTAAAACATACTATTATCACAAATACAACTTCTCCCAACACCATTCTTATCAGGATCAAAATATAGGTTAAAATAGCTAATGTGCTTTCACCATTTTCCTTTCACCTAAGGTCTCACATGAAGTACATATATAATAATTTGAGTGCATGTTTCAAAGTGATTTTGAAATTGTTAAATCACTTTTGTCAAGTTTAAAATCACTCCAAAACACACCTTTAATCATTCAAAATCAATTCACTATTTAATTTACGTGCAATAAAATTGATTTTGAAATATTATTACCACTTAAAATGATTTTGAAAATGACAAGTGATTTTAACCATTTTAAAATCACTTACAAACCTGCCATGAAGTGCCTACAACATAAACTCTAGCATCAAAGCCCATCTAGAAGATAATTCTCATAACATAATTTTATTGACAAATCAGGGGCATAAAGCAAGTGCAAACAGAAGAAGATGATTCGATGCTATCATATTCATACCATTCTATAATCTCATGATACCCATAAAATTCATTTAATAGGAAAAGTTTAAGTTAGAACCTGGTAATCACAACCTGAACCAGATTAAGAAGATAGAGAACAAATAGTTCTGGTGCAGTAACTTATGCAATCAACCAACGCCTTCTTGTACAAAAGCCTCCACTGGACTGCTAGTTTCCATCTCTCCAGAGAACGTTTTATTTTCCCAGATAAATGTAACTCGGCTTCATCTCTATTCACTACACCATTGGTCTCCAAGAAAGCAGAAAACTCGCCTCCATAAGTCAACAGCATCTTCCTGAGCTCCCTTGGTACTTGTAGATCCTGGATTTTGCAGATGTTGCACAGAAGCTGATTGTCTTCTTCAACTGATGTTGGCAAATTGTTTAAAACAGTAAGGCAGTTCTTTGATAACAACTGCATGACTAATATTTCATTCTTGACGGAGAGTTGTGACCCGGAATAAGCAAGATGCCCGACACCTCTACGCTTGTTCGGGTGGGTTGCCCATAATCGCAGAGCGGAAAGTAGAGAAAAAGATGGGTTTCCATTTTGATGAATATAAAGAGATTCCTTGGGCCAAGAACTGGAATTATAAATGTCATGTTCCAAAGGAATGAAAACTTTGTCATTTGGATTTTCCTGAAGAAGAAACCCATAATATTCAAGAAGCTCTAAGTTTGAGTATGTACCATAGCTTAAAAGAACCTGCAGCAAAGAATAAAAAGGTTTCAATTGTTATTCACACATTCTTTTTTGAGAGAGAAAGACTCGTGCAAAACAATTATTTTTTAGAGAAAGACCATTTTTTTTCTTTTCAAATTAAAAATGGACTTATTGATATTCATGTCTCAAATATTTTGTATTTAATTATTACAGACAATTTTTTTTCACCCACAATATTTATTTATTAATTTATAAAGTAAGGTTGTTTTGAAAATATTGCTACCCACCAAAACATCAAATCAAATCCTTTTAATTTGGAGTGAAGAGCCCACCTCTCAACAAGATCCCAAAGACGGGTAGAACTAAAGGTGAGGTATAGAGTCACGTTTGATGGAACTGTTAGTATCACAAAGAATTGGAAAGATGGATAAGACCCAAAAAGCAACTAACCTGGGAACTCTAACGAGAATAAAATACATTTGGGGCAAAAAAAATAACAGAAATAACAGTAAATAAAAAGATGAAAAAGGAAAATGTTAAACATCAGTGTAATAACAGTCTATGACATAAAGAAACAATCTCTAGTTTTATTATGGAAATCTCAAGGTGCAGATCAACAAGAATGCATCAGAGAGCAAATAAAAAAGTTAAATGTAAATTTCAACCTTCTTAATAGTAGGAAATCAAACTCAATCATTAAAATGTTAAAATTCCAATTGATGTACTTTGCATCAACTCCACTTTTCATACGAGTACAAAATATTAAATGACACCAAAAAAAAACATAAAATACCTGCTCTCCCTTCTTATAACTTTCCCGAGCATAGAAGCAGTAGGCAGAAACATCTTCCTCAAATCCACCATCTGTCAAAGCCCATTGAGTATCTCTTTGCTCTTCATGTAACTCATCAGTAGTTATGTCTCCATTCAAAGAAGCGTGTGGTGAAAAAAATGAAACATCCGTACCATCAATGGACTCCCCTTCAGGTGCAGCATAATTAAACAAGTCACCAACTGGACATAAACATCCGGCCTCATCCCATGGTACATACAATGCCCTAGATGATATCTCTCAAAGGGCAACATATAATTTTAGTTTTTAACTACTCAATGTAGAAAGAAGTTTAACAATCTGAGATAAAAATTGAAAAACAAATTCATCGGGCTAAACTATGCTCACATTTAGAGCGTCATCATACAATGCATAAGACAAATAAAGAAACACTTATTTTTCACAAGAAACAAATAATTGTATTAACATTAAAATATATGCGAGGACAATAATATATCCTCCAAAAGAAGGGCCAAGAAAAAATTACAATACAAGCTCTCAACCTCGAGTCTCGAAAATTCACATTCATAAAAAATAGGATGAATTCTATTCTATGGCAACAAAAAACTATGGGGAATATAAATGGTTGAGTACTAAATTCAATTGTACTTGAACAAACATCCTAGCATCCTTGTTTGGGCTGATCCAAAAGCTTTTGCGCAAGCAACTTCCACTTCACAAGTCAGAAGAAAAACAGTGAACTATCAGAGGCAGGGTGGCACAAAGGTTTCATGAGGACTGACCGGAGCAATTCTCACCTACATGGAATATAATGTGTCTTTTTGAGTTCAGCTTAATGATATCAACAAGAATCTCTTTCCTATAGGAGATCTGTTCAATGTAAACACATAATCCTCACCAGAGTTCTTAGGGGAAAAAAACTTAAGAGGGAAAGGAGCAGGCCTACATAGCAATTTTGGATCCACGAGAGCACCCCATTGACAAGAGATGGAGAAAACGATTTCCTTTCCAATCTAGATCACTTTGGCTTGCTTCATCTATAGACATCCACCATCAACTTCAATAATACAGGTTCCTTTTTATACCACCAAGGTTCATGACAGTAGTTACAGACCTTTACAGTTTGAAGGTAGACAAAAAATACCCAGGTTAAGGGGGGCCTTAAATGAGGGGGTCAGGACTATAGGAGAAGAGCAAGGTGGGATGGGAGAGAGCACATTAGATAGAATGGAAGTTTTAATTATGCTTACTGGCCGGTAATGGGTAATGTGTACAGGACTACAAGGTAATGGATAATGGAAGGATGATAATCAGCAAATGGGTGTCACTTGGTTGCTTTTTCTTCTATAAGAAAAGCATAATGGCAGTTACCTTGGACAGTTGTCTTGCATAAATTACCCACACGAGACCTCCAGCTAAACCTCCTTCAAATGATGCATAAATTTTTCACCAAATAAATAAATAAATTAATTATTAAAAAGATAGAAACCTAAACGCAGGTTTTTTGTAATAAGACAATGTCTATTGATACTCTTTTGTAATTATGAATTTGGCAGTTGTTAGATTGGAGTCCTTTTCGTAGTTAGTTGGGGATTCTCCCTTTTTTTGTAGGTTCTTTTTCTTATTCCCTCTTTCTCTCATGTTTTCTCAGTGAAAGTTTGCTATCTTACCCAAAAAATAATATTAATGATAATAGTAATAATAATAATAAATCCAGATCTAGTCTCTAGCATGAATCCAGTGTGCTCACAGTTGCAGAGGCCCAAAGCCATGCCTTGAATGTTTGGAGTTGGTTTTTAATATTGAATTCTTCCATTAGTCCTTTAACTCCTCTCCACTCCATGAGAGACTTCAAAGCAGCCTTCTCTGTTGCCCAGATACCATAATCAACCTGTTAATGACTTTAACTATTTTATTATAAAACAAATGTGAAAAACACATGTAAAAATCCACATTGAATATGGTTCACTGAATAGGAATATAATCCTAAGAAATAAATAAAAAGAAATGCCACAAATAGAAATTTGAACCTGCAGGGCTTGCTTTTCAAATTCTCCAAAAGTTGCCAGTATGTCGTAACTCTGGGGCAAATGCTTCAAGTAAGGCAACCACCAAGAACTAGTTCCTTTACCAATCTCATAGAGTAAACAAAAGGTCAACTTCTGCATTTGAGTGGGGAGAGGGATTGTGAAATTAATATTAGTACACCTTTAGAACTAACAAGGGAAAATGGGTAATGCCTTAGATAAACACACAAGAAATTTGTTAGATAATCAATCTTAAATATATAAAAGAATTAAAATCAGTTAAGTCTCAAAGATCTTTGCCGCAGTTGCACTGAGGACAATTAAACCTTGTTACCTTAACATAGAATGGAATATGAAACATCTTTAAGCATACCTATGGTCATTCATGTATAAAGATCCCTTCTCTTTTTCCATTCAAGTGACAGCATGCTTGTAATTCTTACAGCTTCTTCCTAGGTCTATCCTACTTTGAGATGTAATCACTTTTTGGACTGTAATCACTGTTCAAAACCTACCACATTAGGCACATGAAGGTGACTCATGTATCTGAGAGGTGTTTGGCCCACCAACTTCATAAGTTGGTATTAAATAACTTAACTTCAACAGTGTTTACCATTGAAGATTGAAATTTGCATATTTATCGAAAAACTCCATCTTCCACTCCTTCTCTATTTTTCAGATTTGTAGAAGAACTCTATCTTACACACTCTAAAACGCAGTCTTTCTAACTCAACACATATTAACTCCAAACTGCATTACTCAAAACACCCTCTCGTAGTTTTTCCCCCTAAAGACCAACTTACACCGCATACAAAAAAAACCAAATCTAGAGAGCATCCTTTTTCTCAGAAAAGTTCGCGCTAATTACGTTAGCAAAGGAAGAACCTGAGTAGAAGAAAGAGATGGGTATCTCTTCAGAGCCCTGGCGAGCTTCTCATCTTCCAACGACAAACTTTGGGTCGTGAACAAGACAGATTTTGGAACTCTCAGCACTAACTCTCCTTTGTTAAGCTGACGAACAGCCCCTAGACCTCTCCTGAAGCAAAATTTCCCCCAAATGAACAACTTACAAGCGGGGAAAGAAAGAAAAGAGTGATGTAACTAGAAAACAAGAAATCAGAGCATACCCGCCGGCATCAGGGAAGAAACAGACGCACAAAGAATCGCCCAAACAAGAATGTGAAGTCTGTTGATCGACAGAATCTGAAATTCCATGATCCGCCGCCCATCTCAGCAGACTTCCAAAACTTTCTTCAGTTCCCATCTTCACAAACCCTCCATCAAACCCTCCGCTCCTCCGCCATTTTTGTGAGCTCTCAATTTTGCGATAACATCATGGAACAAACCGAAAAAATACTTTTTGGTAGGATTTGGTAGGTAAGTTCTAGCTCACTTTTAGTAATTATTTTATTTTGTTTTTTTTTTAAATAAAAAATAAAATAAGTCTACATGTAAATTCAACCAAAAAGTATTTTCTCATTTTTCGTAGGTAGTTTTTAGGTTTCAAATTTACCATTTTAATTTGATTTAAGTTTCCGACCAATTTGGACAATAATCTTTATTAAATACTCACTTTTTGATTTTAGTGTTTATATTTATTAATTAATTTAAAATAATTGCAAAGTGAAATTTTAATTTTAGTGGGATGGATAATAATGAAACTTAATTAATTATAAATTTTTTAAATTAATAAATAGACATTAACATTAAGGGAGGAAAATGATTCTTTAATAAAAAATCAAAGTTAAGAATATCTCAAAATTTAGAGACTAAATTAAAATAAATAAATTTAAAAAAAAACTCAAATCTCAAGTATTATATTATAACCATTTTGAAATCTAAAAACTTAATTGAAATTAAATCTAAAATTTAAAAATTAAATGTGAAACATTTTGAAATTTAGTGGATCAAATGAAAATTAGATCCAAAATTTAAGGATAAAAAATAAATTAAAATTTTCAAAATATATATTTATTAAATTAATAAATAAATATTTTAACTTTGTTAATTAAGTTACAAGCTTTATTAATTATAATCAACTCAGAGATATGATATTGTATTGTGTTATATTCAATTGTTTTGAATCATATCATAGAAATGGAGATTTACACTTTAAGTCTATATTAAATCCATGATAAATAAAAATATTGACGAAAATATTGACATGTGACCTAAATTGGATACTCACCTCAAACATTAGAGGAATTTTGTAAAAAGAATATTCTAATGATTATTATTTTTCTAATCACAAAAAAGAAGAAAAATTACAATTTTAATACATAAATTTTTTATCTCTTTCAAGTATAATAATTGTGGGATAAGAGAATATATGCTTTGTTCATTGAATTCTGTTTGGATTAATTAGTCTCATAATTCTTAGACGTATATCTATTTGGTGTTTAAATTTTAAAATGTATCATCTATTTCTCACATAGTTGTTTCAGATAAAATTGCAAATCTGATCTCATACATTTTTTAAGTCCAACAATTGTGGGGGTTAAGAACTAAATCATTGACTTTTGAAATAATAATTTATGTTTTATTTAGGTATATTCAGATCGGCTAGTCCTAAAATTTTTAGAATTACAAATAATTATATCAACTAGATGCTATATGCTT
Source organism: Benincasa hispida (assembly GCF_009727055.1). Lineage (NCBI taxonomy): Eukaryota > Viridiplantae > Streptophyta > Magnoliopsida > Cucurbitales > Cucurbitaceae > Benincasa > Benincasa hispida. The sequence goes on along the minus strand of NC_052349.1, from coordinate 43,711,335 downwards.
TTTAGATATCAAATCATCTCTAGTAATCTAATAATATAGACAAAATTCTTATATCATTGGTCGTTCCATTTTAATATCTCATAAGTTATATATCTAGTTGATGTTTAAATTTTCAAGGTCATATTATTTAATCTATACACTTTACAAAAAATTCTAAATCGTTATGAAGTTTCAATTTTTGTTCAAGTAGTTATGAGATATATATGATTTGTTCTCTATTTTTCCTAATACCATATTTTCTATGATTAATTAACTTTGCTTTATATATTTATTTACATTAACCTGTTATTATTACCACTTTGGAATTTTAGATACTCAGTGGCTCAATATTTTAATACTTATTATCAAAGTAGAATAATTGATTACTGTGAAAGTATATGCGGCTGGTTTTGAGAATTTATTTGACTTTCATACATTTTCCAATTCGAAAGATTTATGAAAAATTTAGGGTCTCTCATTTTTCTAATTAGATAGTTGATGTAACCACTTGTTTCTTTTCCTTTTTTTTTTTTTTTTTTTTAGAAGTTTAAATTCTCTATTTCAATTATCTCTTTTATTTTCTATAAGAAGATATCAACTCTCTTTTTTTTTTTTTTGTCCCACGGTGCTTTTGAAGTTATTTATTAAAAAGAAAGGAAAAAAACCCTAATATGAGAGAATGAATAATTTGTTCACTAGAATTGATCATCTCACTACTCTAGTGTTGAAAGTCCCTTAATTATATAGTAAAAATATATTTTATTGGGATTCTAAACTCATTGAATACCTTCCTTTCTCTTTATATTTTACTTCATTACTTCCAAAACCTCCCCATTGTATATTTTATTTTTTTTAATCAATGAACAAAGCTAGTATTTATGATTCGACTCTACTTGCTATTATTACAACCTAAGCATAATTTTTTTTTCTTTTGAGAAAAAGTATCAAATTGTTTAGTCCTTGGATTCAACTCTCTTAAATTTTTAATCTTCCAAATGAATAATTTAGGGAGAAACGGGTCTTCTTAGTAGATGTAAACAGAGGACCACATAGCGGTCATCTTGCACTCATGGAAAAATGTCAACTTTGAGAATCGAATATCTCCATATTCCGAAAGAATGTAAATGAGTTTTGAGCCTCGCTATTAAAATTTACACTTACATATTTAAAGATTAAAAACAAGATAATATATAGGTTAAATTACAAATTTAATAGTTATCATTTGTATAAAGTTTTATTTTGGTCTCTATGATATAAAGATTTTCACTTTCTTCTCTTGTATGTGAATTTAGTTTCAATTGTCCTCATCTTTGGAGGTTTTTCGTTGATCGACTTTCTTGTTTAAAAAATGTTTTCAAAGTATAAAACATGTTAAGCATCTAGAAAGTCAATCCAAACATGCACTTAATCTCTATGCCTTTATAGCCTTTATAGATTTTAATTCTTTAGAAATTATCTGTTATAATATTGAAAAAAGAAGAAGCAAAAAAAGAGTCATAGTTAGTATTCATCGACCCTTTTTTGATTGTTTGAGCGAGATGCAATTTTATTAGTTAACTCAAGTCATGAAACTATTTTTAGTTGTTTTGAATTAGGCCAGTGGAATTAGTCGTTGATTTTAAGTTGTCAAATAAGTTATTTTTAGCATGTATAATTAGTATTTGTGAGAAGTGATTGAATAAAAATACACACTTCCTCAATTCTTTTCTTTCTCTTCCATAAGAATAGATTCACCAAGTTGTGACAAACAAAGTTGTGCATCTTTAACTGCAGTTCTGTCGATTCTGGAGTTGATCTTCTTAGGCTCTAATTGAAGGATCATACTTATCGGCTACTACATGTACAAGTTAGAGATATCCACCTTATCGCTATATCATTTCTCATCCCCATGAAATTTCCTAAGGGAAAAGGGAGAGAGCATGGATTCCCCACAAAGAATTTGCGAGGATCCCTCATGGGAAAGTTTTCTTCATTTGGTTCTAAAAAAGATCAATTAACTTAAATCATCAATAAGGCCAAGTTCTTGTTAAATATTCAAATTTCTTACTAACTTTTTCTATGATTAGTTCCACATGAACAATTTGAATTTAAAGAGAAATTACTCTAATTTTCTAGTTAAAAAAAATAATTACTAATAAAATTACATATATATAATTTAAATTTGATGGTTCAATTCAAACATATTCATTATCATTAAACAATAAAATTATATTTATATAATAATAATAATAATAATAACAACATAACATATTCACTATCCAAACAAGGTGGGGACAGGGATTCGAGGCGGGAGTAGGGATGCATTCCCCATCCCTGTCCCGATTTAGCTTATGGAATTTTTTTTCCTCACTCCCTCCCCATTTCCCATGGAGTGATTCCGGTGGGAAAATGGACATCTCTAACACCAGTAGAACATATATCTTGTGCAAAGAGCAAGAGCTTTGTTCTTAGATTTGCTATCGCCCTTGATGGTCGATCCAAAAAGGATAGGGTCAACCCAAAAGGCATAATGAAGTTGGATGATTGTCAAAGGATTTTGTGTTTGGACGAAGTAAAATATAAATGAAGCTTTCTCTAGGTAAAACACAATTAGATTTTACTCAAACCATTGAAACTGAAATTAAATCGAGGTTTCTATATCTAATGAAATCACATTAAAACTTCACCTAACCTATTAGGATCAGATATGTAATTTGAATCTAAAAAATTAGAAGTTCTCTCTTTTAATTAAGAGTTTGTATACAATTATAGATGTTTTATTTCTTTTAAGAAAGAAAACTACCAAAAATAAGAAATAGTTCTCAAATAAATTTTCAAACAACTAAAAGTGAGAAAAATAAATGAAATTAAGAAAATTGCAAAATTCGTCCTTCAACTATAAACATTGTTGCAATCAAATACTCAAACTTTCAATTTGATCAATCACTTCTTTCAAAGTTTAAGTATTTCAAAACGTATAAACCACCTTTGAGCTACAAGTGTTGCTTCATTTAAATCATTGAACTATATGATTGTAACAGTTAGATCTAAGTTCTATATATCAATTTTTTGTTTTCTTAAATAAATGGGTTTTTTTTCCTGAATGAATTTTAACAGTTAATGGTTAATAATATAGTTTTCAAACTTTATAGTTGACCAGGTTTAGATTAAATTGTAAAAGTTATATATTTCAAAGATTTGATCCTAACGTTGCAAAATGAATTGATCCTAATATTCCATTGAATTCATTTAGCAAAATTTAAGTAACAAATCGTAACATAGCAAGGTGATTGATCTAATTAAGGTGTACAAGTGTGATAATAACCACCTTAGAAGAGCGATTTTTTGCAATTTAAAAAATGAAATATCTATGCAAAATAAAAATAAAAACAAAACAAAACAACCAATTCTGGTTGCCAAAAGCCAATTCAAATGCCATCTTAGTTGTTACTGAAAGATATGGTGGGTGATAAGTAGCATTAGAAAATATCTTCATTGCATGTAAAAGGTAAATTAAGAAGATTGCTGTTGGCATCCAATATTGTAACCTTACAATTGCAGTCAAAAGCTTCACTATGTTCCATTGAAAATATGCTATATGGAAGAATGAATTTCATTTAAAAGATGAAATGAATTGTATATACAATATCCGCCATATACAAATTCTCTTTCCTTCCCATTCCTGAAAGTGCATAAATCTTGAGACCTTATGTTACACCTCTTGTCAATCGTTGTCCTATACTCTCCGACCATTCGTGTAAAAGCTGCACGAGCCCCTGGGGAAAAAGGGGGAGTAATTGGAATGGAAGAGTCTTAGAGAAGACTGAAACCTATTGGTTAAACTATCAAAATTTGGGCCTTACAATCATCTCCCACTTTATATACACTTTGTACATGACATGGTGTGTGCACAAGGACTTCAGCCATTAAGCTTTGCTAAGAACTGGTTAAGATTGTACTCTTCAGTGTATTGGGATTGGTCCCAAAGTTCCTCCAGTCCTCCAAGGATGGCTTTCAGACCCTTCTTTCCACCCATTGCTTTTACCTCCCCATCAAAGTTTCCATCTGACTGCTTAGATGACACTGACGCCGCTCCCTACATTTTATGAACCGAGTTAATCAACCATTATCGATACCAGAGAGAAAGATAGTGAGAAATTAGAACCATCCTATCTGCTTTCAATAGATTGAAATCCAATTGTTGCTAACATTAGCTACGAACAAATTAGTAATACCTTTTTGGAGGCTTCAGCAGATGTGAAAAGATCAAGCAATTGATCAGTATTCATTGTTTTCATACTGGCATTCTCGGAATTGATGACAGCATTAGCAATTGAAACTTTAAACTTTTGAAGGTTCATAACTTTTTCTTCTAATGTTCCACGCATTATAAGTCGATGGACATTTACAACCTTCCGCTGGCCTAACCTGTGGGCTCTGTCCATTGCCTGCAAAAATAATTACATCAATGAAGACAAATATTTTTAATACTTAGATTAGAATCCTGCAAAACAATTCAGTATATTGTTTAAATTCAGTTTATTTAATCTGCCTGTTCCCTGATTTTAAGAAGTTTCTAAAAACTGTAATGATGCTTCTAAAAAAATGTGATATGAGAACACAACTCATTTTGTAATTTTCTCCTATATATTACAAAATTTTGAAACTATAACCAAAAACGTTACCACAATCTTCATTAGGGGTAGATGGAGACTTAGCACTGTAATAAAAAAAAAAGGGGTCCCTACACCAAGACCTCCACGGAAAACATGGTATTGGGGGCATTAGCACTGCCCCTATCCACTAATTTGACATCTCTTTTCCATAAATTTCATTTTAACCTCTTCCAAGTTATCTCAAGTTTAACTTAAATAACAAAGCATTTCTAGCCAACCAGAACACTAACAAAAATAAAACTCCATCCTTTTTATCCATGTAAGAAAGAGATGTCCTGGAGCAGTTAGGGAGGTTAGAATGTGTAATTCACTCGGTACTGATAGTTGATTAAGATAGCTCATTGGCTGTATGCATCAGAAAGTGAGGGGGAGAGGAAAAGGATAGGCTACGCAAGTACAACTACAACGGAGAGCCCAAGTTTCACAAAGCTCGGAACAGAATAAAACACAAACTGATTCTCAAGTGGTTTTGTTAATTTTTGAGACAGAATTCCCAACACTCGAGTAACCAAGTTTGATGCAAACAATCTCAGGTGAAAAGTTAATTTGGAAGAAGCATTGGCACTGTAAGGGTGGATGGGATAAGCCCTGAGCAGGATTGTCCATTTGCATATTTGTTTCCAAAGTTAATTGTGTTGGATAGGGTTAAAGATATTTTGGATATCGTATTTGCATAAGTTCTTTAAGTGGGAAGGGGACTTTCAGAATGGTGTTCAGCCAATCAGCGCTAGATAGACGGCCAGTCAGAATTGGTCAATGCAGCTTTCAAATCTAATCTCTGTTCTTTTGCTTCACCATGTCCTAAAAATTCAAGCTTTTCTTCTTTTTTTGAAACTTTTCTTCTCTCTAACACTTGTTATATACTTCTTTATCTTGGTGTAAATTCACTCTTTTTTTTTTTTTGTGACTACAATCTAAATTAAATACCCTTACTTTCCAATGGAATTGCTTCCCATATCCTTCATGGCTAGTCCAACCCTTTTGTAATTTCATACTATCAATGAAATTCTAATGGACCATCTCATCAAAAGAAATGAAAACCCTGTCCTAAAAGATAAGATCAGGGTGAAATGGATGCCCTAGAAAGAGTATCAGTAGACTACAAATTTCTACACTATATATAAAGCATAACCGATCCTTAATATTGTAAGGTACATGACCCCTCCTTAGCTCAGGTATGGTGGTAAACAATGTCGTTACCGAATTTGACTTCCAACAAATAAAAGGGATCTTTTTTCTTGTTCTTTTCTTTTTCTTTTCTTTTTTGAAGCATGATGCTGGCCGACAATGTCTGGGGTTCAATTAGCTGCCGGGCCTACACCACATTCTTAAGCACCAAGCACAACGAGAAACTAGCCGCAAGATATTGCAGCCCCTTTCCTACAAGAGAGGGTGTTGTTACTTGTTGCCATGTACTCTCTCCTGAAATGGATAAGTAAGAACCACATAAAATCACCACGTGGTAGCAACCTCAGCAACTGCATCTAGCCGTGGATTCATGCATTGAACCTTTTGAAGTTTTTTTAAATTCTGGAAGCTATACTCCAATAGGTTTCTTTTCAACCTACTGTCGCTACTTTTTGAAGGTTCTTTTTTTAAGTCACTGACTAACCAAAAGTTTAAGCTGGGTGAAGGTAATTTTAATATTATATCAACACCTTGATAGTCACTCTCACTTGTGGGTTTGGAAATTTTTAGGAGATCCAACAAGTCATGAAAGAAAAATAGGTTACTTCCCTCCTATCCAAGAAAAAACCCCTAATAAAGTGTTCAGACTCGAAAGTTCCTTTGTGGCCTAAAACAATCCCCCAAAGTCTGGTTTTGAAAAATTTTCAAAAATTGTAAAAAGCAACGGATTCTCGTAATGTTCATCTAGTCACTCTTTTTATCAATATTAATTGAGGAAATAACATTGCAAGAGTTTGAACACAAAATCCTATAGACCTCCTGCTCAAATGCCATGTTAAATCACCATTTGACCCAAAAGCATAAGTTGGTGGATGAAGGTAAATTTAATATTTTATCAACAATTCAACAACTTTAACAATTTTAATCCCTTGGGAACGTCAAACGCTGTATGATAATACTTCTAGGATATTGTTTGTTGGCTATTCATAACTCATATCCAAGCTTTTACCTCGAAGACAATGTGAAAGAACGAGTAGAAAATGTTTGTTGGCTAAGACCCCTGTGCATCATTTCACCAGTCTTTTTCTTTTTTAATTCATGAGTGTTTGAACCAACTTGCAAACACTTCGACTAATCTCATGAGACAACCCGCTGGCGTTTGACCATATAATATTTGGATATCAAGGAAACTCATAGAATAGTAAATCTTAGGTAGGTAGCCAACAAAGATCAAACACATTTCCACTAAGTCCTTCATTAAACTCATGACCCTTATTGAGCACTAAGTTAACATAATATCATTTCACCTAAAATTGTTTACACCACTTTAATACTATTCATATTTTTCTACTTCCTAATTCTATCAACACCAAGCACCACGACACAAATTTTTTTTTTATGGGAACAAATATACGAGCATGACGACACAATCGAAAACTATGATTCCCTCCATTTGAGCCTACCAGCATTCGGAACAGTAATTTTAGCAGAAGACCAAAGAATGTCAAATATACCAAATCAAATTAAGGAGTGTTCATTTAGCAAACTAACTATAAAATAATGATCTGACAAATCGCAATCAGTAGCAATCAGTAATCATACTAATCACTAAGTAAATGTGATAAATCAAAATTAATCTTCTTGAAGCTACTACCGAAAGAAATACTTGATGTCAGCAACTGTAATATCTAAAATTCATGCTTTCCTTTCAGATTACCTGATGATCTCGCATTGGATTCCAATCATGCTCCATGAAAACAAGGGTGTCTGCAGATGTCAGATTCAAGCCGAGACCACCAACTGTAATTGTGATTTTGTTAGCATATAAAATCAGATAAACTAAGCTGTGAAAAGATAAAACGAGGAGAATAAGAACCAACCATGTGTTGTAAGGAGCAATGCATCGATTGTAGGATCAGAATTGAAGGCCTTGACAATGTCGAAACGTTTCTCCGGCTCAACAGATCCATCCAACCGCAAGTACGTAACACTGCTTTCAAAAGAGAAGTAAGAAGGAATTGAAGGTGAAAACTCCAAGAAAAATTGTTGGGATGCAAACGGAACTAGTCCGAGCTATAATAATACTATTTGAAGAGGTAATGGCCAAGAGACTGCCGAGTCAGAATTGCGAGAAAATATTAATTCTTAAGAGAAGACAACCGTGGGTTATGTTTCAGTGTGTTAGATGACCAAAGTAGGCACAGAGATGAATAAAATAGCTCAAACGAAACAAAATCCAGCTATTGTTATAATTTAATGCATCCGATTACTATAGAGAACACAAAACTTAACCACACAGTCGCATGCTAATTTCTTTGATGAATCCAAAAAAGATGATATACTAACTTCTTCATGTGAGCATGGAACAAATCTTTTTCAATAATGTCCAATAAGGCCTGCAGAAAAACCTCAGATATTAAATTATCGCCCAGTAAAAAACAGAGGCTCAAATTCATGAATAAATAATCAATATCGATCAATTTACTTTATGCTGTGCAAATATTAAGACTCTGTGCTGGCCAAAGCTGACAGCTCCATCAGAACCCAAAGTATCAACACCAATTCCACACTCCTCAAGAATTTCCCGGAGAGCAACTAATTTAGGAGAGTGGTGCAGTTTATGAAGTTCGGAAATAATATCAGAACTGTCAGGTAAGAGTTCCGTCAGGATGCACTTCATTGAATCTGACATTTTTTCTCCCGAGACAAGCAAAGGATGACTACAAAGTTTAAGCAAATACTGAAGTGCCTGAGACGGGAAAACAACATATGCATTAGGGATACAGTGTTGAAAACAAGAATAGAAATAGAAAGCATACCTGAAAAATATGTGAAGATGCCTTTGTTGAACCACTGCTTTCCTGCGGTACTTCTGATTCATTTGATTTGACTATACTTGATATTTCCTGTCTAACATGAGAACCAGAGAACCTTTCATATAATTTTAGCTGTACAGGGCTCAAGTCACAGTATCTATCTTGAATAATTTTTTCTGGCAGATCAGACAGAACTTCATCTTTAGTTCGCCGAAGAAGAAAAGGCATGACCTAGAGAAAAATATATAGAAATCAAAAGGCAATTATCTAACATGTGTGTAACACAAAAAAAAGAAACAGACATACTTAAAAAAACAATAATAATAAAAAAGGTAATAGACAAACCTGCTTGTGCAATGCTTCCATGGCGAGTGCCCCAGCTTCTGCATCCCTAGCAGAACATTTAGAATCTCTAGCTGCTAGTAGTGGTTTTCCATAAGTTGATTGGAACTGCATACGGAAACAAAATTACCAACTTTTACACAAATGGTAGCGGCAAAAATCAACTAGAATAAGAGTGCATTTGACATTTCAGTAAGTGAAAGGTCCTTTTTCTTTCTTGAAGGAGTGAGGTTACTTCACTCCCATCCAAGAAAAAACCCCTAATAAAGTGTTCAGACTCGAAAGTTCCTTTGTGGCCTAAAACAATCTCCCAAAGTCTGGTTTTGAAAAATTTTCAAAAATTGTAAAAAGCAACGGATTCTCGTAATGTTCATCTAGTCACTCTTTTTATCAAACATTCCTAAAGATAGCACTTATTACCTATGCGGATGACACGTTATTCCTACATGAGATGCCATGGAGAAGAAGAAACCTAAAGTTACATTTAGTCTTAGCTAAAGAGTTCGACATAAAAGATTTGGGCAACCTCAATATTTTCTAGAAATGGGAGCGGACAAGGTTTGTATCTCTCAAAGAAAATTGGGAAAAAATACTTTTTTAATTCCTAAGTTTTAAGGAATAGGTGCATTTAGTTCTTATGTTTTCAATTTGGTCATTTTAGTCCCACAGTTTTGAATAATAGGTATACAGCTCCATCTTCCCATTAATTAGATATTTTTTATTAGTTTAAATGAAACCAAATGTCTGTGCATTTTCAGTATTTCAATTTCACCGTTCTCTCTAATTTCACCTGCAAAATAAATGTCATTCATCGGCTGTTGGATGCGATGATCTCATCAAATATTGGAGCAACTGTTGTTGTGGGGAGGTGGTCGTGTCGATGACTTGACCTAATAGAGAAGGGGAGGAAGAAAAGGTGTCGACACTGCAGGATGGGGGCTGAGTGTGGAAAAGGAAGGAAAAATGTTTTTTTTATTAATTATTATTTTAAATCATTGTTACTTCATTTGAAATAATTAAAATATATATATATTAATGGAAAGAGGGACCTTCTAAAAAGGCATTTTTCCCAAGAAGATATTTCATCCAATTCCTTAAAACTCAGGACTAAGAAAATATTTCATCGACCTTCTAAAGGAAACAAGTATGCTTGGATGTTTTTTTTTTTTAAACAGAGACAAGACTTTTCATTGAAATAATGAAATGAGTATAATGCTCAAAGTACAAAAGGATACAACAAATGAAAATACAAATACAAAGTCATAGATAGACCAATGATACAGTAAATAAAACAAACATAGCTAAGAGGAAATAAATGCACTCCAATCTAAACTAATATCTTGAATAGAATATTCAGCAAATAATTTAGAAAGAAAACACCATGAAGAAGCTTTGATTCGAGCAATCTCATAATGGTCAAACCAAGGGAGGGATTTGTCTTGAAAAATATGTTGGTTCCTTTCAAACCAGATTTCTGAGAGAATCGTTTTAACTCCGTTCACCCATAAGAGTTGTGGGATACTTTTTACCGGAAGCCCCACTAAAAGTTGAATAACATTGGCCTTGAAGTCAATGCTCCACACCCATTGTAGATTAAACATAGCAAACAATTTCCTCCAAAAAAAATTTGAGATGCTACAATAAAAATAAAAATTTTAAAAATAAAAATAAAAAAATAAAAATAAAAAAGTGCTGGCAGTCTTCAATATTTTCAATACACTGGGAAAACTGAGGGCATTAGCGAATGGCTTGGGAACTTTCTCTGAAGACATTTAGAGCAATTAAGAGCTCCATAAATCATTACCCAAATTATGATGTTAACTCTTCGAGGGCAGTTTGACTTCCACAAAGTTTTGTATAATTTTGAATCCATGGGAGAAGACGCAGCCAGGTTTAATAGAAAACTGATCTGAAGCTTCCAACTTCCAACTTCTAGTATCTTGCCTTTCAACCACTTTTTTACTTTCTAATGTAGCAAATAAATCCTGGAATTCCAGCAACTCTTCATCCTTCAAGAACCTTCTAAAAGTGATAGGACAGGAAAGAGTATTCGAGTCCCAATGGTCAGAAACTGATCCTTTGGGAAATGAGGCAATACGGGCTAAATTTGGGTACAAGGAACTCAGTGAAGATCTCAGCCATAAGTCCTACCAAAAAGAGATTCTTGAACCACTACCAAGTTTGAAGGAAGCAAGATTTTTAACTTGCACCCATGCTCAAGGAATATTTATCCAAGGCTTCTAAGGCTTCTACCAACTTTACCTAACGTGTGCCAATTATGAGAACCACTTCCATGAATGCTTTTCACCACTTTGCACCAAATCGCCTCTGATTCGAGCATATATCTCCAACCCCACATTGCTAACAAAGATAAATTCTGGTTCTTAAATTGCCAAAGCTAAGCCCCCCATGTTGTAAGCGCCTCGAAACCAAATCCCACTTAACAGAGTGATTAACTTTGCTGCCATTTACTCTTCCCAAAAGAAATTTCTCATAATCTTCTCAATTTCCTCAATTACCTTCATAGGCATAGCAAAGGACATATATATATTGGGAGGTTAGACAACACCGCCTTATTCAAAGTTAGCCTTCCTCCTCGAGACAAATTAAATCTCTTCTACCTGTCCAATTTCTTTTGATTTTTATCAATTGGCTGCCAAAAGGACATCTTTCTTGGATATCCTCCAAGAGGGAGACCAAGATACAAAAATGGTAAAGATTCGACCTTGCAATTCATTGATCCTAATTAACACTCGAGCAAAGAAAAAGATTGGTTAATAAGGAACAATATCAAAGACTAGGTAGAAAATTGATTTACCTAACTCACACTAAACCTGATATCTATTTTGCAGTGAGTTTTGTAAATCAATTTATGAACAACTCTAACAAGGAAAATATACAAACAATTTACAAGATACTAAAATTCTTAAAAGGAAATCTGGAGGGGGTTGCACTTCAATAAATCCAGGAAAGCAACGTTGAAGTCTTCACAAATGCTGATGGGCAAGCTAAAAAATTGACAAAAAAAATCAACGGCTGAATATTGTACCTTTGTCTAGATTGTACCTTTGTCTAGAAAACTTAGTCACTTGACAAAAGGAAAAAGCAATCGGTTGTGTCTAGCAATAGCACTGAAGAAGAATTGAGAGTCCTTGTTCAAAGAATACATGAAGAAATAAGTTCGAAAGCATCCTATCGGAACTGAGAATCACTTCAAAAGAACCAATAGAGATCCACTTTGACAACCAAGCTACTATAAGCATTGCCAAAAACCCGATCAATCATGACCACATATAGCATGCATAAATTGGTCCTCACTTTATCAAAGAGAAAATTGAAAACAAAAGCATCTCACTTGACTAGATACCTATCAAGATGTAGATCACAGACGTTCTCATAGAGACCTTATTCAAGAATGCTCTTGACGTCGTAAAGGCCAACTGAACTTGATCAACATAAATAGTCCAACCAGCTCGAAGGGGAGTGTTGGGAATAGAAAAGTTCTCAACTTTTTATCTCCGTGGAATTTACTCTTTTCAACATTTTTTTCCTTTACATCCTTTTTTTCCTTTTTTTTATAACAACTTTCTTTGAGAAAATTTGAAAGAATACAAGGGGATACAAAAAACAAACCCGCAAAACATCCCTTCTACAGAAAATAATTCTAACTAAGTAAGATGTTTCTTTTTTTGAAACAGAAACAAAGCTTTTCAAGAAATGAAAAGAGGCTAATGCTTGAAACCGAAGCCCACAAGGAAACATATAAGTAAGATGTTTCCTAGAGAATAATTATAAAAAAGCTTCGAAACTGAAGCTCACAAAGAAACATGAAACCTCATAAGGACCAAACTTCACTAGGGCCCCTATCCATGCCTCTGAACATTCTATTGTTCCTTTCCCCCCAAATATCCCACAACACAACACACATCCCAGCTCACCACAAAAAACGACTTCCCTCTGAAAGGCAGATGGAGGAGAAACTCTTTGATCATCGTACTAATGTCCCTCTGTCAAGCTATCCGAACATCAAACTCCTATAGGGAGAGACTCCACACAGACCTCACATACTGACAACTCCAAAGAAGGTGATCCAGGTTTTCCTCTGCCTTCCGACAAAGAATACAGCAGAAAAAGGACTCTTTCTTTTCCTTCTCTTTGTTACCATTGGTGTGGTCCATTATTTGGAAAATTCTCCCCCTTTAAATTTAAGGTTCGTTTTGTCATATAATTGACAAAATTCAATTTCAAGGTCTGTTTGGAGGTTTTTCTGTGGGCAAAGAGAACATTCATGTTTCCATATCATTCACTTTAGCTAACGACTACTTACTAGTTGGCAACTTTGATGATGTAATGCTTGACAATTTAATCCATCCCCACAATGTCAAAATTAAAGATGAACCCCAAATAGCATGTTGTTGTACTCCGTGCTTGGGTGTAGTTAGAAGGCACCTCGCACCATTGAACATGCAAGGTACTAAGAGATAATAATATATGAGACGATGAAAAATCAGACCAAAAAAAGTAGGTGGAGATTCTTTTTCTTCCTTTTTTTTTCTTTTTTTTATAAGAAATGAGCTTGGATTAAAAAGAGAGAGAAAAAAAGCCTAGGGCTACCGAATAGAAAGAACCTCCCCTCCAAAAGAACTATACACTTCAAAAAAGGGGGAAAATAGGACTTATCTTTGAAGTCTCTCTTATGGTTGGTTCTGTGTGGAGTCAAAAATAATACTACACCCTTCACCTAGAAAAGAAGTCACGTGCCCAAGTTTTCAACGAAAATAATCCTTTTGAATTTTAGGCCCATGTGACTTACAAGGCCCATTTGTCTTGTTTGGGTTACGGCATGATATATGCCAGTGTTTAGTTCGTGGGTGCCTAGCTGACTGTAGCCACAAAATTGAAGATTGCAAAGTTTTTCTTTGTTTTCGTGTACATATAGCCAACGGGAAAAAGTAGTTTGGTAGGTGGCCGTGAGTGATTTGTGAAATACTACAGTGAGGGTTCTCTTGGGGAGTTGGTTGTTTCTCTTTGTTGTTATCTATTAATCCTAAGCTACCAGGTTATGGTACTAGCAAGTCAATAGTACGAGTAAGCCTATTTGAGAGAAATATTTAGAGCAAGTTTGAGGGTTCTTTTGCAATCTCTATCATAGTAAAACCTATAGTTGCAATCTTGGGACTGTACATAGTCCCAAGATTGAGAAACACCACTATAAACTTTTGGTGTAATCTCTATCGTTGTTTCTCTTTTTTGTTATTTGTTAATTCTAAGCTACTAGGTTATGATACTGAAAGCCAATAGTACAAGGAAGCCTATTTGAGAGAAATTTGTAGCACAAGTTTGAGGGTTCTTTTGTAATCTCTGTCATAGTAGAACATGTAGTTGCAAAAGATTGTACGTAATCCCAAGATTGGGAACACTAGTATAAACTTTCTATATCATTCTCTCTTTATCCCTTATCTTTGCGCATTTTTTTTCTTTTTAAAAAGGAAACAACACTTTACGTTGATGAAATGAAAAGAGATTAATGCTCAAAGTACTTAAATCCCAAAGGAAGAAAAGAAAAGAAAATCAATAGAACATCGATATAATGAAAAAAAAAAAAAAAAAACCCAAATATTACATAAAACATGAATGAAGGAGCCTGCAAAAATGAAAAAGGGCGCAATAGGATGAGGCTTCGAGACGAGCTGACTTCAGAGAGCAAAACACGTGAGATCATGAGAAAAGTTCCAGGCAACCAAAAACAAGGCCTGTGAAACCAAATTACCATGAACAAGACCTACAACTCATAATCCCAAGAGAAAATGTCATTCGCCCAACAACTTTGCAACAAGACCAAAAAAACAACTTTTCTAACTGCGGTAAATGCTATACTGCTACATGAATGAAAGCAACTTTGAGACCATAAGGATTGGATCAGTTATTTGCCTCCCCTCAATAAAAGTACTTTGAAAAGAAGAGGTGATACTTGGCATGACTTTTTCAATAAAAGTTACTATTGGTGATACATGCATATCTATTGGGAGTAACACAAAGAATAGTAGCCACCTATCTTAATGGAGAATTGATAGGATAGTTTCGATACACATAGCTTCATATAGAAGTTTGTTCACATCACTCACAACAAGACATCATGGTCCATTAAGGAGGGAGAACGGAAGAGTCTTGAAGACCATTGAAATTGAGAATATTAATTTGAAGACGAAGAGTGGAAGAAAGTTAGTGCTACACAGTGTATGGTCAGTGCCTAAGATGAAGATGGATCTCATCTCTACTGACAAGTTCGATGAAGAGAGTTGCAGTTGTGAGTTTGGTAGTTGCCAGTGTGAACTCAAATTAGGATCCCAAGTAGTAGCAATTGACCACAAAAATTCCATTAGATACAGATGTCAATTTAATGTTACCAAAGGATCAAAGAGACAATCGATGTCAGTTTAAGCTACAGATGGCAGGCGTAGAGGTACAATTGAGCTAGCAACATTGATTGGTCAATTTCAATTAGTTAGATCAAGATTCATCCATTCGTAATAATTGGAAAGTTTGATGGAGAAAGTTGATGGCTATCATGAACTCCAAATTGTCAGACATTTAATGATTGATGAAGTCGCGTACATGAGTAAGGTCATCAAATTGAAAGGCCAAGGCAGTTGTTAAGGTTAAAGATAGAATCTCCAGTTTGATAGCAGGCTTGAAGGAAGGCAATGTACTTGCAAAATGTACCTTCTTCAGAAACGTTCAAAATTGAAGATGTCAGTTGTAACCACATAATTGAAGTGAGAGTATGTAACTATCTTTTATGTTTGAGGGACAACTACGATCATACCTCGAGGCAAGCACAAATATGCTAAATTTATTTTCTAATAGTTGCCTATTTGACAGTTTGTTGTTTTACAAATTTTTTTGTTGAGCCTTGTAGTTTGCCAGAAAGATAAAAAATAACAGTTGGAGTGGAAGTAATATTCTTGAAGTTTGAAAAGATCATTAGTTTTGGCACAATGGGAGGCAAGATCGTTATTTTAACTCCACGTGGGAGATTGTTAGGTATGTGTGGAGCCCAAAATAACACTGCACCCTTCACCCTAAAAAAGAGTGTGCCTCATGTTTCTAAGAATTTTGGGCCCATATGAGTTACAAGGGCCATTCTTTTGAATTTTGAGAGCCATTCTTTTCAATTTTGGGCCCATTTGCCTTGCTTGGGATAGGGCGTGGGCATATATACATATAGGTATGCTAAGTGTTCAGTTCGTGGGTGCCTAAGTGGGTGCCTAAGTGACTGCAGAAAATAATTTTGTGGGTAACTCAATGATTCTTTATTTACATGTAGCTGAAGCTAACTGAAAATTGAAGATTATTAAGCAAACAAAAATTTTCTTTATTTACATGTAGCTGAAGCTAACTGAAGAAAATAATTTTGTGGGTAACTCAATGATTCTAAGAGAATAGTGTGAGCATTCTCTTGGAGTTGGGTGTTTCTCTTTGTTGTTCATCTATGGTACCGTGAAGTCAAAAGTTCGAATTCAACTATTTGGGAGAGATTTGTAGCATGAGTTTGAGGGCTCTTTTTAATAGAAGATGTAGTTGTAGAAGATTAGACGTAGTCCCAAGATTGGAGCGAACCAATATAAACTTTCGGTGTCGTTCTCTCTCTTTTTTTCCTTTTTTTTTTTTTTTTTTTTTTTTTTTTTTTTTTGTGATTATTAACTTATTTGGATCTGACTTGTAAAATGGGAGTTTAAGATATAATTTAGTTTATTCCTCATTTATTTATATCTCGTATAAATTCCCAGCAATTATAAGTTGGTCACATAAGAGATCCTCAAGTGGAAGATCAAACATGGGGTTGAAGAAATATATTTCATTTCGCTATAGTTTTTTTCTCTGGTGTGGTGTTTGTACTTCTAGAACATTAGTCTCTTTTTATCTTCTTATGAAAACTTTCTTCTTGTTAAAAAAGAGAGAAATATATTTCATTCTTGGATTTTTTTGGGGTAAGTTTGGAATTTTGTTCTTTATTTGGGTGCATGGTTCTATTTTCAAAGCCAGTTTGTATTCTCCATTGACATGAGAAGTGAACATCTAAAACCAGCATTTAAATGGTAATAATAACAAAAGTAAACAAAACTTAATTGATCAGAAAACATATATATATGAAGCCATTACCTGTCTCTCTGTTCCAAGAAAACCGGGCATTAGAAAATCAAAAAGTGACCACAAATCCATGACATTATTCTGCAACAAAAGGTTGAGAATTTTATCAGACAAAGAACAACAAACCACTATTTCAATTATTGTAAACTAATAATTCTGATAGGACAAACTAACCTGAATGGGGGTTCCACTTAGTACCAGACGATTTTGGGATCTCAACTGCTTTACAGCAAGGGTTATTTTGGATTTTGCATTCCTAATAATATGTCCTTCATCTAAGATGCAATAATTCCAGTGAAATTGTGAAAGATACTCAACATCCTTACGCACTACATCATATGATGTTATGATGACATTATATTTGTTGAAACACTCTCGAAGAGATATCCGCTCCTGTACTGAACCAACATATTGGAGAGTTGAAAGAATGGAAACATCAACATACTTCTCTATTTCGAAGGCCCAGTGTCCAACTAGTGTTGATGGACAAATTATTAAAGATGGTGGAATATCTCCTCTCTTATTTAAGGTGAGGCGTTCAACTACGTCACATGCCACAATTGCTGATGCTTGAAGTGTTTTACCAAGACCCATATCATCACACAAGATTCCATGAAGTTTGAAACGTTTTAAGAATGCCAACCAATTTATCCCTTCTTGCTGATACCTAAAAAGGAGCCATAAGGTGAGGAGAAATAAAAAACAGAAAGTATATCCACAGTCCTAACTTCATAAATTGACAACATTAATCACCTTGAAAAGGATTAAAAAGTGAAAGTCAGAAAAAACTATTAGAAACCCATCACAGAACAAACTGTAGTAAACTACTGTAAGAAATCTACATCATTGTAATGAGGGGAAAGTTGACAGTTTATCAACTAATCAATTTGTGAAAATGTTACAATCAAACATTTAGATCCAGAAAAGTTGACGGTGGACTTTAATGTCGATTGCTGAGGGTAGTATAATAACAGAAGGGTTAGAAGTCAAACACATTAGGGTGTATGAGTAATTTTGCTCAGTGAAACATTGCAAAATGCAATAGTTACTTTGCTTTTGGAAATAAGAAATTTTAATGTTACCTTCTCAATGTCATCTTAAGTTCAGTACAGAGCTTGTAATCTTCAATGTGGGAGTTATCAAGTAGTTGTTCCAGAAATTGCGCATCTTCCTTATTTTTATCAAAAACTTCACCGAGTCCAGCAGGTGGTGGAAGACCACGTGCTAATGGAAGAAGAGGCACAAGAGCTGCAAAACTGTGAGTCACAGACCGTCTAACAGACTGATCACAATCACTCATACACCTTAAAAGTGGAACCACCAATAAAGGAGCATAAGGCACCAGCTCTACACCCATTCCCTGAACAAGCAAGCTAATAAGCATGCCAGCACCTTGTCTAGAATTTACGGAACTCATATCTTCTAACATAGGAATGGCGTTTACAATCACAGCTCCCATGACATCTGTGGTCAATGACTTGGCCATGGAAGTGATGCATCTACAAGCGGCTAATCTAACAGCAACATGAGAGTGTCGAATACATCTAAAAATGCAGGGAAGCAGGGTAAGTAGTCTTGGTTTCAACATCTCATTGAGCATTGGAGCAATAGATCGTACCACCTGCAAATCCAAAATAATATGCTCACTGAGATAATTCAGAAACGGTGGTATGAGCAATTCTTAACCTTAGCATCCTTCAGAAAAAACAGAAGTTATCTCCTGCCTTAACACACTCAGACAATGTAAACAATTACTGTAAGTTGTAAGAAAATGGTTAAATAATGAGAATACCTAGACAAGTACAACAATATTCATTCTAAGGCAAAGTAGACTTTCCTCAATCATTAGGGAATCAGTTAAGTTTTAAGAGTAACCTGGATATTATTTATCAAGGTCTGAGGATCCTTCACAGATTCAATGATGTGCATTATTTTCTGTTCGTCTTCAGCAGTGACATTTTCAACAGTAGTAGGCAACAATATTTCTGTAAGATAATCCCAAAGCTTAGGAAGCTTCTCAAATAATGCATCCCTAAGCTTCTCACAGAGACGCCTTAAAACAAATTCAGAACCACGTCTGCTAATGAAGCCCTCAATTCTTGATCGATCATCAGTACCAGACGGCGTATGAACCTTTGTTCTTGATTTTCTCGTACTAGTCCCAGAAGAAAGAAGATCTTGTTCATCGATTACCTCCATGGAGCAAATAACTGCAGCTTGAGGTGTTTCAGAAACGTCCATGCAGGTCAAAGTACAAATATTTTTTATCAACTTATCATTTGGCCCAGGTTTACGTAGAACACACTGACAAATTAGCTCTGCTAGTGCATCTGCTGCTTTCTGTTGTAGTATTTCCTCCTTCAAATAATTCCAAATGTTATATTATGATTACCATATCATAATACATGTCTCTGAGTGCTATGTTCATACATGAGGAAATATTTACCTGCTCTCTTTTTATAGAAGCCATCAAAGGCAAAATGATTGGATTGAGCCTGGCTGGAAGTTCAGACATCCAAACAACTGCAGCAGCAACCATTGCAGAGACCGAGATATGCAAATTACTCTGGGAATTTTCCAAGACAGGAAAATGGAATGTTGAGAAAGATTAAAATACAATAATCTATCAAGCCATAATCTTGAAGTGGCATGATGAACACCAATAGCTAAAGATCATAGAACAGTTAGGAAAACCCCTCCAATAATGATGGAAACGATTTAATTCAAACACAAAAATTCAATGTGGTGCACTTGTTCATACAATATCATATTTTGATTACCCATGTTTATGATGGAAAATTCACCTACAATCATTGCATAAAATGTGTAATGTGTAAAATGGAGGGAAAAGCAACATCATGCAACTTCCAAGATCAGTGGAAGGAAATACAGCTATAAAATCTCTAAATACCTGAACACACTTCAAATACCCTGAAGTTGTCAAAAGGCGTTGTTTCAATGACTCTATATCATCAATAGCCTGCCTTCCCTCCAACCCATTTTCATCAATATCTCCAATGGGTGTTGGAAGTTTTGACGCAAAATTAATTGCATCATCAGCAGTCAAGTTCTCAAAGTCAATCTGGGTACCTGAAAAGAAATCCTTCAGCATCCCAGATGCCTCAATAGCCTGTACTAGTTGTGTAGCCTCGCCACGCATCTTAGAATATGTTCTTGAAAGTTCAGTGTAAGGAAGTGGTGAATCCTTTGTAGGAAATGCAGGATCAGAGCACGTTAACAGATCCAACAACCATTCTCTTAAATAATTGGGCAGGCAAGAAATAACTCCATGATCTATAGAGTTCTCTTTGTTCCTTATCTCCTTGAACCAAGAAATAAGGACAATGGAGGCTACCTAATGGGATGTGAGCAATCAGATAATTTTTTTGTGCGGAAGGCAGAAACAGCAAGAAAGAACTGAGATAAAACTCTAAAGTACCTGCCGCCGGACTCCAGATGAGGATTTAAAAGCATTCCATAATGGACCGATTACATCTTGTAAAGATCCTTCATTCAGCTTGGAAGCAAAAATTCCCAAGGCTGTTGCAGTGACAACTCGGGTATGAGTCACTGAGATATCCGCATCAGCACCAACAATGATCTTAGAAAAACTGGACGAAGAATCTCCATTTCTTTCATGTGAAATAGTTACCTTTGCCAACTCCATGCCAACTCTGCTGGAAGACTCATTTTCAAGTTTTACAGCTCTCATTTTAGCAGCAGCCCTAAAATGACTTTTTCTAGGAAGCGCTACAGGCCAAAAGAATTTTGAACTGTCGAATGGGGAACCATATGAAGTTGTTGCAAGCTCCATCCAGGATGAAGCATATGATCTTGCCACAAGTTCCAATTCCTTCACTTGAGACTAATACCAGAAAAATGAAAATATTTTCAGCAGTTCTAATCTAACTTTTGTACAATCAAGGATCAAAAACACATATACACAGGAGGAACAAGCAAGAGACAAAAAGGATGAGAAATTGCCTTCATACAAATAAGAAAGGAAAAATAATGGAAAGCTACAAAAGATCTATCATCTATACAAGGAAGCCAAGGTAATACCAAAATCTATGAACTAAAACATTTTTAGACCCACAAAAAGGTATGAAAAAGAAGATACACGAGTAACTAAGGGCCACAGCAAATTACAAATGCACCCTCCAATTAACCATATACACAAAGAGAGCAAAAAATAACCAAAATTCAGTCTAAAACACTCCGATGGAGGACAGAATCCCAATAATTTCACAAGACTGAAATAAATTCCTGTAACAGTTGTTCTTGGGAGCAACATTGATAATATCGGCGAAACCCACTAAAGAACTGTTTCTAGGGAACTAGATGTGTGTGTGTGTGTGTTCCTTTTCTTTTTTTTTTTCTTTTTTTTTTCTTTTTTTTTTTTTTTTTTTTGTTGGGGGGTGGGGGCAAAGGTAGATGGTGTTTGTTTGATTGGAGGAAGTATACGCCAAGAATTAAGAAAGGATAACATTTCATTAGCTTGCTTTAGGGTTATATACCAACAATTACAACTGGCTTTACTTTTTTGTAGACTTGATAAACACACATACAAAAAAGTTCTGCATAGACACACAAACAAAAGCAAAAATCACGAAACCATACAAAATATAGAGCCATTTCCATTAATTAGGGATGTGAAGATCAATTGGATACAAATGCAAAGATAAAACGTAAGACATGATTACTAAGGTACAACCCAGTCCAGCCAGCAATTAAACCACGATGATGTTTATTACATTCATAAAACTTAAATAATTTTTCCACTGAAGAGACTATGCTATCCTTCATTTGCATTATAGACTACATAAGGATATAGAAAACAAGAAATATGCAGTAAATTATTATGTAATTAGTAATTTAGGTTACCGTAACCATTTCGTTTTTTGTTTTTGGTTTTTGAAAATTAAGCCTATTTCTTCCCCATTTCTTACCATGATTTGCATCTTTCTTAAATACAATGGTTGAATTCTTAGCCAAATTCCAAAAACAAAGGCAAGTTTCTAAAAGCTACATTTTTTAGTTTCCAAAATTTGACTTAGTTTTTTAAACCATTGGTAAAAGCTAGATAACAAATGAAGAAATTTGGAGGTGAAAGTAGTGTCTATAGGCTTAATTTTCAAAAACAAAAACAAAAACCAAATAGTTACCAAACGGGGCCTTAATAATTCATGATTAGAGTGAAATTATAATTAAATCATTATAAAACGAAAAACCAGGGAGGAAGAAAAGAACAATAAACAATAATCAATAAACATGAGCTAAAGCAAAAACAAAAACCTGGAGGAGGAGCCTCCAAACCCGCTCTGAACACTCCAAAATATCATCATTTGATTCTAGAAGCAAATTCTGAAACACAATCCTCAGAGTGTCACCCAAAATAGTAGTCGGCCAAATGGCAGTAGAAGGCACAGAAATATTTTGTTTCAATCCTGCTTGTAGCAACCGTTCCTGTAAAAGTGAATAATTATTGATGAGAGAAATGAAATAATCATTATAAAATATAAATTTAGCACGGAACGTGTAAAAGAATCAATGTTGTAACAAACTGTTAACAATTCTTCCATGGAAAATAATTAGAGTAAACATAGGAGATATTCTACCAAAGTACGGATGGCTGAATAACGAACTGATGTGATACTGTGCCTCATAAATGGCCATAACCTCGGGGCCAATGATGTTAATGCATATGGATTTTCCTGCGAACGTATGCCCTCTGGGGTATCATGCACCTGAATAGCTTCATTTAGATCATATTCTTGGGTCTCTCTTAAGGTTAACGCCTCAAACATCTTTGGAATCATCTCTTTCTGGGAATAGATTTCCGCCAATAGATTCATTACACTGCATAATAAATGGAAAGCCATAAGAGAATTAGTGATGAGAATGACAAGGATAAATTAGGACATATAAGTTTATAAACGGATCTTCAAGAAGAGATTGAGTTGAGTCATATCAGAACTAATCATTTCAATTTGACATTTTTAACTTGCAGCGTCAACCACTATTATAATAACCCCAGCCAACAACCAAATTAACGATAGTGACAGTCTCTTTCTAAGAAACAAAACATGAAAATGATTTGTGCAGGTTCTTCAAGAAGAAGGGGTATATGCAACTCAAAGCAATGAATATCGAATGTAGCAAGTACGGCACATGATGAGAAAGCAAAGACCAAGAAGTTAAAACTTAAAAGTTGGAGGGGTCATGATTCTATTGTAATGTGTCGTGAAACTTGGAAATAATTCATTAAAAGGATTAGAAAGAGGATTGCTCAAGAAGCTGACTCATTTCCACAATGAAAAAGAATCTTCATAACATGGCTTCAAAAGTTATCTTATGTTCTTCATCCACAATATAGCCGGTATGCCATGCACCCGCAAAGATCCTTAGCTTATTCTAAATAATCCAATCCATAACCAACAAGTAACATCATCGTGTATCCAGTGACCCAAACTTTCAAGTCTTTTCCCTTGTATCTCACTGTTACGACCCTGTGACACTCACCATAGTGACCTAAACTCTCAATTTTGAAACAAGATGAACAATTATCAAACAACTAAAGAAACTATTCGCGAATGGACTTTTTTGAAACAAGATGAACGAGTAATACAATACAAAAGGAAAACCAGTAATTTCTTTTTTTCAAATAAAATCATATTAATCAAGAAGTACAAAAGCTGGCAGAGAGGATGAGATAACCCCCCCCCCACCCCCAAAAAAAAACGCTCAAATGCAGGAAAGTGAAGAAGTAAACTTCTAATTGCACTATTGGTCAACAAATTTTTTTCACCCTATATTTTGCCTCTTGGACAAAATCAAGACATGGAGAATTTATTAATGAGACTAACAATTGGGGAAACGTGCCTATTTATAGGAAAACCACAAAACTTGCAACTTAGAAATAAACTATAGCCATTACATGAGAACTTAAAATAAATCCTCACTAAAGACATAAACCCAAAGACAGTAAACAAACAGAAAAACATTCTAGTAATTCCTAAATAATCCCTACATCAAATATCTTCTTTTTACTCGCATGAAGTCCACCAAGACAGACATGGGGTTTATATCAAATGTTACCTGCTGGTGGATGGACTTAGATCATCCAAGTCAAGCAGGATATCCCAGAGCAGCATCACAATTGAATGCAACGTCGGACCCTTCAAAGAAACAATAGAAGCAGCGGCCGGTATTAAAGCATCAGCTGCAACAGCCTGGACATCATCATCTGGGTCCTCGAGCCCTGCTTTACACGCAGGGAAAATCCGTGAAAGCAAATCATGAAGAAGTTCCTGGAACAAACAGAAAAGCGGTAAGATGATAGATATTTGAAGCATAAAAAACAATACTATAGCTCAAAGTATTGCAATGAAACATCCTTCATTAATAAAAAGAAAAGATAGAAAAGGACAAAAAAAAGTCCTCATAAAGCCATCAAGATTACAAGAGATTCATTTTTTGTCACCCAATCCTTCAAAAGGGTTTTCTTGTCATTCTTTCTTTCTCTATTTCGGCAACTACCATACAACTAAAGATCCTATTCTCCTTCATGCTGAAGGTAAATATTCCCAAGATCACATGGCAGATCCAAAACTATAGACTGTATTTGAAGGCTCTCATCATTCTTGTCGGGGCTGCACTAGTGCTTTCTTTGCAAGGAAGCATATGAGGATTTTAGTCATAGCCTTTTGGGGATGCAAGGTTGCTCTCTCGATTTGGAATGTCTTTCTAAGATGCATGGACACAAACATGCGACACAACACGACATGGCGACACGTCGATTCCTAGAAATGTAGGACGGGACACGTTGAGGACACATTATTTTTTATTTTTTTAAAAAAATAATATATGTGAGAAAATTTCTAAATGAATTAATCATATATATTGAACATAACAATACTTCTTTAATACATAAATAACTAGTACATAGTTGTCTAAGTTCAATAAAAAGTTACAATACCAATACAAAATCCTAAATAGAGATTACATCTTTCATGTAAAACAAAAACTAGAAGCTTAAAACACTATCTCTCAACTTGATAATTGTCAACCCCATTGTCACTACCATCATCAATGAAAACTACTGCCTCTAAATCTAGTTCATCTAATGATAAATTAGCTAATTCAAGCATCCCAACTTCTTCAAAAGAATTAAAAGAATCCCCAACAATATCCCATGTAGCTTTAGTGGGCTATAATAATCTTTCAATATTCGCTTTTTCCCTTTGAAGAAGAGTTGTTCTCAACAAATTAAATCTAGGATACTTCCTGACAATAAATTATTTGCAGCATAAGTGAATGCATCTATAAATTATTTGCAGTATAAGTGAACTCACACCATATAAGTGAATGCACTATATAGTGTGAATTTCTTGCTAAATGAAAAGGCAATCCTAAAGAATAAAACATTCGTGCCATGTTAAATGATCTTTCTATTGCACTTGGAGCACTTTTCCTTTTCTTTTGCTCAAAAGTAGAAGGAGAGGAAGAATTGCTCACATTAGTTCCACCAATAGATACGAATGAAGGTGGTAAAGGAATGTTTAGGACCCTTTTAATCATACGATCTTTCGCCTCATCTTCTAATCGTTGCATGTCGGCCTTATCTTGAGGGTAACTTTAGGACGCACTCCAATTCCATAACCACCTAATCCTAATAAAAGAGCTCTAACCCTTATATAAGAATTCTTTTTTAAGCAATGACAAAAATTACATTGCCAAGAAATGTTTCCACCTCCTTCAATCAATCTTTGATTCTTGGTCACATATTGCCAAAGTGGTTTTGACTCATCTTCAACACTAGAAGGATGAGAATGTAGTAGTTATTGCAAGAACCATTGATGATTGACCACTATTGCTAGATGTAGATGGAAGATGTCATTTAATATAGAAAATTGAATGGATGGGTTAAAAAAATATAACTAAAACTAGTTATTTTTCATTCTTACCGAGCGTATCCTGCATGTGTCCTAGTGTGTTGGATTTTAAGAAAAGAAAAGACACGCAAAATCGTGTGTCTGACACATGTCATGCACGTGTTGGAGCGTGACAGTGTTGGAAACATGTCCACTTCATCCAAAATGAAGTGTATGTGCTTCCTAGATGTCTTCAGACAAAGTGTGTGTGGCTTGAAACAGAAATTGTCATCATATTTTTTATTCCATCCACCCTTTCAAGATAAGAAACATATTCTCTGACATGCTAATTTTTCGTTTTTTTAAAGGAAATAAATGAGAGAATTTGTACCACTAGAGAAGTCAAGTTAAAAGGCCCAGGCTCCTGCCATGTTTAATGCATTCCTTTGTGCATCTATTTCTAAGGATTTTTTTAATGAAAACAGCAACTTTCATAAAAGTAAAATGGAAAAAAAAAAATATATGAGGGCATACAAAAAAAAAAGAAAAAAAAAAAAAAGACAAGCCCACAAAAAAAGGAAGCCCATCTAAAGGAAGGGACTCTAGCTGTACAAGATAGTGTCTATAGAATAATATCAACAAGTCCTCAAAATCAAAGCTCAAAGAAACATGAAATCTAACAAGGAACCAAACATCACTAGGATCCCTCTCCAACCCGCTAAACAATCTATTATTCCCCTCACCCAAAGACTCTATAATATAGCACACACCCTGACAAGCCTTTAGAAAACCACCCTTCCTCTCTAAGTGAGAGAGAGCGAGGATTTTTTTAATGAACAACCAAACTTTTATTAAGGAAAAAATTAAGAATACTAGAGGATACAAAAAAGAGAAAAAAGAGCACAAAAGGACAAGGCAAACTAAAAAGAAAGATCTCAATCAAGCAAAAAATGGGTAACTATAAAACAGCTTAGCCAGCGAGCCCAAAAAGAGACATTGAGACACTGAATCTAATAAGAGCTCAATGTCATTCAAAGACCTCTCGATTCCTCTAAAGACTTTGTTATTTCTCTTCCCCAAAAATTCAACAAAATAGCACACACCCCGACTTACTACAAAAATCTTACCCTCTCAAAAAAAAGGAGTGGAGAAAGAACTCCTTGATCATCTTTGTAACCCCTATGTTCAGCCAAACTCCAAGAAGGAAACAAGTCCAAAAAATATGTGCCAAGTCACAGCTACATAGGATATGATCAAGTACTTCAGTCATCTACTAACAAAATGGTTAGGAACACACGATTTTGGATTCTCGAAAGCTTGAAGGTGTTCACAAGCAAGTCACATCCACTCTACTCCATGGAAGTTCTCCTTACCTTAATCAAACCATCCAAAATGATTTGGGAAAAAAAAATATCCAAAGAAAGTCAAGTTTTTCATAAGGTCCTAAGCACATGGAAATTTAACACCTCGGATAGGGCTCAAAGAAGTCCATTCATGACGCGCATTTATAATTCTTTCTCCAAACATTTGTCTCCTTTGTCGCAAAGACTCTACATCTGCAATCATCTTTTCATTCACTATGAGTTCGCCTACAATGGATGTTCCTTCGCTAGCTTGATGCACTCCAAAAAATGTGCAAGACAGTTTGTTGGAGTTATTGTCACGTGGGTAGTTTAAAAGGAAAGAAAATGCTTTATGGAAGAAATAGTGCTAGCAGAGCAGTAAAGCACTTCTCTAGTCTAGCAGTAAAGCACTTCTCTAGTAAATTTGGAAAGGAACAACGGACTATTCTTCGATAAGACTTCTTTAACCGAAGACAACTTTCCATTGCTAGATAAAAAGATACAAAATGAACAAGGAAGCAACCCCACAAAGGGGGAAAACAAAAAGCAACATCCATCCAAAAATAAAAATAGGCCAACCCAAAATAAGAATGCAAAATAATAGCCTACGGAAAGAAAAACCAGTATTTTTTAATAGTAACTCTTGTTGCACTGGTTCCTCTATAGGAACTTCTACTTCTTCACTGCTCACTCTTACAATTGATTCCTCATCATCATTGAAAAAAGATAAAACTTCATTTGGGAGAAGGGGGATTGGATACCCCTTTAATAAACTGAACATCTGATCCAAGAAAAGAGATCATAGATTGTTTAAAGAACTTGTCAGGATCTAAAGACTAACAGGTTTTTTCTAGAACATAGCACAGGGCACAAAAGAAAAGGCATTTTTCTAAGGCGCACTATATATAAGCATATTTTTTAGTTATAAAAGAAGAAAAAACCTTAAACACGTGAGTTTTTGCATTTAGGGATAGTAACTATTATTATTTTTTAAATAATAGGAAATAACCTAAACACAAGGTTTTTGCATTTAGGATTAGTAATTTTTTAAAATTAATGAAGAAGGCCCAAGGCGCAAGCCAATGCCTTTGGGACCCACAGGAAAGGGTGTGTGTACATGCGCCTCATCTCAGTTCAAGGCGAGGCGCAGACTTGCCTATGCGTGCACCTCAAGGCACCTTTTAAAACATGGAGGAAAACAACTTAAAAACCCAACAAAACAGCCAACAAAACTTCTTTTGATATCTTTGTGAAAAATGTGCCACTTACAGCATCATCTTGAAGTGATTTACCCACTACTTTTGGTAACACTCGACACATGCACATCCATTTTGATTGGAGGCCCTTAATTTTAAACCCTCCAAATTAGTCTTAGGGACCTCTCGTCCCTAAGGTCATTAGGTCGTGTGTTCTTCTTTTGTTGACAATGTTCTTGTCCCTTGTCCCAAAAAAAAACGAAGAAGAAGAAGAGGAGACACAGCAGCCCATCCAAGGATTTTTTTGGAAGTGCTAGCAGAGCACTCTCTGGTTGATTTTGAAGGAAAGGAACAGCAGATTATTTTTAGATAAGGTTCTTCTCTTGATCTTTTTTGTGAAATTGCACCGTTCACAGCCCCATTTTGGGGTGCTTTACACACTTCCTTTTGAAATGTTTGATGCATGCTCGTGCATTTAGATTGGAGGCCCTTTATTTTAGACCCTCCAATTAGGCTTTAGGGACCTCTCATCCCTAAAGTCATTAGGTTGTGTGTTCTTTCGTTGATAATGAAGTTCTTGTCTCTTTTCTAATTCTCCACCCATTCTTGTGTTTTTATATTGGAACCTTTGTCTGATTTTCTTAGGTCTTTGGTTGTTTCTTTGGTTACTTTTTCTTTTCTTTTCTTTTTAAAAGGAAACAAGATCTTGCATTAATATAATGACAAGAGCCTACTACTCAAAAATACAGGAAACATATATAAAAGAAAAATACACCAAAGGATAAAACATGATTAAATAGAGAAAATAAAGGTACTCCAATTCAAACTAATATCCTGAATAGAATAATGAGAAAAAATCTTAGAGAGAAAACACCAAGAAGAGGCAAGAAGACGAGTTGAATCCAGGCAAGCAATCTAAGGGAGAGATTTATCATGAAAAACTCACTAATTACGCTCAAACCAAATCTTGGGTCCTTTGGTTACTCGTTCTGGGTAGTGGCCTTAGTAAGCTCCTTCCCATTTTATAACTTTGCTCATTTTCCTTAACAAGCTTTCGAACGTGTCTAGTTCTTATGTTGATTTTATTTTGTCCCTATGTATTTGTGTCAAGTCTCATTTTCTTTGTATTGCATTGTATTCAGCATGATTATTGCGTTGTAGCTCTTGCCTTACTTTTTATGATATGATGAGAGTGTTAAGGAGGTGTCAACTTAGTTGAGATGTCCGGGTGCACTTGCTGATCCTTGTGTCTTGTTTTAGTATCTTCACAAATATCTTGTATCGTCTTTCATTATCTTAATGAAAAGGCTCGTTTCCTTTTTCAAAAAAACTTTGCTCAGCAAAAGCTTGGTTTCTATAATATTAATAATTTAATCAAATAAATAAATAATTAAAAGAAACTGCTATAAAGATTCTTGATATCCCTTGAAGAGCACTATGGCATATCGACGGTTCAAAACAAAAAATGTCACCATTTAACAGTGGCTTCACAACGGAGGAAAAGGTCACCATTTCCAGCTTTCATTTTTGTAAAATACACTAATTGGGGGATATGTAGATGTTAGGATAGGCTCCTTGTACCTTGTCGTTGCTGTTGATTCCCATCCACCAAATGGACCGATGAACAAATTTTATGCGGAACTTTTACTACTCAAGACCTCTTTGCAAAGCTTTGTGGGAAAATCCCTGCTCATTTTGACCAAAGATTTTATTGCTGATCTGCTAAAGAATAACCCTGAGTTTTCCAGCTTCAAAGACCAATCTAAGAAGAAGACAGAAAGCTCCCGCAAGAGAGGTACAATATAAACCTTTGTGTTATGATTGGGGATGCATTAAATACAAAGGACCAAAGATCATCCAGCAAGAGCTGGTCTTGGGAGATGACTCCAATTATTCAAAGAAAGAACAAAGACAACAAGCTCCAATAACTGGGCATGGGAGGGTGCAAATTGTGAACTTAATCTCAACAGATTAGACGTGGAAAAATATCTAGATCAGATAATGAATGTATACGACCCGTTTGATTACATGGGACCGCATAAAAGAAAGAAAGTTGGCCGTTTTAAAGCCCAAAAGTGTGTAAGCCACACCTCATAGACATGGGACCATAAAGGAATGAAAAATAAGTTGGCAGTTTTGAAGCTTAAAAGTGTAGACATCAACTTGGTGAGACCAACTACAATCCAAACAAGGAGATTTGTCATTGGAACTCCTACAAAGGAAGCATTCTTATTATTATGAGCTGCTCATGATGCAATTGGAAATAATACTAGTCCCATACTGTCTCTCCCTACAAGTTCACCAAATCTACATTAATGATTTTCTTAGTTGTCTTTCCAATACTTAAGTCCCTCTTAACTATTTTTAGCCTTTAGGTCTAACGTCACACCAAATATGAAATAACTAACCTTTATCTGACCTTTACCCTTGAGGCCCTCCTCGTGAAGGGATTCCATTTAGATACAATGATCGATGCTAAATCATGAAATCCAACATAATACAAAAAAGCTACTAGACGTACAAGTAGCAACAGAAATATACCTTCCTTACGGCAACCAAATACTTTATGCCTAAAAGACTCCCATGACGAATTTCCCATTCCTGTCTGAACTGAAGGGAGGAATAAAAAAGTAACGTTAAAAACAACAGACAGATGCTTTAGAGTTGGATTGCTTTACAAAATCGAGCATACTCCTGAACAACAATACTATATTTACCAATTGAAGATTTACTTACTTGAAACTTACCTGCATTTGCAGCAAGATATTTAGTGTTTCATTAACTAGTGAAGGATGCATGTACTTGAACACTGCACCCAATGCTTGTGCGCAGGTTTCACGCACTGGGGCAACAACCTGATCGGATACATAATCTCCAAACCTGCAAGAAATATGGGAGAGAGAGAGAGAGAGAGGAGACAAAACAGCATCCCTCAGCAAATGGAAAATACTTTTGACTCTAATCTCCAAAAATGCAAAGGACCCACAAGAAAGTGATAAGATAAACCTAGAAAATTACAGTCTAAGTAAGCAATAAAATTATACCTATCTAGAAGTAAAATACACAACAGGCGAATCGCACAATCTTGAAGAAATTCAAAATTTTTCAGCCAAGAATGCCTAGCCAATTTAACCAAATTCCTCAACTCGCGGTTTTCAGAGAAGTTTGTCAGCATAGTGCTATCCTCAGAAGGTAATTTACTATCAGGGCACACCTCGGCTGCTGCCGCAGATGTATCTATATGTGAATAACATGAACCATTGGGATGATCCTCCACCTTTACAGAGCAATTTTTAAATTGAACTCCAGATTGATCATCAGGCAAAAGCCTATCATCATTTTCAACTTTCAGATTGACCCCCAATTTAATGTCCTCGTGTGCACTGACCAACATATTGACATGGGGACATGAGGCATCTTCAAACTTTGGTCTTTTCAGTTTAAACTCAAATTCATCCTCCATCAACTGTGTATTTAAATCAATATCCCTTTCTCGCTTTAGCTTATTTGGCACACTTTCATCTTCTAACGTGGAAAATGGAGCACTGTCTACGCTAAAGTCAGGCAACAGTACTCCAGCACAACCTCCTTGATGAGTTAAAATTTCTCTCAGGGCCATGACACTACCATGACGGACTTCCCAATCTGATATTTTGTAAGTAAAAGGTCAAAAATAAATATGGTAACTCAGGAAAAAAGAAATTACTATGTCAGTATATCCAACATTTAAAGAGTAATATGAAAATTCTTACTAGAATCAAACATATCAAGAAGAAGTTGTTCAACAAAATTATGGAAAGGCCATTGTCCGTCACCATCATGATCACCAGAATCATCATCATTATTTACACTCATGGCTGCCTGCAGATGGATCACCAACATTTACTTCACTTTCAATTTGTGTATAAGTTAAAATATAATAGGCAGAGGAATGGAAAAGTTGATGAACAAAAAGAGAACTCCAGGTAAGAAAGTATATTAAACAATTACAACTCCAGGTAAGAAAGTAGAAATTAATTAATTCAGCAGAACAACCAAGAATCCATCATATATTAAGAATTTTATAGCCCTTTTTTTTTATAGAATCAATGACTTTCATTAAGAAAAAAATGAAAGAATACAATGGCATACATAAAAACAAGCCCACAAAAGCACCCCCTCTAAAGAAAGAGTATCCTAATCCAACTGAGTAAGATCTTACCTAGGGAACAATTATAAAAAAGTTCTAAAACCGAAGCCCTGAGCGAAACATGAATCCTCACTAGTGTCCTTTTCCAATCCTCTAAACACCCAATTGTTCCTTTCACCCCAAACATCCCACTGTAAAGCACACATCCAACAAACTACAAAATATGACCTTTCTCACCGAAAGATGGATGGAGGAACTCCCCAATTGTCGCACGAACGTCCCTCGGCCAGCTATCTGAATGTCAAACTCCTACAAGAAACAAATCTACATAGACCTCACAAATTGACAACCCTAAAGAAGGTGATCCAGGTCTTCCTCCACCTTCCGACAAAGAATAGAGCAAAAAGGACCCATTAACGAGGTCATCTTTCTAGCAATCCTATCCAAAATGTTCATTCGACTTGCCATGTAAAGAACTTGATTTTCTTTGGCTTAATCCTCCAAACCACATCAAAGACCAACTCATTAACAAGAGTGGGATCCAACAGCAACCTAAAGAACTTACAAGAAAATCCATCAATAGGATTAGGACTCCAAACCCAAACATCCCTTCTCCCCTCCTAAAATTGCACTCTTCCAACAAAAAAAGGAGAAAGGCATCCTCTGTCGTCTCCCTATTGGATAAATGACAATGGAACCTAAAAGAAAAGGACACAAAGCTCCCGACCAAACCAAAAAATCTGAGACCAGACAATTTTTAGAGGAAGACACGTGATAAAGATGAGGAAACGCGAAACATGAGGGACTATCCCCCACCCACCTATCTTCCCAAAAGTAAGTATCCTTACCATCCCCCGCAATGCAACAGACCAAAAGAGAAAAAGAGGGAAGCTCAAAAGAAATATCTTTCCAAGGATTTCGGAGTGTGCTTTTGATCTCCTTCACCACCCCTTTCCTTCATCCACCCCATTCCAATGAAAGCTTTTCATGTACTTCTCAAGGCTTTTGCAAATTGAACTGGGAACCTGAAACAGGGAAAAGTAGTAAACAAGAATGCGACTCAGCACTGATCTGACTAGAGATAGTCTACCAGCCTTGGGAAAAAAGCCTTTCTTCCAATAACATATCTTTTATGTCATACAAGCCAGATGTCTCTTTTATTTTCACTCAGATAGCTTCTATACAGAAGGGGAACAAAATAGAAGAAAATGGAGAGTGATAAACAAAAGAAAATATGACACGATTACGCAAAATCATGTCTCTAAGTATTTTTACATCACGTATTTTCACTCAGATAGCTTCTACACAGAAGGGAAACAAAATAGAAGAAAATGGAGAGTGATAAACAAAAGAAAATATGACACGATTACGCAAAATCATGTCTCTAAGTATTTTTACATCACGTCCCATTTTTCATAGAAAATGCTCAAGCTCATTTACAATCATTACGTTGAGCATTTTCTACCCTTATTCCATCCATAAAAAGACTTTGAGGTTTTCCCAAAAAGTGCTTCAACTTTAAAAGCTTGCTCTCATCCCACAAAACTAAACAAAGCCTTCTAAATTAACAAAAAAATCAACAATCAACAATAGACCATCCACCCTCCTTTGAAAGCCAAATAGTTTTGATGAGAAAATAAACCACATCCTCTGTCTTTGATTCTTGGGTAAAGACAACTAGAAGATGTTGATTTTAGAGACAGCTTTTTAGAGCAATCTGTCTTGATCTATCACCAGGTCTCTAATAATCCAATCGATACTTTTCATCACTTCTCAAAGCAAAACAGTCAACATTGCTACTTAGAATTATGAGTGGCTTTTCCAAACTTCAAACCACAATCCTTAATTAAGGATGAGAATTTAGAAAGAATTAGAGATGGGTCAATCAGAGACAACTAGCATGATTGAGACTTAATAGACTTTTTCCCATACGAGTTTTGATATAGCCTAGCAATATCTTCTTCATTGAAATCATCCACCTCTTCTGGAACAGAGTTCAAAGCCAAGATATCAGGTTCTTAACTGCATATACTTACTGAAGAATCATCATCCAATTCGTCTTTAAGCAAATGGTGCTCTGAATTTGAGTGCCTAGGCACCTCCTTGATGAACTTGTGCTTTAAATTAGGCAATGAAATAACAGAGGCATTGAGAGCTTGAGGTGGTCGAAGTCTTGAAGAATTTTTCTTAGATTTTTCCAAAAGCAAAATCGAAATCTGTGCAAAAACACGACATTCTTCTATAAGGGCTATAAAGATTCATTCACATCAACCATCCCCTAAAATATCCCATTTTCATGAAAACATTTCATTGATGTATGAAATTCATAAAGGAAGGGCAAGCCCAAACCAAAGTGGTTACAAAAGATTTCTCTAGTAGTTCAAAAGTGTAGAGATACAGACTATAACGGCTATAAAAAGATGTGCATTTAAACTAAGACATCAGGAATATAATTTGATCAAAATAACTATCAATAGAACTTTCTTTTTCTTTAAAGAGGCAGCTGTTACGTTTTTTCCAGTTGTCTACCAAAAAAGTCCGAATAAGATCCATCAAAAGATCCTTCTTCCCAGCAGAAAACAGATGTCCATTGAGAACGTAAATAAGAAGGCTACTGTGGCCATTAGGTAAAGTTGTGAACCACTGAACACAGTAGTTATCTCCATCCAAAATCTGACTGCATATACAGGTGATGAACAAACGACTCTTGGTCTCATTGGTTGTTTTAAAAATTGTGGCAATGAGGAGAAAATGCCATGTAAGGTAAGCAGCACTGAATTTTGTCAAAAGTATTGACAGTGTTGTGGCTAAGCTTCCAAAGAAAAATGATGAACTTTTCTTGGGTTAAAACCTGTCCATATCGCTTCTTGATATGGGTGCAGAGTTGCTGATACATTATCGTCAAGATCAAGCAGCAGTGACTTTGTAGAGAAAGAAACTTTTGTGTGCCCAGTTTCCACGCCCATTGGTGCCTGGAATGTGTTAATTGAACATTATGAAATTATTAATCTTCATGAGCCAATCCCATTCGTCTATTCCATCATCCGTGAGGATTTTTCTCAATCCAAGATTCCACCCTCCATGTTGTTCATTCCATGTGCCCTATATGGAGATGTGCACAGACAAAAAAGAAAAGGAAAAAAAAAGGCTAAGGTCTCTTCTTTCAACCAAGGATCCATGCCAAAATGATGTATTAGCCCCAGTTCTCCAAAGCCCCCTCGTATAAGCGGGAAATCTGTCATTTGGCCACAAATTCCATAGGGTTTTCCATACCTTGCATCAATCACTTGACGCCATAGGGCACTATCTTCCTAATAGTATCACTATACCCACTTAACTAATAGAGGTTTGTTCTTTTCAACCAAGCCCTGTAACCCGAAGCCTCCATGAGTGATAGATTAGTTGATCTTATCCCATCGCACAAGGTGTGCTCTGGTTTAGTTAGAATCGTCCCCAAAGGAACTTTTGATATAATCTTTCAACACTCAATGCAACCTTCAAAGGGATCTTGAGGAGGTAACAAAAACATGTGAGAAGGTTCGATAATGTGGCTTGTAAAAAGTAAGGCCATGATCTTTGATATGTGTGAGTGTATCTATGGGTGGAGCCTTCTTTCAATTTTCCCAACAATTGGAGTCTAAAAGGATGTAGATCTAGGTTTATCGTATAGTGCAAGACCAAGGTAGATGCAAGGGCATTGCCCTTGTATACAATCAAGCTTTTTGGATACCAAGTCAACAACCTCCATTTGATCTATGTTTATCCCAATGATTTCTGATTTATGGTGATTTATATTCCAAATGGAGGCCCTCCCAATTCAAAAAGGCCGAAAGGGTTTTCAAGTACCAAAAAATCCATGGATGAAAAAAGAATGGTGTCATCAACCAATTGAACGTGGTGAATCCATAATGAATCCTTTCCAATCTCAATGCCTCTATTAATATTATTCAAACTTGCTTTAATCATCATTCTACAAAAAACCATGACAACGACAAACAAGAAGGTTTAGATGGGATCACCTTCTCGATGGCCCCTCGAGGCATGTATCTTTCCTCTAAGACAACCATGGATAATGATGAAAAAGTTCAGTAAGACCAGTTTTTTGAGTTTATTGTAGGTGATGGGAAAGCGATCAGATTTTGGGTGGACAGTTGGTGTGATCCTCAACCCCTTGTGCAAAAATTCCCCAATATCTTTACTTTATCCTTAAAAAAAGATGTTGTTGATTGCGGACTGCTGGTGTGCTTCCCGTCAATCTTGGAATCTAGGCCTTAGAAGAAATGTGTTTGATAGAGAATTGGGTGATATGGTGGCTGTTTTGGAAGTTTTAAACTCCTGGCACCTCAAGGTGTTCGTGATTGCCTCAAGTGGAAGCTTGACTCCTCGGGGAAGTTTACTACCACATCTACCTCTGTGAACATCACCAAAAGAACCTCCTCCCCCATCTTCCCTTTGGTGAATCTTGTTTGGAAGCTTAAATGCCTTCCCCCCCCCCCAAAAAAAAAAGTCAAATTCTTCCTTTGGTCCCTTGCTTATAGAGGCTTAAATACTCATGATAAGCTTCAAAGGAAATTTAACATGGGCCCTTCTATCTGCTGCCTTTGTTTGAAAGACGAGGAATCTCTTGATCACTTATTTCTCCTTTGTGATTTTGCTACTAAGGGGTGGACTCTTTTGTTTAGAACTTTTGGCTTGGAGTGCTGCCTCCCAAACAAAGTTGATGGGCTTGACTGTGCTGCCTTCATGGGTAAAGGGAAAGTTCTTTGGAGATGTGCTTCTCGGTCACTTTTGTGGTGTCTCTGAAAGGAAAGAAATCGTAGAGTTTTTGAAGATAAGTATGCTTCTTTTGATTCTTTTTGGACTGTTATTCAACACATGGCCTCTTGGTGGTGCACTAACCATACCAAATTCTTTTATAATTATAGCCTCTCGATGATTCATAATAATTAGAAGGCTCTTCTTAACTAGTGCTTTGGGGAGGGGTCTTCTCAACCCCTTACCCTTAAGTTGTTCTCTTTTGCTCCCAAAAAAAAAAAAAAAAATCCCTTCCTCCATGTTGTTCCAAAACCCTCCACAATAAAGATTAAATGAAGAAATTTCCAATCTAACTTTGTCAAATATCTTCTCCATGTCAAGCGTTACCAAAATGCCCTTCTTCTTGTTGGCACATTCCTCCACCACCTCAATAGCTATCAACAATGCATCAAGAATTTGTCTACCCACTACACAAAGGCAGATTGATACTTGGTTTCCATTAAAATACTATGAACAACCTACCTTTTCCTATCTGAAATACATTTTTTTTTTCATTACAATAGGGAAGGAACGTGAATCCTTAATAAAGACCTAGAAGTTCATTGAAAAGAGACAAATAACAGGAGATCAGAAAACTAGTTTTCGGCTTTTATGGAATAAAACCCCAGCCTCGAATGGTTTTGTTGTAGCTTTCTTCCGAGTTAATTGAGAGTGAGACTCATAAAAGAAGAAGAAGATGATCAGAAAAGAGGCTAATGCTCAAAGTACATGGAAACAAAAAGAATAACCATTATTACCAAAACGTATACAAAGAAAAGAAAATGAGAAAATGACTAAGCAGGAGAAATAAAATCAATCCAGATTCAACGTGAACATGTTTGAACATATTCTGAAACAAAACGAGCAACCTAATGAAGAGGCTTATGTTGTAGAGACTATTGAACTCTATCAAACCAAAGCTTTAACAGAAAAATTTGAACGCCAACTAAGTTTGAGAAAAAACACACAAAAAGATAGGCTGCAAGACTATGCAGACAACCAAACAAAGAGGGCAGGACACTGGAAGAAGAAAAACCAAACAGATGCATCAATGACCATCCTTAAAAGGATATAATCCTAAAGAGAGTAGCTTCAACGCAAAGGACTACAACTGAAACAAAGTGCAAAGGAGCAATTTGAACCCTAAAATTCACTTCTTATTCCATTAGGATCTGAACCTACTCAAGGCCAGATAATTTTGCACAACAAAGAGGTGGTTATAGTCTTCCAAGGAGCTTTCACCAACAAGAGTACAAACCAAGATAATGCAAGGTTAAGGAATTTTTTTACACTTTATGTGTGTCCAACCGCTCTTTGGAAAATATCTACAAGAGATTCACTTATTTAAGAATATTATTGCAAGTAAAAGATCCACCACAATAAGAGATGTTCAACCCAACCTGTCTCTTATACACATCTAGATGTGTATAAGAGACAGCTCTAAGCCACCAATGATTCAATCCATGGTGGCCACCTACCTAAGAATTAATTTCCGAGTTTCCTTGAAACCCAAATGTTGTAGGGTTAGACGGGTTGTCCCGTGAAATTGGTCAAGGTGCACATAAGTTAGCTCAGACACTCACGAATATATGTTTAAATAGATCATTTCCAATACAATTTACATTTAAAGAATATAAAACTCCTAATAAAACAATAATATTTCATGTACAAAAATATAATTAATGTTCAATGCCCATAATTTCTAAAACTTAAATTTTAAATATACAACATAGTTTTCAACACAAATATCACAAAAAAATTTAAGTAAAAAAAGTCTATCAACTTAAATATTAAAACATCCGGTCTTAAAAGCACAAAAGTACTTTGTTATGGGGATGGGGGATCAAGGTGGTGTCAGGGTCGAGGATGGGTCCCCATCCCTGTTTAGCCAACGGGGAGAAATCTCTTCTTGCTCCCTCCCCCATTCACCATGTAATCGAGGATTACCCTCCTCGTTTGGGGCGGTTCCCAACGAGTTAAATTGACATCTCTAACTACAGTCCAACATCCTCTTGTAATAGTAATGACTCCAACAAATTACATAACCACATCCAGACACCAGAATAAGCATAGAGATCAAAGAATACCGATACATGCATTTGACACAAAGAAAAAATACCAAGAAAAATACGAGAAGCCTCATAGAACCAAAAAAGACAAAAGTATTTGTCCACCAGATTAGGTAGCCATTCAAAGAGATGATAGAACTAGAAGGATAGTACCTTTTGTGAACTAAATAAGTCTGGACCTGAGCCCCTGGGTGTTTCCACTAGTTGAGTGCCTGCTACATCTGTCTCTCCTTCCTCAGACCAGTGTTTTGTTTGGTCCTTGGAGTTTATTTTCGCTTTTCGTTTCAGAAGGTTCATTTCCCGAGCACTAGGCCTTTTGGATACAATATACGGGACCATATTAGCAACAAACTGTTGGATATTGTGTATTGATTTCGATGGAAACATCTGCTTGTCTCCACCATTACCATGCATGTTAACTTTGTCCAAAATAAGGTCCTCATCTCTTATCATGTCATTGACATCCATGAACTGCTCATACACATCCAAACCTGTGCAAAAGGGACAGAGATGATTTGCCAAGAAAACATAATAAATGATTTGTACCTAGAAAAACAAATGCTGATATGGAAACAAAATACAAGTGGTGGAAGAAGATGTGAAGGTACAAAATTCAAAAATGTTTAAAGCATGTAACAATTCATCTTTGTGGATCATTGATTCTAGAGCCACTTATCACATAACCAATTCATCTCATCTATTTAATCCGTATTCTATCTTTATGAAAATAAAGAAAATGTTATTAAAAAATTAAAAGTAGAAATGCGAATAGTAGTTTCTCCTCTATGACAGGAAAATGAACTATTAAATTGACTAACACACCTTTCTTTTGCAATCTATTCTTGATATTCCTAAATTAGCCTGAAACCTCATATCCACCTGTAAACTTTGTCGGGATTCTATTCGTCATGTCACCTTTGAATCTCTGTATATCCTTCACCATCAGAGCTTAGGAAAGAAATTGGGAGTACTAGGATGCTTGATGGTAACTATTACTTAGATGAAGGTTCTTTTACTAATAAAATAACATAGGGTCTCAGTAGTATCATTTCTCTTTCCAATTTGTGAACAAATCAGGCTTTGGCATCTACATCTAGGACATCCCAGTTTTCATTATTTTAAACATTTGCTTACAAATTTGTTCAAAAATGCTGATTGATCTTCGTTACACTGAAAGTTGCATTTTTTAACAAGAGACATCTATCAAAACCTTACAAAGCCTCCAAAATCCAAACCATTTTATTTAATCTTGCTCCTTGGCTTCCCCACTTATAATGATAAAGAAATTGTATTTGAGGGCAGGCCCTACCGGCAATTTAGTAAAATCCCATTTCTATAAATATTATGGAAGGGGTAATCTCATACATCATCACTTTTGAAAAATCCCCATGGATTACTATTTCTCCAAGCTTCTGCCACTTATGTATGAACAATCAAGAGATTCAGATTCAATTGTTCAGCCAATGTACCTTTGCCATAACATTCTGGGCTTTCTTACAAGCTGCCTTTGCTTGGTGTTTTACAAGACCTGGTGAAATATTCACCCTCCTCGACATGTCCCTCATCTGTTTAAGAAGGAGAACAAGATCCTATGGCGAAACTTCAGCAGTGTTTTTTTGGGATCTATGGCTGAGAAAAATGTTTCTACATTTACAGACATGCAACAAAGAATTTGAACTTTTATTCATTCTATATCTTTTCTTGCTTTAACTTGGAGTAAACTATCCCCTCCCTTTTGTTATTATAGCCTATCAACCCTTTTGACACATTGAATTTTTATAACTACAAAACTATCTCCTCTATTTTGTAATTATTGATGTCAATAAGGATGTGTTATACCTAGCAACTTGATAAGTCTCATTTTGGGGCTTATCAAGCTACTAAACCTAAGTTATTAATGAATTTTCACATGCTTTTGCCTTTAATTATTAGCAAATTTTAGTTAAGTTAAGCAAATATCATTTGAGCATGTTAGAATGTCCTTAATTGTAGAAATTGGTGTTAATCCTTGTGCTTTTATGGTTTTATGTAGAAATAGGCAGAAATCAGCATAATTGCAATGAAATTGTAATCTTGTCCAGCAGTGCAAAAATTCTACAATGTGCGTGGATCTGCTTATTTTTAGAAAGATTGCCACTATGTCAGCCTAAATGAACGACGGTTTGCTGACCCATTGAGTCATGAAGAAATCCTAGCCCTTAGAGGCTGTAAAAAGGGAAGCCAACACTGAGAGAATTAAATTAAAACTTGGTTCTCATAAAAGCAACCTAGGAAAAGAGCTTAGAAATAGGACTTGGTTTTTACCCTAGACATAAAGATAAAACCTTTTGAATCATTAAATTGTGTTTTAATTAGCCAAGTTCACACTGGCCATGGAAATATAAGTTTAAAAGTTTAGGCTCCTAAAGATACTTCATAGAAGGTCAAATAAGTGTTGAATCTGATTCACCTTCGATTTGTGTCAAAGTTACAATTGCATGATAGGCTACATCTCATTTCTAACGAGCATAATTATATTTGAACCCCTCTTCATTGTCATTATTTTTTCATCCAAAACACAAACACCCTTACAAAATTATTTTCATGCCAGTTACTAAATTGCTTTCTTAAGGAAAATCTTTGCTTTACTAGAGAATTTTGTTATATTCGTTCCTTTTGGACACGATACTCAGAACATTATTCAATTACTACCTGTTGACAGTGTACACTTAAACTAGACTATGGACTTTTTATTTTAAAGGTTTTCATTTTTTGGGCAACATTATTTCACTCCATCACAATCTCTCAAAGCCTCCTCCAAGATCTCTCAACCTCCCTAAAAATTCAGTTATCTCTCTCAAGTCAAATCTCCCACGACATTGCAGGGGAAAAAGACTACCAAAAACTCTTCCTTTATCCCGAAATTAGGGATTCAAGAGCACCTCCTCAACCACGGTGCCACACTTTCTACAACAAGCCGGACATATTGCACACAATGCTTACTTTTTTCCTTTTTCTCTTTTTAGTTCGATAAATGTGGGATGGGAGACTAAACATGTCCCTTAAGGAAAATAATAAGCTTCTTATCTACAACAAAATAGGCTCAAACTAACCCCAATTCTTTCTGAGGACAAGTAGTCAGACCAAAAACTAACTGCAATTGTCAGAAATATAGTAAATAAATGAGACAAATCTATAAATATATTATAATACAGATTGCATACAATGCTTACTTCAATATCTTATATCATTTTCAAATACATGCATGTGTGTATGCTAACCTAAACGACGACGAAGATTTTGTTTTTGACGAGCCAAACGCTCCTTTGGGCTCTTGATGTTTTCACTGGTGACATCAAACTCCTGCAAGGTTATACTTTAAAATTAATCGATAGACCCATCAAAATCGTGAGTCATTCCTGCTTCATTAAAACACATTATTTAGAAATTTAAATTTGCAAAACTTTCAACTTTTAATTTATTTGCACAATTAGGTTTTTATTGATAAAATATATACAGAAAATATTTTAGGTATCTTCTTCTTGCACTCAGAAAAATCCAACAGAAATACGAAAATGAGAGAAAACGATCCATGTTGCAATATCTTTTCAAAATGAAAAATTTACCAAGTCCTTACAGGCCAAACAACGTTAAGATAACAATTAAAGAAAATACGAAAAACAAAGATAACTTCCACTCATTCAAAAGGTTAAGGGGAATCTCAAACCAGCCTCACCACCCATTTCTACACTCCATTTTCTCCTTCACAAATACCCTACATAAACCCCTTCCAGACTCCACACAACCATACCACAACTTTTTATGCTCCATTAAACTAAGCTACTAACCAACTGGCGACGATGAATTCACATTTTTTCCTTTCCTTTCGCACATATGTATAATGGGAGGTCTCACATAATACTTTACAACTTATAGGATGATCAGGCTAATCAATGAAAAATCTCTATCTTCAAGTATTTATTTTTATATATTGTGGGGAAAATGAATAAAAAATGAAATAACCATATCCTAGTACAGCTCCAAGGATCAACAGAAATAGCAACTCATATAAAGATATATAAGATAGTAACTGGGATGCTGAAACCAACAAGTTATAAATAGAAATAGACAGAGCAGAAATAAATAAGCAGAAGATTTAAGGGGTAGTTTAGATCATGTTAAAGTTAAGAGTCGGGAGCTTGTTTAACAAAGAAAGGATATTGGTGGGGATACTCTTTTGTAACTCTCTAGCTTCTAAAAGAAAAATAGAAATATATATTTGCACAAAATAAGCTACTAACATAGATGGATTACCTGTCCTCCAGATGCCACCAAGGCGCCAAATTCAAGCACATTATTCATATCAAAACTGTTGTGGAGAAAATGCAGCATTCAGCAACTAAACTACTGACATGATGCATCTGCATAAATTAGAAACTCTGAAAATAAAGAAAAACCTTCTAAACGCAGACTGAACATCAGGCATTGCCAGGACATCCTCGATACTACCAGACAAGCCAGCCTCAGAAATCTTTAATCCAACGCAGTCGATGAGCTCAGACACAGATGTGTGCTTAACATTCTGTGCAATAGCCCCAATAGCATGTGCAGCCGCAACCCGTGTATCCCAATTCTTACTACGTAAATACTGAGATACCTGTTAACATAAAGTTACGGTTAAAGATGGATTCAACGTAATAAACAAATTCCATTGCCCCCGATTCTTCAAACGGAAATAAAAAGTAAGCAACCCAAATAAAAAACAATAATAACGTAAATATACAAAAGTGAAATGAAACCTCCAAAATTTATGACCTTTTTCAAAAGAGATGTCAAGTCCTGAGGATGGGATTTTGCAATTTCCCCCAACTGACGAGCTGCAGTAAATCTCGTTGCTTGTGTTGAACCAGCTATTAGGATTCCGTTAAGAAAAAACCCAACTCAAATGTGAAGTTTAATGGAGATATAACAATTAGCATACAGTTCCATTACAAGAATATCAGAAAAAAGAAGGATACTATCCAAGAGAGTTAGAAGACGATGAAGTCGGGACGACTGCTGTGCCATGATAAAACATTCCTAGCACGCCGCTGGACTTCTCCTAAGAACAATTAATAATATTTGTGTCGCAACCGCACGACACCATCAAGTCCCGTTCACTCCGCTAACGCCTACACTCCATGAAAAGAACAAAAAGCTAAACATCCATGAGAGAATTGAGACTTCAAAAAACCAATCAGATAGGAAACACTTCAATTATAAGCGAGCAATCAAA
This sequence comes from Benincasa hispida, assembly GCF_009727055.1. Lineage (NCBI taxonomy): Eukaryota > Viridiplantae > Streptophyta > Magnoliopsida > Cucurbitales > Cucurbitaceae > Benincasa > Benincasa hispida. The sequence goes on along the minus strand of NC_052349.1, from coordinate 43,666,606 downwards.
TGTCTGAGGACGAATTGCTTCTGGGCTAATGACATTTCGTCAAGAAATTGGAGATTTCGATTACCCTTTAACGAATTCGAGTTCTAAGCCCCTAAGATCTACGAAATGTTGGAAATATTGAAGGATTTGAGATGGTAGAGCGAAGGAGTTAAGGGTGATTAGGGTTACCTTGAAAGAGATGAAGAGATATGAAATGGGATTGAACAAAATGTCCTTGAATGTTTCTTCGTTCTCCAACTTGGTGAATGGTGCTCAGTCGATAACCGACGACGAAAACCCTTCTTCCCTCGCTCGTTCTTGCATGAGTTGCATTTTATATATTTTGAACATTTTCTCGTGATATCTGTTTTTTTTTTTTAACAACATTTTGAGGTGAGAATAAAAAATCCATAATACGAATTTAGGTTAGTTGAGTTACATTAATGTTAGCGTAACGATATATTTCATATTTTCTTATAATCTCTTCGTTGTTTTTTCATTTTATTTTTCTTGTTCATCTTTTTAGTTCATCAAACTTTGATAACCAAAACAAGTATAGTTCATTGAGTGTGTTAGATACCAAGAGGTATGTGTTTTGAATCTCCACCCTCTATTATATTATAAAAAAAAAAAAAAAACTTGAGGTACATGGGTTAAAATGTTAGGCATTTGAATCAACAATGTATGCATTTGATAGTTAATCTATATTCATGTTAGCGTGGCAGTCTTCTATTGGATTGTGAAGGTGCTTAGATTACAATAGTGAGTATAGTTTTTATAAATTTGATATTATTTTTTGAATTTAACTATAAATTCAAATGTTTCTTTTATGAAACATGAAAATCGAGTAAATAATTATGTGAAAACAAACACAGATTTAGAAAACAAACAAATCGAATGGTTATCATACATGACATAAATTTGCTAACTTAAGTATAGGACTTAAAAGGTGATGCGTTATAACGGTGAGTGTGCGCGTGTCGAATGGTTTTAAAAGCTAAATGTACGTTGTAGACTCGTAGTTTAGTGTTTGAGTGTGTTTTCAATTTGATCGTTGATCTTTTAAGGGTGTTTGACCCATCAACTTCGCAAGTGGGTGTTATATAACTCGACTTCAATAGTTTACTATTGAAGCTTGTACTCTATCGAGAAAGTTCATCTTTCCTTAATTCTATATTTTGCACACTTTTCAAGAAATTTCACCTTACAACTATGCACCTCAAACTAGCTTCCTAACTCCAATATATTAACTTCATACTTCGTAACTCAATTTAACGCCCAAAGTGCCCCATTAAAAAATTTTAATAGTAGGTTCACATTTTACAATGGTTATAACATGTACATGTGTAAAACTTTCAAATCTAGAATACATGCAGACAATTATTATTTTGAATTTTTCATTTTTAATAGATGGCTGCAATTGTAACACTTCTTGATGGTTTTACTTTTTTTTATTTCCAAAACTTGCTTAACCTTTCAAATATCAAAATTTTTTATTAAAACTTTTAATAATAGGTTCACATTTTACAATAGTTATAATATAAACATGTTTGTGTAGAACTTTCAAACCTAGACATTATTTTGAAGTTTTCATTTTTGAATAGAGGATTGCAATTGCAACACTTTTCAGTGTTTCTACATTTTAAATCCAAAACTTATTTAACCTAAGTTGATTGTATGTATTTTTTTTTTTTTTGTATGTATTTTTTTCTTTCTTGAAAAATAATATCATATAAAACAACTTATCAAAGTTCACAAAACACTCATCGCCCATAGCAGAGGAGAACCAATCAAGCAGACCAACAAAACCCTCATTCTTTTCTTCAGAGAAAGAAGAAGAATAATATACCAAAGTAGTCCCAAAATTACCATAATTTAGAACCTCATGAGTCAGACGATGGGCAGCCCCATTCGCCAATCTAGGACACCAAGCAAAAGAAACAACCTGAATCGCCTCAACCAAGGGAACAATCTCCCCTACCAGATCACCCAACCCAGACAAATCAGAGCCCTCAAGATTGAGGGCATAAACAAAATCCACACAGTCTAACTCCACGAAAAGAGGAAGAGACGCACCATCGCGAAATTGAAGCATCGTCTTATACAGGCCCCTAATCACAACAAAAGCCTCTTGATTTTTTATAGCCCGACCCAAATTGACTTTCTCACACCCAACATAGACTAAAGATTCATTAGAGTTATGCATGATCCAATTGATCCCCATCGCCCCCTCACGATCACACCAAGACGCATTAGAATTCAGCTTCCAAAATCCATCCAAGGGCAGGGTCCACGAAGCTTGACTCAACAGGCTCTCCAGTCTACACTAAGAAGCTACCTCCGTTGTCTCGGTAACGAACTCTTTAGCATGTACACAAATCTTGTGGATGAAAAAACCAGCATTAGAAATGAAACCACTCAATTTAATAAGATTGCGGCAATTCTGCACGTCCTAGTGGAAAATAGCCACTGCTTCCCTATTTGAGCCTTGAAGATAATCCCGTATACAGTCCCAACAATTGACCATGTTTTAAGAACCTCTGAAAGAAACCTATAAATCGCTTAGAAAAGGGAAGAGAGGAAGTTAAATACATTTACTAAACTTACACCTGGGTAGCCATCTCCACAAACTTCCTGCAAAAAAGACACATAGGGTTAGCCGGAATCTGTTTATTGACAATTAGAGATGTTCATTTAACCCGCGGGGACCCCTGAATACATGGGGAATGGGGAATTTTTTCCCCATTTACTTTTTGGGGTCGGGGACGGGAAATATATTCCCCGGCCCCGCCCCGATTATATATATATGTATGTATGTATGTATATATTATAAAACCCTAACCGAAAATGAATTCCCTTTCCCTCTGCTCAGTGCGCCTCTGCCTCACATCACTCCGTAGTCTAGTCCCTCACGCCTCACTTCAATCGCCTTCACCTCACCTTTTCACATTCACAAGACTCACGACTGGACTGAAGAATACTCACCACTCTGGCACTCCCTCACGTCGCCGAGTCCCTCTCTCTCCCTCTCGCGAGTCCCTCTCCTCACAGTCACCGCCTCACGTGACCTCTACCCTCACTTACAGTCACCGCCAATGCCGACTCGAGTTCCTCTCCCTCACAGTTACTAATCACCACCGCCTTACGTCAAGGGCCCATGACACTGACTCGGTCACTCGAGTTATCACTTCTCATCTCACCTTCACGGCCTCACCCCATAACCGTGTCCTTCTGTCAGATCTGCTAACATTTTTCGTTCCAAGGTATGTCCGAAATCTGAATTGAATATCCACTCTCTAATCTGATTTGTATAGAAGATAAAATGAGTTGTAGTTATTTGTTTGATTTTTGGTATGTATGAATCATTAGAAATCTGAAAGTATGTACGATTTTTGGTATGTTTGATCTCTGATATGATCTGTTAGAAATCCGAATTTGATTTTTTTGTATGTCTGAAATTGACTAGTTGTTCGATTTTGTGATTGTTTTGTTACTATTTAACTATTTGTAGGTGAAATTTGAAAATGACTCTATGGAATAATAATGAGTTAGAACAAAGTGGTTCAACTCCAACATCTATGAACACGAGCAAATCAACCCCAACAAGGTGTTTCTAGTGGTAATGATCAATTTACGCCTATTACATTAGATACCGATGATAATGAGGATGTACTAAAAAGTAATAGGTTGACGTCAATAGTATGGAATCATTATAAAAGACAAAAAATAAATGACACCATGAAAGCAATATGTAATTATTGTGGAAAAAAGTTATGAGGGGAATCTAAAAATGGGATAAAGCATTTACATGACCATTTCAAAATTTGTCCCTTATGGAGACAGAGAGATATTAGGCAATCATGTTTGAGACCCACTAAATCCAATGAAGGAAAAGTAGTCTTAAATCCGACCCTCTTTGATTATAAAGCTTCTAGAAGAGATCTTGTTTGTGCTATAATTTTACATGAATATCCAATAAACATGGTTGAACACAAAGGATTTAGAAAGTTTTTTAGTGGTGTTCAACCATTGTTTAAGATGATTTCAAGAACCATGACAGGGAGAGATATAATAAAAGTTTATGAAGAAAAGATAATTAAAACAGTGAATGTTTTGGAAAACAATAAAAGTAGGGTTGCTCTTACTACGGACATATGGACTGTGTCTAGTTAGAAGAAGGGATACATGACGATCACTACACATTTTATTGATGATTCTTCGGTCCTGCAAAGCAGACTTTTAAGGTAATTTAAATATTTTATGTTGTTATGTATTTTTTTGTTCATTTGGTAGTTTTCATTTTAACATATTATTATGTAATACTACTATACTAGGTTTGTACATGTGCCACATCCACATATTGGACAGTTACTTTCTAAAGCATTAATAGAGTGTATTTTTTATTGGAAAATAGATCACAAATTATCCATTTTAACAGTAAATAATTGTTCAACAAATGATGCAATGGTTGAAATTTTATTAAGAAAATTAGATTTAAGGACACTGTGGTTGCATGGAAGTTTGTTCCACATTCGTTGTTGTGCACATATTTTGAATTTGATAGTAAAAGATAGTTTGGCTGTAATTTCTGATGGTATAGAGAAGATTAAAGGTACTGTTCATTTATGGACTCTTTCTCCAAAAAGGAAGGAAAAATTTAAAGAAGGAGTTCGTTAATTACAAATTTCATGCATTAAAAAACTAAGTCTTGATTGTGTTACAAGATGGAATTCAACCTCTGTGATGCTTAAAACTGCTTTGGAATACAAAGATGTTTTTCCCCGTCTAAAACAATGTGAATCACTATACACTTGTCTTCCTTCAGATACTTATTAGAATTTTGAAAAATAGATATGTGATAGATTAGAACCATTTTACTTGATGACTGAGTTGTTTTATGGGTCAAGTTCTCCAACCTCCAATGTCTTTTTTGAAGAAGTTTGTGAAATTAGATTGGAACTTTCTAAGTGGCTTAACTCTCATGTTGAGGAGGTACAAGTAATGGCATCAAGAATGATTGCTAAGTTTAAAAAATATTGGAGTGTGATTCATAGTGTATTGGCAATAGCTACAATATTAGATCCTAGATTTAAGATGAGATTGATCCAGTTTTATTTTCCTTAAATCTATGGATCTCATCATAATGTTGTAATTAAACGCGTAGAGACTTGTGTTGTGATTTGATAAGTTTTATGGTTCAAATTCAAGAACAATAGAAGAACCTCAACGTTCTACATCTACAGTTAGTACTTCTTCAACTTCAAGGCGAGATGGAAGTAATAGTTCAACTGCTCTTATTAATAGGAAAGATTGACATCTCAAGTTTGAGAGTTTGTTAATAATGTTAAAAATGATGTTGATAATATCAAATCAGAGTTGGATCATTATTTGGATGAGTCTCTTCTACCGCGGTCAGATGACTAACATTTTGCAATGGCGGAAATTGAATGGAGTGAAGTATCCTGTTTTGTATCAAATTACAAAAGATATTCTAGTCGTTTCCGTCACTACTGTTGCTTCTGAATCTGCATTTAGTATTGGTGGTAGACATGTAGGTCCACATCGTTCTCAAATTCATGAAAATTTATTGGAAGCTTTGATGTGTACTCAAGATTGGTTATGAGCGGAAGGTATGAATTAGTATTATTATTTAATTTATTTAATAAACTTTTATTATTTACAATTTGAGATCTAATTTTCCTTTTACATGCCTTAAATAGATAAGCATACTCCTATAGATGCTAAAGTTTTAAAAAATGTTCTTGAGGATCGAAATCCAAATGATGTAAGTTATAAGTTCGTGTATTATTATTATTATTAATTTAATATTGATTTATACTAATATGTGCAATATTTGTGTTTTTTTTCAGGAATCATCCCTTACAAAGTTGGATGAAATTCGTTGATAGCGGCTTGGTTTGGCTATGTTATTGTCATGTTGTGTCTTAAACAAATATGTTGTTGTTGTCATGTTGTAACTTTTCTTAAAATAATTATGGATGGATGTTTTTATTATTTAAATTTAAGTTGAATTTTAATGAGAATAATTGATGGATTATGAATGGATATTTTTTATTATTTAAGTTTAAGTTGAATTTTAATGAGAATTATTGATGGATTATGAATTGATGTTTTTATTATTTAAGTTTATCTTGAATTTTAATGAGAATAATCGATGACTTTATGAATGGATGTTTTTTTTTTTTTTTTAAAAAAAAAAAATAGAAAAATATATAATATTCTATTGAAGTCTGCACTAAGAAATGTTTTTGTTTCAATTAAAATTGCATTGGAAAAGTCTATATAATTTTTTTTTTAAAAAAAACAAAGGCGGGGAATTTAATCCCCGCGGGAAAATTTGTAGGGACGAGGAATGGTATAGGGGGCAGGGACAGGGACGAGGATGGCTTCCCCGTCCCCACCCCGCCCCATGGACATCTCTATTGACAATATTACAAAGAGTAGGGAGGGTATCATAAAGAACCTTCCACAGGTTAAGTTTCATACACGTAACCACATTAAGCTTCCAAACCCTCTTCCATTTTGATATGGACTTGAATATGTTGAAACATAAAGCTTTTGAAGCCAAATCGATATTAGAAGCAAGCTTGTAAGCATGCTTGACAAGCACCTTATTGGTTCCAAGTCCCAGATAATTCCATCCTTCTCATTGCATCCCCTCAGTGGAATCTTGAGAATCACCTTCTCATTGTTGGGGTTGATGCCCTAAATCTCGATGGTCCTATAGTTTGTAAACACGTGTGTGAACAAACATTATGTGATGTAATAATATGAGATATTTTTTCACTACAGTCTTTGATATATGAGATATTTTGTTGCATTAACCACAAACCAACAAACTAAGATCCCTAATTATCGTTGTAACTCGAGCATGTATGTTATGACATATAAGTAGATCGTGCTTTAAGTGATAACCTAAATGGTATGTAGTATATGGATAATGGAGGGAAACTTTATCTTGTTTACACTACAAGTGTGGCTCGCTTTGTAGATGTTACAAGTGTTATAAAGTGCTATAAATGATCTGATCCTGACCATTCATGTATTAAACATGTGAGCGGGGATGCTCTATATAAAAGAGTTTGTATAAGACCAGACCACGGAATGTTTAGTCTCATTATATAACATCGTTCATGACAGAGACTTTTATTTCACTAGGATGATCATAGGTAACAGACCTTAATCCTGAGTGAGTTGGGAACTCCTGCCTATGAGGGCGCTCATTTGATTTGTATGAATGCGAGTGGCCAGATTGCATACTTAAACCTACCACTTAGGGGATTCATCTGATTGGGGAGTTGGGAATTTAGCTACACAAGATGGAATTCACTCCTTCCCCGATTCAGGGGTAAGTAGATAAACTACTCCCTTAAAGGCTGATTACGGGACTTGAACAATGTGGCACCACACCTTCTCTTGGCCCGAAAATGGTTTACTCATAGTAGGACTATGATGTATTTTTCATTAGAGGAATCACAGATGTAATTATAAGGACAAAACAGTAAATTGGTCTGGCTGTACTTACGAGCGATTTGTGAAGGGTCTTCATACTATTGATTGGTTATATCCAATGGACACGAAAATATATCTATAGTGCGAATAGTGCAGCTATCGGTCTTTAGTGGAATGCTCAGTAGTTAACGGATGGTGGATATTGTGATTAAAGAGTTTAGTTAGTTATTCACGTACCGTTGGAGCTTCAAACTACATGTCCATAAGGTCCCCTTGGTAGCTCAATATATTCATGTTAAGAATCAATTTTGGGTTAGTTTGAAGTATTCAAATTAACAAGAGGAAATTTGATAATATATGATATACTTTAATTGCATCAATTATATGAGATATAATTAACTTAATGTATTAGATACATTAATTAGAGGAATTGTTATTAAATACTATAAAGGAGAAAAAGAACTATAGTTTATATATTGCATGAGATGTGATATTAAAACTATAGGTTATGGATATTTTATATATTTTTAATTAAATCAACTATAGGATAATTGATTCTGTTTTTTTCTCCCAATAACCAACTTAGTGGAAAGTTGTGATCGGTTATGATAACTGATGAATAAAATGAAAATTGTTTTCATTTTTTCAAAAGGTGATCATTAAGTTTTTGAGAATCGTGCAATCAAAAGAGTTAGCTATACGATAGCGTGAGAGCATAAACGATTGTGTAAGAGTTTTCTATACGATAGTAACTTATTTTCTAAACGATCGAGTACTCTGTCTATACGATAGACTAAAGTCATCTCCCACTTACTCGATCGTCTACACGATCTGTAAAATTGTTCCTTCCCTCTACAAAATCCTACAAAGCCCATAACTCCTAGATTCTCACACTGAGAATACCAAGGTAGCCTTCTGGTGGTGTCTACTTCTTGTTCGAGGAACAAGTGTTATTTGTGCTTGTTTGTGGAGATAGCTGAGGCATGATGTTCGTGTTGGTAACTGATCGTGCAGTAAGATCGAGGGAACGAGAAAAATAGTTCTTCAAGGGTGAGTTTTCTTGATCCTTAATACTTCCCTTTTGCAACATGCTATAATTTAGAGTTTTGCATAACTTTATTGTTTGATTGTAAATGTATATGTTCTATTACAATGGGGTTTGGAACGATCTCGTTTCCGCTCACAGGTCTCTTTGATAAGAGTTCCTTCACTCATCACCTGCCAAAAAATTATCTATAGTCAACCCAATATTCCACTTCTCATCAACATTAATGATGTCCCAGACTCTCTTAAATTCAAAGCTTATGTTTAAACACATTGGGAATTTAAGCCATCACTATTAAGCCCATGGTCCTTGTGGATGTAGATGCTTCTTCCATCCTCCACTTTCCACCTAAACCCCTTTGAGAAGAGATCCCTCCTCCATAAGATGCTTCTCCACGTGAGTGAAGGGTTATTCCCAAAAAGATCATTAAGGAAACACCTACCTTTAAAATACTTCTCTTTGAAAACATTGATCAGGAGACTGTCAGGGTATTTCAAGATCCTCTAGCTTTTTTTGGCCAACATGACCTGGCTAAACAACTGAATGTCATAGAAGCTAAGCCCATCTACATCTTTACTAACACACATATCCTTCAACTCATCCACTGAGCTTTATGTTTATCACCACAAGACTCCCACCAGAATAAAGCACGAGCCCGATTAATATCAACACAAAGCCCCATCGGGAGCTTAAAGCAGCTCATTGTGTAGTTTGAGATTGCCTACACAACAAATTTAATAAACGCATCTTTCCCGCACAAAGAGAAGAGACCTTCTATTCCAACCTTGCAAAGCCTTCCAAACTCTATCCCTCAACCTATTAAACATCTTAGATTTATTCCTACAAACTTTTGATGCATCCCCATGTAGACTCGAAGAAAACTTGTCTTTTAAAACCCCATAATTTTGTATATCTCATTGGCCTGAGAAAGCCTGATATTTTTACTAACCATGCATTCCGACTTGTTGGGATTTACCTTTTGCCTTGACGCTTCCTCGTAATATTTAAGAATTGAGCGGATAGTCCTAAAATCAACAACATAATCTTTGAAAAAGATTAAACTATCATCAACAAAAAAATAAATGACAGATAGCAGGACAATAAGAGTTAATATGAAGATCATGAATGAGAAAAAGAGATTATTCCCTTATGAGCAGAGTAGACAAGCCTTCAGTGTATATGATAAACAAATAGAGGGAGAGAGAATCACCTTGTTAAAGACCTCGCTTAGAACCGAACTCTTGGTGGGGCTTTTCGTTAATAAGCACAAAAAAATTGACAGATTCAACATAATTCATAATACTCTTGACCCAACAATCTCCAAAACCCATAGCGGTAAGCATAGCACGAAGAAATGGCCATTGAATCCTGTCATAGGCCTTACTCGTGTCCAGCTTAAGCCCTACCCATCCCTCCTTGCCTTTTTTTCTTACTGTTGATCGCATGAATACACTCAAATGTTGGGGTTGATGTCCTAAATCTCGTAGGGTCCTGTAGTTTGTAAACACTTGTATGAACAAACACTTTGTGATTTATAATAATGATATTTTATTCACTTCAGTTTATGAAATATGAGATATTTTAATTGCATTAACCATAAAATAATAAACTAAGATCTATGGTTATCGTTGTAACTTAAGCATGTATGTGTAGACATACAAGTGGATCGTGTTTTAAGTGATAACCTAAATGGTTTGTAGTATATAGATAAAAGAGGGATATCTTATCCCGATGACACTACAAGTGTGACCCACTTTGTAGGTGTTACAAATGTTCATAAAGTTTTACAAATGATCTGATCCCGATCATTTGTGTATTAGACATGTGAGCATGGATGCTATATACAAAGGAGTTTGTATAAGACCGGACCACAAAATGTTTAGTCTTGTTATATAACGCCGTTCATAATTGAGACTTTCATTTCACTAAGATGACCATAGGTAACATGACCTTAATCCTGAGTGAGTTGTGAACTCCTGCCTATGAAGGCGGTCCTTTGATTTGCATTGGTGAGAGTGGCCAGATTGCCGACTCAAACCTACCACTTTGGGGATTCGTCTGATTGGAAGATGGGAACTCAACTACACAAGATGGAATTCACTCCTTCCTCGAAGCACGGGTAAGTAGATAAATTACTCCCTTAAGGGTTGATTCCGCAGCTTGAACAATGTGGCACCATACCTTCTCTTGGCCCTAGAAGGATTTAGTCATAGTGGGACTATGATCTATTGTTCATTAGAGGAATTAGTGGTACTTAAGGAGTTAGATGTAATTACATGGGCAAAATGGTAAATTGGCCCATCTGTATGAGCGATTTGTGAAGGGTCATCGTACTGTTGATTGGTTATATCCAATGGACACATAAATATATCTGTAGTGTGAAGAGTGCAACTGTCGGTCTTAAGTGGAGTGCCTGGCAGTTAATGAATGGTGGATATCGTGATAAAGAGTTTAGTCAGTTATTCACATACCATTAGAGCTTCAAGCTACAGGTCCATAAGATTCTCTTGGTAGCTCAATGGATTCAAGTTGAGAATCAGTTTGTTGCTTAGTTTGAAATATTCAAATTAACAAGAGGGGATTTGATTAATTAAATTGTATATGATATAATTGATTTGATGTATTTGATACATTATTTGATTGGAGAAATTAATATAAATACGATTTATATTAAATGCCATAAAAAGAAAAAGAACTATGGTTTATATGATACATATGATGCAATATGAAAACTATAAGTTATAAATATAATATGATAAGTTAGATAATTAACAAGAAATCGAGTCTGTATTCAAGTTGTTGTTTTGTTTGAGTCGTTCGTAATGAAGCTTCTGACGCATGGAGATGTTGTTCGCTTTGAGAGAGAAGACGAATCGTTGGTCGCATTGTGTAGCCCAAGTTAAACGATCGTTTAGATTTGGCTATGCGATCGTGTAGAAAAGTTCTACTCGATCGTGTAGTATTTGCTAAACCATCAAAACGATCGTTGAGTTTATAATACTCGATGCATGGCATGCACGCACGCTAAACGATCATGTAGGTGATGGCGGGAAATTAGAAGTCAATTTTACTCGACAACTAAAATCCCGTGGATGCGGTATGTGATGCATGTTCCTAAGATATCCGTTGATAGTCATACGTCGATGGTCATGTGTTGGAATGATAATACGTTAACGAATGTATGCGATGACCATGCGTCTTGCCACAACTTTTCTTACACTGGAACCAAGTATAATTCCAACGCAAGTTTCTCGGGTAATTCGAGGTCGAACACAGGGACTTGTAGCTATATGTTTGCGATGATGTGCATGCGGCGGTTTAAATAAAAGAATGGAGGGGATGTTGCTAAGTTATTCCTATTCCTACTCCTATCTAACAGACAACACAAAGAGAATATGCATGAAAGGTAGAGAGACGACAAACCTTGACATGAAATAAATGTATGGGAAAATAGATAAAATGTGGAGTTGTTTTCATTGCAACCCTTAAAAGTGACTACGAAGGCAACCCTAGTCAACGCAAGCTAATGCGATCATGCTACACTCATGCACAATAAATCATTTTCCAATGCAAATGCGTGCTCCTAAGTCTAGGTCGCATGTGTTAAATGCAAAAGTGTCCATAGAGCTTATTCTTAAGTCTCTACTCTTTTCCTATGCGATGATGCAAAATGCACACAACGCTGCGGTGACTGCACTCAATCGTATCCTATCTCTAGGATGCATGTGATGGGTTAATAGCAAATAGTGTTTATCTTTAAGTCCCTATCTCTTGTTTATGCAGTTCTAATCTTGCTCTCTCGAGTCCAGATTCTAACCTAGCTCTCTCGAGACATTAGGTTCTTTCTTTAGACTCTCTCTTGAGTAGCTCTAAAGGGGTGTTGGGCACAACATAAAACAAGACAAGTGCATGGACTTGGTTGACGCAAGATTACTCCTATTTCTAGTGAAAAATGCATGCCTTGCTTAATGCGTCCAATCACTTACCCTCACGAGCAGTTGATTGTTGCTGACTTTACTCATAGACAAGCAATGTGTTAGCCTATAGACATGCTTTACAGCAGCTTCACACTAAGCAAATAAGATTACTCACACACTCGCGCAACGCACACCACTCGGTGGGTTGCTACATGCTTCATATTCCTAATCCACATGACTAAGTATGCAATACCCAAGCATTCCCACTAAGTGTTACAATGAAAGTAAAGATGGTAAACAAAGAAGATGGAGATGGAGTCGAAGGAATAGAGAAATGCATTGAAAAATAGATAGTATTAATTCCTTAATTTCAAAATGTCATGCAATACAATATGAGAAAAGAACGGAAAAGGAAATGACCGGCTGGAAGCAAAGATTTGCACCCAGCAGATGTGCGTTAAGGCTGCCGGTGATGCCATGGATGGGCGGAGGAGCTGACTCTCTCGATATCTAGCTCTGGTCGTCACTTGGAATGGAGGAAGGAGATGAAGAACTCTCAGCCATCTTCTCATGCAGTTGTCTGGATCGCAAGGATCCGCCCTAAGCGAACCTCAGGCGAAAACCTTGGATTCAACCTTAGGCGAAAACCCTAGATAACTTGAATTTCTTCTCATCTACTTCTATTTATAGAGCCTGGGTCACCGACAACATTAATTGGACTGCTCTAAGTCTGATGTTTGGCGCGTTAGTCCTTTTCTGAACCTCTGCCACCAACGGCGTGGTAGATAAAATGTCAACATCATCTTTTGGTTTTTCTCGAGGTAGATGCGTTGATGTGTTCATTCTACCAACCTTGCATTGATCCCATTAGAATGTGTTGTTGCGTAGCCGCAATCATTCAATGGCCAAATTCACTTAATACCGCAACGAACAACCTGTTATAATAGGAAAGCCTTATATCTTGAAATTAATTCATCAAGTTGATGATAAAATACACGGACGTTCCAGTGGGCATTATGCACTTGTTCTACATGATAACCGCAATCGCTTGACGAGCGCAACTTCGATGCAATGAACGCATACGACTGATTACCGCAACATTCATGCATTGATCGATGCGTTTGCCTTTGCGATGGAGTGTTTCTCCATATGCGGTCGTTCGATTTCCGCATTTGCGTTCATTTCCTGCATTAGCTACAAAAATAGAACATTAAACGCATAATTAACGCAAAATAACGGGTTAGCTGAGATTCGACATGTTGATCGACGCAAACTCTTTTTCTTGTGAATTCCTAATATGATTGCCACATATTCTGCCTAACAACCTTCATAATTCTAAGTAAAAGACCTAAGATGACATGCATTTTTGCATGTCATCACACCCCCAAACTTAAAATCATGGAGTCCATGATCACTGCACGCGAGTAATGCCTAACAACCTTCACTTGATCGTGTAGTAACTCCTTCAGATCGTCGAGTAATGCCTATCGAGTATAAACGATCGTGTAGCATGGATCGCGTGCCTTTGTACTATGCGATGAGCATGAAGGCCACACGATCATGTAACGCACATCAAGTAATGCATGTCATGCGATCATTCAGAAAACAACTATGCGATGAGCATGATTGTCTAAATGATCGAGGAGCAAGCGTCGAGTATCGTATATCGAGTGATTGTGTAGCCAGTGACTATGCGACGAGCATGTTGGCCTACATGATCGTTTAACGTGCATGCATGCCATACGTCGAATATCATAAACTCAACAATCGTTTCGATGGTTTAGCAAATGCATGTCATCTAAGTTTTGGCCAAGTAGCATGAGCCCATAATCACTGCACGCGAGATCATGGAGTCCTTGAGGGGAATGTTTGGACAACTGTCTGCACAGCTCAGGCACGATGCTCTTAAGTTCATCTTTAACTCCAAGAAGAAGAATGGTAGTAAGGGGAAGGGGAAGGGGCTTACTAACCCACAACCTACCGCTCCATGGGGTAGGCGACCAACGTTAGTTGACAAGGGAAAATGTTTCCACTACAACCAGGATGAGCACTAAAAGCGGAACTGCCGACGTTATTTGGCTTAGAAGAAGAATGCCAAACAAAGTAAATATGATTTACTGGTTTTGGAGACTTGTTTAGTGGAGAATAATGATTCTGCCTGGATTATAGACTTTGGGGCCTAACCATGTTTGTTCTTCATTTCAGGGAATTAGTTCCTGGCGACGGCTTGAGACTAGTGAGATGACGATGTGAGTTGGAACCGGGTACGTCGTCTCAACTGTGGCAGTGGGAGGTCTCCGGTTGACTTTACAGAATAGGTTTATCATTCTGAATGATGTATATATAGTTCCTGAGTTAAAGAGGAATTTAATTTCTGTAAAGTCTTTGCTTGAATGTAAATACACCTTGAATTTTTTAGTAAATAAAGTGTTTGTTTTGAAAGATGGTGTTGATATATGTTTTGCTCAACTGGAAAACAATTTGTATATGTTAAGGCCGTTAGCAACAAATTCCCTCAATGACATAGAGATGTTTAAGACTGTCGTAACTCAAAACAAACGACTTAAAGTTTCTCCTAAAGAAAATGTCCAACTTTGGCACCTATGTTCAAGGCACATTAATGTCAATAGGATTGAGAGATTGGTGAAGAAAGGACTTCTAAACGAGTTAGAAGAAAATTCTTTACCTGTGTGCGAGGCCTTGAAGGCAAATGACTAAAAGACCTTTTACTGGAAAAGATTATAGGGCCAAATATTGTCTAGAGTTAGTGCATTCAGACCTTTGTGGTCCGATGAATGTGCGGGCTAGGGGAGGCTATGAATACTTCATCACTTTTACAGATGATTATTCGAGGTATGGGTGCGTTTATTTAATGCAACATAAGTCCAAGTCATTTGAAAAGTTCAAAGAGTTCAAGGCTGAAGTTGAAAACGCATTAAGTAAAATGATTAAAACACTTCAATCTAATCGAGGTGAAGAGTTTTTGGATTACGAGTTCCAGAACTATTTGATAGAACATGGAATCGTTTCCCAACTCTCAGCACCTGGTACACCTCAGCAAAATGGTATATCGGAGAGGAGAAATCGAACCCTGTTGGAGATGGTTTTGTCAATGATGAGTTATGTTTCCTTACCAGACTCGTTTTGGGGTTTTGCAGTAGAGACTACAGCTTACATTTTGAACTGTGTTCCTTCCATGAGTGTTGCCAGAACATCTTTAGAGTTTTGGAATGAGCATAAAGCTAGTTTACATCATTTTCGCATTTGAGGTTGCCCGACACATGTGCTTGAGGCTAATCCTAAGAAACTGGAACCACGTTCAAGGATGTGCCTATTTGTAGGCTACCCTAAAGGGACATGAGGAGGTTATTTTTATGATCTTAAGGAAAACAAAGTGTTTGTATCGACAAATGCTACTTTTCTTGAGGATGATCATATAAGGGAGCAGAATTCTAGAAGCAAAATCGTGTTGAATGAGCTTTCCAAAGAAACTATTGAAACTTCAATAAGAGTTGTTGATGTGAGTGTTGGGGTTGATGCCTTAAACTTTCGATGGGTCCTGTAGTTTGTAAGCACTTGTATTGAACAAAAGATTGTGATGTAATAATATGAGATATTTTCTTCATTGTTGCCTATGAAACATGAGATGTTTTATTTGCGTTTACTACAAACCAATAAATTAAGATCCCTGGTTTTCGTTGTAACTTAAGCATGTATGTGAAGACATGTAAGTGGATCATGCCTTAAGTGATAACCTAGATGGTCTGTAATATATGGATATAGGAGGGAAACCTTATCCCGGTGACACTACGGATGTGGCCCGCTTTGTAGATAGTTTCAAGTGTTGTGACATGTTACATATGGTCTGATCCTGATCATTTATGTGGAGACGTGCGAGCAAGGGTGTCCTATACAAAGGAGTTTGTATAAGACCGGACCACAAAGTGTATAGTCTTGTTATATAACGTCGTTCATGACAGAAACTTCACTTCACTATGATGACCAGAGGTAACATGACCTTAATCCTAAGTGAGTTGAGAACTCTTGCCTTTGAGGGCAGTCTTTTGATTTTCATGGGTGCGAGTGGCCAGATTGCCGACTCAAACCTACCACTTTAGGGATTCGTTTGATTAGGGAGTTGGGAACTCAGCTACACAAGATGGAATTCACTCCTTCCCTGAAGCAGGGTAAGTAGATAGATTGCTCCCTTAAGGGCTAATTTTGGGGCTTGAGCGATGTGGCGCCACACACTTTCTCATGGCTTGAGAGGTGCCCACTCATAGTAGGACTATGATGTATTGTTCATTAGAGGGATCAGTGGTACTTAAGGAGTTAGATGTATCTACAGGGGCAAAACGATAAATTGGCCAAACTGTACGTACGAGCATTTGTGAAGGGTTATCGTACTGTTGACTGGTTACATCCGATAGAGACAAAAATATATATGTGGTGAGAAGAGTGCAACTGTTGGTCTTTAGTGAAGTGCCCAACAGTTAACGAATGGTGGATCTCGTGACTAAAGAGTTTAGTTAGCTATTCATGTACCGTTGGAGCTTCAAACTACAAGTTCATAAGGTCCCCTTGGTAACTCAATAGATTCAAGTTGAGAATCAGTTTTTGGGTCAGTTTGAAGTGTTCAAATTGACAAGAGGGAGTTTAATTATATATGATATGATTAAACTTGTTCAATTATATATGTTATAGTTGACATGATGTATGAGATACATTAATTGGAGGAAAATGATATAAATATGATTTATATCATGTAAATGAGAAAAGGACTATGGTTTAAATGTTACATAGGATGTGATATTAAAACTATAGATTATAAATATAATATGATAAGTTAGTTATTATATTTATTTATAATTAAAACAATTATGAGATAATTGTGGGTGGTTTCTCCTTTAACCGTGTGTGAAAGCTAGAGGTTTTATTCAATTTTCATAACTGAAGGATAAAATGAAAAATGTTTTCATTTTGTAAAGGATCGATTCATTAAGTACACTGCTTATCGTTTAGCTCACGAGAGACTACACGACAACTTTAAGTATTTGTCTAAACGATTGTGTACACACGCCATTCTCTAAACGATCGGGTAGCTTTTTACTAAACGATCGCATGGTAAGCGAGTTTCACTAAATGGTCGTGTAAACAATCACATCTGATTTCCTAAACGATCATGTACTTGTTGAAATTTTACTAAACGATCAAGCACAAAGTTTATACGATAGACACTATACTCTCCCACTTGCTTGGTCATTGATTCGATTGTTGTTTCCTCCAAACTTCTACCAAATCCAATAGAGCCCACACTTCTTAGATTCTCACTCCGAGAATACCAAGGTTACTGAGTGGTGGTGTTCGAAAGGCTACTTGTACGTGGAAAAGATTGTTTGTGATTGACCAGATGATTGGGTAGAAGATCGTAGAGACAGCGAGAGGTTGCTATTCCAGACTCCACGAGAGCGAAAGAAAGTCAAAAGAAATTTTTTTCAAAGGTAAGTCTCTCGTTCCCTTTGTATTTATTTATGAAAGAATGTTGTAATTTGTTAGTAGATGCATAACTAGTTTGTATGTTTGTGAATGCCATTAATTCTGTCACAATGAATTTGGATCGATCTTGCTTCCGCTCATAGATTCTCTTTGATAAGAGTTCCTTCAGTGAGTTCATAGTAGGTCAAATCCACCTCAAGTGTTGAGGGAACCTCGATGTAGTGGGAGGGTTGTGAACCCATCTATTCGCTATATGGGTTTAACTGAAATCCTAGCTATGATAGATGATGGCGAGGTTGAGGATCCGCCGTCTTATAAGAAGGCAATGGAGGATGTTGATAGAGATGAATGGGTCAAAGCCATGGATCTCGAGATGGAGTCTATATACTTCAACTCAGTTTGGGATCTTGTAGATCAACTTGATGGAGTTACAACTATAGGTTGTAAATGGATCTACAAGAGAAAACGGGGTACTGATGGGAAGGAGCAAACCTTCAAGGCTAGACTTGTGGCAAAGGTTATATCCAGGTAGAGGATGTTGACTATGAGGAAACTTTCTCGCTTGTTGCCATACTGAAGTCTATCCGCATCCTTCGATCCATTGCCTCATATTATGACTATGAAATATGGCAAATTGATGTCAAGACTACTTTTCTGAATGACAATCTTGAGGAGACCATTTATATGGTGCAACTCGAGGGATTCATAGCCCAAGGTCAAGAGCAAAAGGTTTGCAAGCTGAATTGGACCATTTATGGATTGAAACAGGCATCTCGATTTTGGAACATAAGGTTTTATACTGCGATCAAATCTTATGGCTTTGACCAAAAGGTTGATGAGCCTTGTGTCTACAAGAAAATCAATAACAATTCAATAGTTTTCTAGTGTTGTATATAGACGATATCCTACTTATTGGGAATGATGTAAGTTTACTGACTTCAATTAAGAACTGGCTAGCAACCCAATTCCAAATGAAAGATTTAGGAGAGGCTCAATTTGTCCTTGGAATTCAGATCTTTCGGGATTGAAAGAACAAAATGTTAACACTATCTCAGGCATCGTACATTGATAAGATGTTGATCAAGTACTCAATGCAGGACTTCAAGAGGGGCCTAATGCCTTTTCGGCACAGAGTTACTTTGTCTAAGGAACAGTGTCCTAAGACACTTCAAGAGGTTGAGGAAATGAGACGAGTCCCCTATGCATCTGTCGTGGGTAGTTTGATGTACACGATGTTATGTAATAGACCTGATTTCTGCTATACAGTGGAGATAGTCAGTAGATATCAGTCTAATCTAGGACAGGGTCACTGGACAACCGTCAAGGACATCCTCAAGTATCTTCGGAGAACGAGGGACTACATGCTTGTGTATGGTTCTAAGGATTTGATCCTTACAAGATACACGAACTTTAATTTTTCAGACTGATAAGGGTTCTTAGAAATCCACTTTAGAATCAGTGTTCACTCTTAATGGAGGGGTTGTAGTATGGCAAAGCACCAAGTAGGGGTGTATCACTGAGTCCACCATGGAGGCTGAGTATGTAGCGATTTGTGAAGCTGCTAAAGAGGCTGTTTGGCTCAAGAAGTTCCTGACTGATCTGGACGTTGTTCTAGACATGTCTAGGCCCATCACCCTCTATTGTGATAATAGTAGTGCTGTGGTGAATTCCAGTGAGCCTCGAAGTCATAAGTGCGACAAACACATAGAGGAAATACCATATCATCTGAGAGATTGTGCATTAAGGGGACGTGATTGTCACGAAGATAGCTTTGGAACACAACGTTGTTGATCCGTTTACGAAGGCTCTCACAGCTACAATGTTTGAGGTCCTACAGAGTATAGGTATGTGGGACAGACCACGACTGAACTAGGGCAAGTGGAAGATGTTGTACTAGGCAGTTATGCCTTAGTTTGTTGTTTTGTGTACTTGTAATATGATTATCTTGTATACCCCACTAGCTTTAGGACAGATGGGAGATTGTTGGGGTTGGTGTCTTAAATCTCATAGGGTCCCGTAGTTTGTAAACACTTGTATGAACAAACACTTTGTGATTTATAATATAAGATATTTTATTCACTCTAGTCTATGAAATATGGGATATTTTAGTTGCATTAACCACAAACCAATAAACTAAGATCCATGGTTATCGTTGTAACTTGAGCTTGTATGTGGAGACATACAAGTAGATCGTGCTTTAAGTGATAACCTAAATGGTCTGTAGTATATGGATGAATGAGGGATACCTTATCATGGTGACACTATGAGTGTGGCCCGCTTTGTAGGTTTTACAAATGTTGTAAAGTGCTACAAATGTTCTGATCCTAATCATTTGTGTGTTAGACATGCGAGCGGGGATGCTCTATACAAAGGAGTTTGTATAAGACTAGACCACGAAATGTTTAGTCACATTATATAACGCTGTTCATAATTGAGACTTTCATTTCACTAGGATGACATAGGTAACATGATCTTAATCCTGAGTGAGTTGTGAACTCCTGCCTATGAGGGCGGTCCTTTGATTTGCATGGGTGAGAGTGGCCAGATTGCCAACTCAAACTTACCACTTTGGGGATTCGTGTGATAGGGGAGCTGGGAACTCAGCTACATAAGATGGAATTCACTCCTTTCCTGAAGCAGGGGTTAATAGATAATTTGCTCCCTTAAGGTTTGATTTCGAGGCTTGAACAATGTGGCGCCACATCTTCTCTTGGTCTAAGAAGGGTTTAGTCATAGTGGGATTATGATCTATTGTTCATTACAGGAATCATTGGTACTTAAGGAGTTAAATGTAACTACAGGGGCAAAATGGTAAATTGGCCCAATTGTATAGACGAGCAGTTTATGAAAGGTCATCGTACTGTTGATTCGTTATATCAAATGGACACATAAATCTATCTGTAGTGCAAAGAGTGCAGCTGTTGGTCTTTAGTGGAGTGCCCGACAGTCAATAGATTGTGGATATCGTGATTAAAAAGTTTAGTCAGTTATTCACGTATTGTTGGAGCTTCAAGCTACAAGTTCATAAGGTCCTCTTGGTAGCTCAATGGATTCAAGTTGACAATCAGTTTTTAGGTTAGTTCTAATTGTTCAAATTAACAAGAGAGAATTTGATTATATATGATATAATTCAATTAATTCAATTACATATGATATAATGGATCTTAAGCTTCTAAACCTTTTGCTTTTGATCCTGTTCAATAAACCCTTATGGTTGAGACATGTAAATACTTTCATCAAGATGACAATTTAAAAAGGATGTCTTGACATCCATTTTCTAGATTTCATAATTATAGTAAGCAACAATAGATAAAAGTATTCTAATCAATTTAATCATGGCATCAGGAGAGAAGGTGTCCTCATAGTCTACCTTTTTTATTTAGGTAAAACCTTTTACCACGAGTCTGGCTTTATAGATATACACCTTACCAGTTTGGTCTCGTTTTCACTTGTATATCCATTTACAACCAATAGGTTTTACTGCATCCGGTTGATTTACAAGTTCTCAGATAGAATTGAAGTACATTGACTCCATTTCTAGGTCCATGGTGTAACACCCCAAAATTTTGTTCTTAATGTAATTTTACTATCTTCCAATATTTGAGGACATTTTTGAAATTTTGGAAATTCAATTTTTTAAATATTGAAATTTTATTTGGTAGAATTGGTTTAATTTGAAATTTGGTATTGAAGAGGAAGAGGAAAGGATTCAAATTATATATATGTGTGTGTGTGTGTGTGTGTATTGAAGGAAAGGATAAAATATAATATAATATAATATAATGGAATAAAATAAAATAAAGTTTTATTATATTTTATTTCTTTTGTTAAAATAATCTTTTTCTTTTTCTTTTAAAAATTAAATCCCTATCTCTCTCTTTCCCTCTCTTTCTCGCACGACCAGACCCCCCCCTCCGGTCTTCACTTTTTTTTTCATACCCTTGTTGGGGTTGATGCCCTAAACCTCGTAGGGTCGAGTAGTTTGTAAACACCTGTATGAACAAACTTTTAGTGATGTAATAATATAAGATATTTGATTCACTACTGTCTATGAAATATGATATATTTTAGTTACATTAACCACAAACCAATAAAACAAGATCTCTGGTTATCGTTGTAATTTGAGCATGTATGTGATGACATACAAGTGGATCTTGCTTTTAGTGATAACCTAAATGATCTATAGTATATGGAAAGAGGAGGGAAACTTTATCATATTGACGCTACAAGTGTGACCCGCTTTGTGGATGTTACAAGTATTGTGAAGTGCTACAAATGGTTTGATCCTGACCATTCATGTATTAGACATGCGATCGGGGATGTTCTATAGAAAAGAGTTTGTATAAGACCAGACCACGAAATGTTAAGTCTCATTATATAACGCCGTTCATGACAGAGACTTTCATTTCACTAGGATGACCATAAGTAACATGACCTTAATCTCAAGTGAGTTAGGAACTCCTGCCTATGAGGGCGGTTCTTTGATTTGTATGGGTGCAAGTGGCAAAATCGCCGACTCAAACCTACACTTTGGGGATTTATCTAATTAGGGAGTTGGGAACTCAACTATACAAGACGAAATTCACTCCTTCCCCGATTCGGGACTTGAATAATGTGGCGCCACACCTTCTATTTGCCTAAGAAGAATTTACTCATAATAGGACTATGACGTATTGTTCATTAGAGGAATCAGTGGTACTTAAGGAGTTGTATGTAACTATAGGGTCAAAACGATAAACTGGCCCAACGATTTGTGAAAGGTCATCGTACTGTTGATTGGTTATATCCAATAGACATAGAAATATATTTGTAGCGCGAAGAGTGCAGCTATCAGTCTTTAGTGGAATGTCCGACAGTTAACGGATGGTGGATATCGTGATTAAAGAGTTTAGTTAGTTATTCAAGTACCGTTGGAGCTTCAAGCTACAGGTCCATAAGGTCTCTTTGGTAGCTCAATTGATTTATTTTGAGAATAAGGTTTTGGGTTTGTTTGAAGTGTTCAAATTAACAAGAGGAAATTGATTATATATGATATAATTAAATTGCATCAATTAGATGAGATATAATTGACATAATGTATTAGATACATTATTTGGAAAAATTATTATTAAATATAATAAAGGAGAAAAAGAACGATGGTTTATATATTGCATGAGATGTGATATTAAAAATATAGGTTATAAATATATTATTTATTTGTAATTAAATCAATTATGAGCTAATTGGTTTTAGCTTTTTCTCCCAATAACCAACTTCGTAGGAAGTTGTGATCAGTTATGGTACCTGATGGATAAAATGAAAACCATTTTCATTTTTTCAAGATGCGATCATTAAACGATTATTAATCGGATGATCACAAGATATAGCTATACGATAGTTTGAGAGCATAAATGATCATGCATCAAGTTTGCTATACGATAGACACTTGTTTTCTAAACGATCAAGTACATAGTGTATACGATAGACTTTAGTCATCTCCCATTTACTCGATCGTCTATACGATCTGTCAATTCCTTCTTCCCTCTATCAAATCCTACAGAGCCCACAACTTATGGATTCTCACACCGAGAATACCATGGTAGCCTTCTGGTGGTGTCTGCTTTCTGTTCGAGGGTCGAGTGTTATTTTTCCTTGTTCAAGGAGATTGCTGATGCGTGATGTTCGTGCTTATGAAAGATCGTGTTGTTAGATCGAGCGAACGAGAAGAAAAGTTCTTCAAGGGTAAGTTATCTTGATCCTTAGTATTTTCCTTTTGAAGCATGTTGTAATTTAGAGTTTGTGCATAACTATTACTGTTTGATTGTAAATGTGTATGTTCTGTCACAATGGGGTTTGGAACAATTTCGCTTTTGCTCACTGATCTCTTTGATAAAAGTTCCTTTAGCCCTAGCAACTGTCGACCGTCTCCTTTCCAACCAACATCACGCGCGTCCGATCGAGCTGCCACCAGTTTGCCGATTGTTGCTTGTGGGCCGTTGTTTGCGCGCAGATCGACTCAGTCTTGTCTGCTAGCCGAGAACCACTTAGTTGTCCCTTCTCTCAAACCGCATGCCGCCCTTGCCGAGACTCTCTCCCGAGCCCAATCGATGGCCGCTTTAAATCGCAATTCCCCAATGTCGCTCACCATATCTCTTCCACACCCCCATACGCACAAAGTCGCGCCTTGCCAAAGCCCCAGCGGTCCGCATGCCTTTCTGAACACGCAGCCGCTTCACTGGTCGAAGCCCTTCAGCCTTTACTGTCGCTTCTTCGCCCGGCCAACCACGCCGATCCATCACCGGTCAGCCCCTGCCACTGTTGATTGCTGTTGGTTCTGTGGTTGGGTAAGTTTTTTGGCATATGGGTTAATTTTTGGGTTATTCACTTGATTTTGGTTTAGATTTTTAATTTACCCATTATGGTTGGGTGCTAGATTTGGAGTTTTGGAGGAAAATTTGTGCGCTGTCGAGCAGGTGTTGAAGTGTCTTCTTCGTGACGTTTTGGTAAGTTTCAAGGCTTTGTAACCCCATTATGGATTGGTTTGGTGTTTAGCCTCTATGTGTTAGTGAGATGGTCGTTGAATTCAAAGAACATATTTGGGCTAAGATTATTTGAAGTTATTTGAGATTGTTGGAATTTAAGGCCCTAACCATTATTATTGAATTTGTTAAGATTGGAACTTTTGTTTGGGAGTTTTGGAACTATTTTTTAACCAAGCCACGTGACGACAACACTTCGTGATTAGGTCTTATACAAACTCTTTGTATAGGATGCCCTTGCTCGCATGTCCCTTACAAAAATGATCAGGATCAGACCATCTGTGACAAGTCACAACACTTATGACCATTGCACAAAGCGGGTTGCATCTTTAGCATTATCAGGGTAAGGTTTCCCTCGTATATCCATATACTACAAACCATTTTGGTTTTCACTCAAGACATGATCCACTTGTATGTCACCACATACATGCTTAAGTTACATATAGATAACCAGGGATATTAAGTTTTTTGGTTAGTGGTAAAATCTAAATGTGCAAATTCAAGTAGTAAAGTAAATATCATTTATATTATACATCACAAATGTTCATACGAAGTTGTTTACAAACTACTGAACACGAGACTTTAGGGCTCAAACCCCAACAATCTCCCACTTGTCCTAAAGCAAAGTGGGGAGTACAAGTAGATAGGCACAAAACAATAAACTAGGGCATAAAAACCCAGTGGAACAAAATCTCCCACTTGCCCTAGTCCAGCCGCGGGCGGTCCCATACACCCATGCTCTGAAGGTGACCCTAAAACACTATAGCTGTGAGAGCCTTCGTAAACGAATCAGCAACGTTTTTCTCCAAGGCGATCTTCGTGATGATCAAGTCACTTCGATGCACTATCATGCGGATCGACTTTAACATGCCAAAAGGTGAGAAAGTTTCCTCATAGACGACTCCCTTCACTTGGGTATAACCCTTTGCCACAAGCCTAGCCTTGAAGGTTTGTACCTTCTCATCAGCACCCTGTTTGCGCTTGTATATCCATTTACAACCTATAGGTCTTACCCCATCAGGCTGATCTACAAGATTCCATACCGAGTTGAAGTACCTCGACTCCATCTCGAGATTCATGGCTTTGACCCATTCATTCCAGTCAACATCCTCCATTGTCTTTTTATAGGATAATGGATCCTCAACGTCGCCATCTGTCACCATAGCTAGGATTTTTGTGAAACCCAGATAGCGATCAGGCGGGTTCGTAACCCTTCCACTATGTAAAGGTTCCCTTAACTCTTGAGGTGGAATCGACCTACTAAATGAACTATCATCAATAATTCTAGTTGATGAAGCATGTCCTTTAACAACTCTTGTTGAAGCTTCAGTAGTTTCTTTGGAAAGCTCACTTAACCCGACTTTACTACATGGATTGTGCTCCCCGATATGATCCGTCTCCAAGCAAGTGGCGTTTATGGAAACAAACACTTTATTTTCGGACGAATCATAAAAGTAACCTTCTCGAGTACCTTTGGGGTAACCTATAAAGAGGCACAACATTGATCGTGATTCCAAATTCTTGGGATTTGCCTTAAGCACATGTGCTGGGCAACCCCATCTGCGGAAGGTGACGTAAATCTAGCTTTACGCCTGTTCTCACAACTCCAGATTTACTTGCAACACTGTTAGAAGGAACATTGAGAATGTATACGCAGTCTCCACTCGAAACCCCAAAACGAGTCTGGTAAGGAAGCGTAAACTCATCATCGAACGACACATGTCTAACAAGGTTCTGGAGAATTCATTGGCATTTAGATTAAGTTATGACAGATTTAAACATCTTTATTTTATAGGGGAACTTACGACTAAAGGTCTTAGCACATACAAGTATTTCTAGTTTAGCTGTACAAAATTTCAACCCCGTCCTTACGAAATAAACGCTTTATTCAATTTAAAAGAAATAGTGTAATTGTATTGTAACATACACATTACAGAAATAAGGTTCCTTTATAGCTTAGGAATACAAAGACATCTTTTAATATAAGAAACCTATTTGGTAAAGTAAACTGGATGTCTCCCACTGCCACAGCTGAGATGACGTGCCCGGTACCTACTCGCAATGTCATCTCACCTGCCTCAACCTGTCACCAGGATCTAATCCTCTTTTTCTGCCTTGGCAGCCTTCTTTTTCCTCCAGATAACGAGGAAAATTCTTCTTCCAATGTCCGTGCTTGTTACAGTGGAAACATTTTCCTTTTCCAACCGACGGTGGACGCTTTTTCTGGGCGACAGGTGGCGGGTTAGCAGGCACATTCCCTTTCCCTTTACCACTCTTCTTCTTCTTCCCCTTTTCAGAGTTTGAAGTTGAAGGTGCAAAATTTGTTCCTGAGGTTGAACCTCGATAGAACTTTGTAGAGGACGAGAAATATTTGCCTCACCTCCCTTTTTCTTCTTACTTTTCAGCAAGGATTGGTAAAGTTGTAACTTTTTGAAGAGAGTGGTAAGGGAGTAGTCCACTTTGTTAAGAATCGTATTGCTAACAAAATGGAGGAAGCTCTCTGGCAATGAATGTAGGATAATGCTAACCTGACTGCCCTCATCGATTTTAAACCCATTCATCTCCGCCACGTTAAAGTGGATCATTATTTTCAACATGTGTTCGTAAATAAAGGTGCCTTCCTCCATTCTGGAGCTGAAGATGCGTTTCAAAGCCTCATGCTTGAGCTGTCCAGACGACTGTCTGAACATTCCCTACAGGGACTCCATGATGTCACGTGCTGAGACCATGGACTCGAATTTCTTGGCCAACATGTCACTAAGATTGGCCAGAATATAGGCTCGGGCCTTCTCGTTTGCCCGTGTCCAACGTTCATATGCCACCCGAACATTTTGAGTAGCATTCTGAGGTGGAATAGGAGGACATTCCTCCGTAAGGACAAACTAGAGATCCTTGATGATGAGTATTGTTGTGAGCATATGATTCTAACTTAAATAGTTTAGGTCATTCAGTTTTTCGACGCTTAGTAAATTGATAGTGGCTGAAGCCATTAAAAACATTGCTGAAAAAAAATGAATAACCTTTTGTAATACTTTGCAAAAACCACATTTAATTAACTAATTAATTTTTAGTAAAACAGATTCCAAGTACCCAAAGTGAAAAGACTTTTATTTTGCAATGATGCCCCAATGAGGTAGGACAAACGTCACCAGTGGGGTGATCGGATGGCCCTTCACTGGGATGATACATTCTCAACCATTAGGCAGAACCAACTCTTGGAACTAAACCTAAGAGCCACCATTTTTTCGATCCAGAATAGTTAACCCTTAACAATCCTGCATAAGTGCAACACCTCATTTTCAGCCCCAGAGTCCTACCCTAATGCATTCACCATAGGGAAAAAGAAAAATTAGGACAAGAGATAAGTAAACTTATCCTCTTACAGGAGATCAAATAAAGAAACGCACAAAACAACCATCCTATAGGGGGATACATCCAGGGTGCCACGAGGCGATGCACATAAACTTCATTCAATCCAATTAGGGAGATCGAGGGATATGCTATCGCACTTCCCGCTCTCATTTACTATGAATACTCTCTCCATCCACCTTGATATTGACCCACCCAAACACCATCCGTTGGGGGGACACGCCAAAGGTGCCTCGAGGTCGAGAGTAGATCTCACGGTGTGGACTATGAGGGAGAAACACGAAAGGTGAAAATGAGGCATCAAATGCCGTAAGAACCTCCCACTGAATGTTTTACCTAGGGGTTTATTAACCTAGACAATCCGGCTACTGATTATGATCTAAATCATTTATAAAGTTTGCTAAAAAATAACTTTTGTCTTTGAAATAATAAAAAAAAAACAAAACAAAACAAATCCAAGTAGTCACATTAAACTCTTTAATGGACTGGCCTTAGTTTGCATGCATGCATCAAATCTATCTAAATTACCTTTCCAGGTAGGGATGTTCCGTTGCCGTCATCTTAAATACCCCAGCCTAAACAGAACCCGCCTTCGACAACTATAGATAGACTTGCTACATATTAATCTTTTACTAATTATTTTAGTTCTAATTTCATTTTATAACCATTTATAAAATAAACAACTAAAACACTCATCCCACATAACGAAGTATTTATATTGTTTATAAATAAAACGTTAAAAAAAAATAAAGCATACATAAATATAACCCTTATATTATATGAAGCATGAGCATGTATTTATATAAATTAAAACATGATTCTCTAAATTATAACACTTATAACATAGAGAATATGCATGCCCTAAGGTGGGATTTATCTATATGTGCATACCATATGACATATTAAAAAACATACATTGCATGTAATAAATAAAGGATTAATGGGACGGGATGAGCCTTTACAAAACCGGAATGAAATAACCCTATCTCTTACATTTTTCATCGAGCAAACCAGTTCACAGGAGAACCGGGTCTTGAACCGGCAGGAGGACTCCATCGTATAGTAAATGCTGTAGGTAGACGATCGTCCAGAGCGAACTAGACGATAGAAGCAAAACTA
This sequence comes from Benincasa hispida, assembly GCF_009727055.1. Taxonomy (NCBI): domain Eukaryota; kingdom Viridiplantae; phylum Streptophyta; class Magnoliopsida; order Cucurbitales; family Cucurbitaceae; genus Benincasa; species Benincasa hispida. The sequence continues at coordinate 43,637,690 of NC_052349.1, read as the reverse complement.
AATGATTGCGTAGACGACAATGAGGCAACGATGCCTGATCGACTATGCGATCGCTCAATGTGGTGACAGGTAAACGATTTACCTTGTGTTACTAAGCGATCATTTAGTTAATTACTAAGTGATGAAGCTTGGTGACTAAAACGATCGTCTATGCGATCACTTAACGCGGTGTCAGGTAAACGATTTACCTTGCATTACTAAGCAATCGTTTAATCAATTATTAAGCGATGAAGCTTGCTGACCAAAAACGATCGTCTATGCCGATCACTTAACAGCGGTGTCAGGACGATTTACCTTGCATTACTAAGCAATCGTTTAATCAATTATTAAGCGATGAAGCTTGCTGACCAAAACGATCGTCTATGCGATCACTTAACGCGACGAAAAGTCAACAATTTACCTTGCATTACTAAGCGATCGTTTAGTCAGTTACTAAGCGATAAAGCTTGTTGACCAAAACGATCGTCTATGTGATCACTTAACGTGCGTCAGGTAAATGATTTACCTTACATTACTAAGCGATCGTTTAGTCAGTTACTAAGCGATGAAGCTGGCTGCCCTAAACGATCATCCAGTGCGGATGCGTGTTAAGGGATACGCGAGCATCACATCGTCTACACGACCTGATACTCAATGATCATGTAACCGATCTTCAACACAATCCGATCAATTGATTGCTTACCCGATCATGGACACAATGTGATCATTAGCGATCACGTACCCCATCAGCTGCACGATGCGATCAACACTTGATCGCATACCCCATTGTTTAACCAATGCGAACAACAGCGATCGCGCACCCCATCGTCTGCACGATGTGATCAACCTTTGCTTGCATACCTGATCATCCACACAATGCGATCAGCAGCGATTGCGTACCTCATCGTCTGCACAATGCGATCAACAGCGATCGCGTTCTCCATCGACTGCACGATGCGATCAACACTTGATTGTCTCCTTCCTTGAAGAACCGTAATGCTTGCTCCAATCTTCTTCATGAACGACTTAAGACTCAAACAGACTTTGAATACAGACTCGATAACGATTATTAATGCCCAAAAAACGTAGAGGCCTTTACAAACATCCGCAAATGTAAAAGATTAGATCAAACCAAGGTTAACATCCATGAAAACATCCATAATTTCACACATCCATAGCACTTTAACGATTAAACAGTGTAGAAAGGCACCCACCAAGAACACATTTGCAATTCTTATGCAACAACGAATTTGAATATCAGAAAACCGAGTGCTCTGATACCAATTGAAGGAACTCTATTCAAGAGTACCTACGAGCGGAAGCAGATCTTTCCAATTCATTGTGATAGAATTACCGCATATGCATTCAAACATACTTTCATAATGCTAAAGGGATCAAGAAATCATACCAGATGAAGATTTCTTCTTCACAACGAGTTTGAAGCCCAACCGTCTACCTCGAACAATCACCACTCGAACAGAAGGAAACAGAGAAGATAACACCACTCAGAGCTCTCAATATTCTTGGAGTGAGAATCCAAAGTGTAGGCTTTGTTCGGATTTGGTAGAGGGAAGGAGAAAGAGAGACCGTACACAACGATCAAACAAGTGGGAGATGCGGTCGTCTATCACATAGACAATATGCTGGATCGTTTAGGTGAAGTATACGATCGTGTACTAAAAGTAAGCGATTGTCTAAATTATCGTGTAGAAAAAGGTAAATGATCGTCTAAACAATCGTGTAGGATAAGGGTAAGCGACCGTCCAAACAATCGCGTAGAAAAAACTAAGCGATCGTCTATACGATCATTTAGTAAATATCGGGAGCTAAATGATCGTTTAAGAAAAAGGTAAACGATCGTTTAGATAATAGCGCACGACGATGTAATCCGTATGCGATTGCTTAGTAATATCGTGTATGTAAATGATCGTGCAGTCACTATCGTATAGGCACTGATTTTCTAAACGATGACACTATCTTTTTCACAATATCCGCGCATACCGAAATCAACACACCGTCTGCTATTTATAATGCACTCATCTGTTATTTAGAACGAAGAGGTGCCTTCCCATTTCATTTATAACCCTCAAATGAGTGTGATCTTATCACATTAATAACTTATAAATTAATATCAAATATTAATTATAATATTTTTCCTCTACTAGATATAAATCATATTTATATCCAGTTTCCTCCAAATTAATGTATCTCATACATAAAATTAATTATATCATATTTACTTAACTCGTTCAATTATATCATATATAATCAAACTTCCTCTTATCAATTTGAACATATCAAATTGACCCAAAAACTGACTCTCAACTTATATCCAAGCTACCAAGGGGACCTTAAGAACCTATGACTCGAAGCTTCAATGTACGTGAATAGCTGACTAAACTCTTTAGTCACGATATCCACCATCCGTTAACTACCAGGCATTCCACTAAAGACCGAAAGTTGAACTCTTCTTGCCATAGATATATTTCTATGTCCATTGGATATAACCAATCATCAGTACGATGACCCTTCACAGATGCTCGTAATTACAATAGGCCAATTTACTGTTTTGCCCATATAATTACATCTTCCTTCTTAAGTACCACTGATCCCTCTAATGAATAATACAACATAATCCCGCTATGTGTGAACACTTCTTGAGCCATGAGAAGGTGCGTAGCGCCACATCGTTCAAGCCCTGGAATCAGCCCTTAAAGGAGCTATCTATCTACTTACCCCTGCCTCGGGGAAGGAGTGAATTCCATCTTGTGTAGCTGAGTTCCTAGCTCCCAAATCAGACGAATCCTCAAAATGGTAGATTTAGTCGGCATTCTGGCCACTCGCACCCATGCAAATCAAAGGTTGAGAGCTTAACTACAGGGATTTACTAGAACTTAACAGAGGTTGTGTTTCCTTCGGGATCCACTAGTGATGGTGTCTCCTTCAGGGGGTTCACCAAAGGTTATGAGTCATACGGGATTTACTAGAGGTAGTAGGTATACTTAACTACAGTGGGATGAAATTCAGTTGTTCATGTATGTATGTGTCCTATAAGGACTAGGAGAATGCTTACGTTCCACCAGAGGTAGGCATCTAAAGAACATAGATGCCTAGCCTGACCCCAATAGTGGGGTTACTTACTGAGTATTTTATACTCACCTTATCTCATGTTTATGTTTTAGGTAAGGGCAGGGATGCACCGGAAAATAGGAATCCACGAATGAGCCTCTGGGGCCCAGTTTTATGCTTCCGCTCATGATATTTAGATTTCTTTTCATGTTTTTCAACTTTCAACTTTTATGTTTGAAACTTCCTATTAAGATTTGTTTTTAGACCTATTTAGTATCATTTATGATTTATAGGTACCCTATCATTTGTTTTTAATATTTTGATTTAATGGAAGTCTTTTGAATTTACCTTATTCATTTAGCATTTATTTCAATATAAAAGGGTGCTGTTTTCAGTTCCATGCATGCATATGTTTAGTAACGGCCTAGCTTGAGTCCTAGAGGGGCCGGGTTGTTACATATGGCTTCAATCCATCGATCTCTATCTACATCTTCTATTGCCTATTTAAAGGTTAATGGATCCTCTAAGCCATCATCAAGTATAGTGACATGAGTTTCTGCTAAACCCATATAGTGGTCAGGCTGTTGAACAACCCTCCCACTCTTTCGATGCATTATCATCTCATGAGAAGAATGTGATGGAGCAACAACTCTTGTCAAGGAACTAGCTTGATCACAACTCTTGTTGATTTATTTGTAGTTTCTTTGTGCATCTCATCTAATACTAGTTTACTGTGAGGTTGATGATTTCTTATGTGATCCTCTTCTAAGAATGTAACATTATTCGATACAAATACCTTATCTTCTTGAGGATCATAAAATAGCCCACATTTTATTTCTTTAAGGTATCCTACAAATAGACATATTTTTTGACATTGTTTCAACTTCTTAAGGTTTTGTACTAACACGTGTGTTGGGCATCCCCAAATTATGAAGTGACGTAAACTACCATTTTGTCCTCTCCATAGCTCATGCGATGTTTCTGAAACACTTTTTGAGGGAACCATGTTCAATATATGTACAACAATTTGTACGGCATACCCCCAAAAGGATTGAGGTAACTGGACATAAATCATCACTGAACGAAGCATGTCTAACAATGTTTGATTTCTCCTTTCTACTACGTCATTCTGTTGTGATGTATCAGGTGCTGTGAGTGAATTTGATGTTCTACTAAATAGTTCTGGAATTGTAAATCCATATACTCACCACCCCGATCTGATCGAAGTATTTTTATCCTTTTACCTAATAGGTTCTCAACCTCAGTCTTATATTCTTTGAACTTTTCAAGAGTTTTAGACTTATGATGTATTAGGTAAACGTAGCCATATCTAGAATAATCATCAATAAAATTGATATAATATTTAGATCCTCCTCGAGCTTTAACATTCATCAGACCACAAATGTCTGAATGTATAAGTTTTAGAGGTTCTTTGGCTCTAAGACTTTTTTCTGAAAAGATCTTTTAGTCATTTTTCTCTCAAGACATAATTCACATGGAGGTAAATATCTGTCTTTTAACTGGTTTAGATGATCATTCTTTACCAATCTCTAAATCTTATTGAGATTTATGTGGCCAAGTCTTAAGTGCCAAAGATAGGCGTTAGAAGAAATCTTTCTTTTCTTATTTTGAGTTTCTGCCATTTTAAACATCTCTATATTTAAAATGGCTTTTGCCTAAGTTGGTTTTGACACATACAAGTTATTTTCAAGTTTAGTTGTATACATTTGAATACTTTTGGAACTAATCATTTCATTTATATGAAAAGTGACTTTATACATATGTTCCAGCAAACAAGATACAAAGATTAAGTTCTTTTTCATTCCAGGTACATAATATACATTTTCAAGTAAATTGTAAGCATCTTCAAAAAATAACTTGATATCTCCCACTGCTTCTGCTGAAATGACTTCACCTGTTCCCACTTTGAAAGTCACATTTTCTGATAGCTACTTTTAGGAATTAGTTTCTTGTAAGAAAGTGCAAATATGATCAGCGACGAATCCAATATTAAGGTTAAGTGAGAACTTTCCACTAAACATGTTTCTATGACAAGTAAATCACATTTACCTTGATTTTCCTTCTTAGCTTTCTTCTCCACAAGATACTTAGGGCAATTGAGTTTCCAATATCCATCATCGTTGCAATGGAAATATTTTCCTTTTGTAACTTTCTTCTTGCTTTTAGTGGTAGGAGACTGTTTCTTCCCTTTTCCCTTTTTCTTCATTTGGATACTCTTATCCTTTGAATATCCATACTTCTTTTTAGAGGGTATTGTACTAGATGAAGCACTCTTATGAAATTTTCTTTGGGAAACAACATTTGCTTCCCTTTCTTTAGTTTTCATTAAAGACTGGTAAGTCTGGAGTTCATTAAGAAGAGTCATCGAGTTGTAATCAATCTTATTCATTATAGCATTCGTAAAAAAAGTTAAAAAACTATTTGGAAGAGATTCCATTATCATACTAACTTGGCTCTTCTCATTCATGGCAGCCCTGTTTGCCTCCGCTTTATTGAAGTGGACCATCATATGTAGGACATGTTCTCTAACAGAGGTCCTCTCCTTCATACGCGAATTATAAACGTATTTAATAGCATCATGTTGTGCTAATGAGGACGACTGTCCAAACATCCCTTCCAACAACTCCATGTTCTCTCTTGCAATGACCATGGTTTCATGTTTTTTGGTAAGCACATCAGATATGCTTGCCAAAATATAGGCTCTAGCCTTTTCATTTACCTGGACCCATCTGTCATAGATATCCCGGACATTTTGGGTTCATTAGGATTGGGAAGAGGAGGGTGTTTCTACATTAAAACAAATCTCAAATCATCAACTACTAGTATTGTGTTTATGTTTTACTTCCAATTTGAATAACCCTCTCCATTGAATTGATCAGAGGCTAAACGTTGTATAATCGAGTTTGACATGCTAAAACATAAATAAATTTTATAAGTAAATTGCATCTGAATCCAATTTTAGCAAAAGTAATAAAGTACCCCTGTATTTCTTTATTTATTTGCAACGATACTTTAGTGAGTTAGAAAAGATGCTACCGATGGGCAATCAAATACTCCTTCACTAAAGCAAGACAATCTTGACCAAATACTATATCCAGAATAACTCTTATTCCTATAGTCATTTAGTTATCGTTTTCGGTCAAAGACTTATTAACACTTAGTAATTCTTGTAAGTGTGACCCTCCATTTTCAAATTTCATAAAACGGTATGAATATTCCCCCGAATAGGAAGACAATGTTCAAGTCGAAACTAAGAAACCCTATTCATTTTTTAATTTTGGGTTGTTCTGAATCCTATGTTACAACCCTCCGAGGGGATCACCGTAAAAATGACAGCAGCCACAACATAGGAATCTCATAGTTCAAACTAATGGAAAAGACCGTAGGATATGTTGACACATTTCCTGCCCCCACTTACTATGAACTACTTTCCCTATTCACCTTGAAATTTACTCATGCAAACACTTTCTGAATGGAGCAGTCAGGTACACGAAGTCGAGCATGGATCTCACGTGTGAACTCTTAGGGACGAAAGAGCTAAAAATGATACGTCGTATATATTATTAATCTCCCACTGAAGTGTTCTAACTATTTGGATATATCTCATACTTAGGTATATTTCGGCTAAAAAAACCATCCTTAGTCTTTGTGGTTTATCCTAGTATAACATTTATATTTGGATTTAACCTACGATGTCTAAGTGATAAAACCATTTTATTACCTCACACCGCTCACGCATGCTTATAAAACCGGTTAACAATGCTCAATAATTCAACTAGAATCCCTAGATAGAAGATGTTACGTAAACTGTCAACTTAAGTGCCTCCAGCCTTAGACAGGATTGTAAACCGATTGAGTTCGTAGCCGTTTTTAAGATAATGACCTATCTTAACTATTAAAACAAGTTGATATTAAACCTAAGTGAGCATGCATCTTATCTTTGTTATTGATTTTAAACGTCTAATCCATTTTATAAGTCTTATAAAATTATTAACATGCTATAACATTTACATAAGCATTTCGTACATTAATATAACAATCATATTAAACTTTGAAACCCTAATCAAGCATACTATATATTATAACTAATTTATAACATATATCAAAGCATGAAACATGTTTTTCCTATGGTGGGATTTTAAATCTACATGGCATACAATATGCACATGCATGTTTAATTTAAATATAACATACATCACATGTATAAAATATTTAAACAACACTGATATGTAACAACTTTGGCATCCTAAGCAAGCAATAAACTATTTTATAACAAAAAAAAAAAAAATTTAAAAAACAGCTCAAAGTTGCCTTTAGGCCGCATTAGACCACCCAAACCAACTCTCCACAGCTCCAAAAGAGGCTGAACCAATCCAAATAAGGATTAATCGAACCCCATGCCACCGAACAGGTCGAGCCAGCCGCTCTCGCGAACCAATTCACGGACGTGTGCATTTCTAGGCTGGGATGAGCAACCTCACAACACTCCATCCCAACATTGCGGTGTCTCGGGTTCAATCAATCCGTTATACGTTTATACGTTTATTCATTAAACTATGTGTATCTTTATAAAACAATGAGACTCCGGGAGAATTAGGACACCAATCCCAACAAAATCATGCATTGATACCAATTGACAAGATAAACATGCATAAAAAGGAAACTAATATAATCATTAAGCACTCTAATTACACTTAATTTGAGTTTAAAGCATGCTAAAAAACAGTTTTACAGAAAGAGGGTTTCATTTGTGTATACTTTTGCTGATTCTCTTCAATTCCTTGCTAAACACAAATTGAATCTCCAAGACCTTAGTAGACCACCAATAGGAGTTTCTCTACTATTCTCATACTTGGATTGAGTGGTGGAAACTCAAAATTGAGGAGAATTGATGTGGGTTTAGAGAGGTATTTGAGTGAGCTTTTTGAATTTTCAGAAAATCAATTACATGAACTTGAATCTAAGAGTGTTAAAAAAACCCGATGACCTGAAAAAAATTGATCAATCATACGCAAACCGTGTGATTTGGGTTGGGTTATAAACTCATTTGGGTTGGGTTGGGTTCAAATAAATGAAAATTTTATGGGTTGGGTTGGTTCATGGCCCAACTTGAACCATGAACCAACCCGAATTTATTATTAACTTTAAAATATTTTTTATTACTTATAATAATAACTATTTATACATATATTGATTTTAATTCCAATATTTTTTTGAATAATTTATTCTTCAAACAACTTTTAAAAAATAATTTTTTTGCACTTTAGAAAGAAAATTTTCACTATATAAATTGAAATTGAGTTGTTAATCTTAATTCAATATATGAAAATAATTAAATTAGATTTTTACATATTTACGTTTTGCTTCTTTTTAGATTTTTTTTAAAAAAAATAAATGACCCAATTAACCCGAACCAACCCAACCCACACAAATATTTCATGTTTAGGTTTGGATTCATTTTTTAATAAGTCATTTTTTAATAAGGGTTATTTGGGTTGAAAAAATTTACAACGAACAATTGGATTGGGTTCTAAAAAGTCTTTCAAACCCACCAAACCCAGCCCATGAACACCCCTACCTTGAATCTTCTAAATTTGGAGTATTTAACAAGTTTAAGCATGCAAGCACTTAGATTTTCAGCCAATCGATATTTTAATTAGCACTAAATGAGTGGAACAAGATGTTGATTTGTGGGAAAAAATCCACTAAAAACCCAAAATTGGAATACATGCTAAGAAATTTCATTTTCAAAGTTTAAATTAATTCAATTTAAGAATAATTTAAAAACTTAAATTAAGTTTCCATAAATTGAATTTAAAAAAATGAAATTTTTTTTAATTTTTAATTAATTAGTTAAACAAAATTAATTATTAATGTAAGTTAAACAAATTTAATTAATTAATTAGTTAAAAAATTTAATTAATTAAATAATTAATTAATAATTTAATATCAAATATTAAATTAATAAAACACCTAATTTAAACATGAATCCCTATTCATGTAATCAATATTTAAATATTTCAAACTCTCAGATTACATTTAATTTTGATAAATTTAAACGAAATTCAAATCCTAATCCCAAAGTTTAACACTTCAAATTTGCTCAATTTTCTAATCCAAGGTGTAATGTTTTAGGAGCTAGTAGAGGGAACTTATGGACCTGCAGATCTTGAGCTCCAACGATAAGAGATAATTGGCTAACTCTAAATTAAATCGAATTAATCAATATTCATTAACTATCGAGATATACCACTATAGCTCGATGGTTGCACTCTCGTCACTGTAGATATATTTCATTCCACTTGATTTACCCATAATTAGTAAGTCGATCATTCACAAGTCGTTCGAATTTACTGCTAGGTCAAAATTATCGTTTTACCCCTATAAATACATTTTGCTCCTTAAGCTACCACTGATCCTCTATTGAACATTTAGTTTATAGTCCAACTAATAAACCATGTCCCTCTCGGCCATGAGAGGGCGGGACTCCTTTGTTTAAGACCAGGAATCAGTACTTAAGGGAGCAACCTATCTGTTAACCCTAAAACGAGTAGGAGTGAGTTCCATCTTGTAGGACTATGTCCCAACTATCTATCCGGTCTTATCCCCAAAATCGGAGGCTTGTTGAGCATTGCTATTGAACTACTCTCACCTATGCAAATCAAAGGATAATCCCGAATAAATAGGAGTTCATAGTTAGCTTAGGATTAAGATCGAGTTACCCTAGGTCATCGATTTGAAATATTCAGTTTTAATAGTAAATAGTCGTTATAAAGAAAAAGTGACTATTTTGTGATATGGTCTTATGCAAAATGCATCGGATGCCCCTACTCACATGTATCCACATGAACGATATCGGGATCACGTCGTTTATATCATTATATAAAGTAGGTCGCATATATAGTGTCCCCAGAACGAGGTACCCAATCTCATTCATATACTTTGTAGACCTTTTTGGCTATATACTATAATTTGATCCTTTTTTATGTCTCTACATAAAATTATAGTATTCTAGGTTAATAACAAGGTGAATAAGGAAAGTGTTCATAGTAAGTGAGAGAGGGACACGTGTCAATGTATCCTACAGTCTCCTCCATTACGTTGCACCTTGAGATTCCTATGGTCTACCTATGTGTCGTCCTAGAGCGACCATCCCCTTGAAAGGCCTGATAATAGGAGTCATAACAATGCAAACTTCAGCAATGGATAGGGTTTCTTAGGTTAATCTTCAACAGTTGTCTTTCCGTTCGATAGCCTATTGAAGCATACCTCTGGAATCCGAAAAGGAAACGGTCACAGTTACAGCATGAATTAAGCTAGTTAATTAATCCTTAATTTAAACAACGATAGCTAAAAACTATAGGAATAAGAGTTATTCGGATATTAGTGATTGGCTAAGATTATCTCAATTCAGGGGAGAAGGAGTTGATCACCCTTTGGTGGCTGTTGTTCTAAACCTCTAAAGTATCATTGCAAAAACTAAAATCAATAGTTTAATTAGAGTTCTATGATTACATGTGTTTTAGTGGTTGGCTAAGATTGTCTCAATTCAGGGGAGGAGTAGTTTATCATCTTTTGGTGACTGTTGCTCTAAACCTCTAAAGTATCATTGCAAAAACTAAAATCAATAGTTTAATTCGGGTTCTATGATTACATGTATTTTTGCTAAATTGATTGGATAATTATGTAATGGGTTGAGAAAATTATAACTAATACGATCAATTGATTGTTATTTGTTTCAGCATGTCTTCCAGCCATTTCTTTGCTTAAAAACAAAATTAACCGATGAAAGTATGCAACATGAAAATCTAACCTGATTACGATTCTAGTTATTGATGATATTCGATTCGTCTTGACAAAGGAATATCCTTCAGTCCCCGCTTGCAATGCATCCCAAGTGCTGAAGGATGCATATGACTATTGGACGAAGGCCAATGACACGACTCAAGTTTATATCTTGGCAAGTCTGTCTGACGTTCTTATCAAGAAGCATAAGGTTATGATGTATGTACTCAAATCATGGAGTCCCTCATAAGATGTTTGGACAACCATCCATTCAAATTTAGCATGAGGCCCTCAAGTACATTTATAATGTGCGCATGCCAATCAGTGCGAAAACATGTTCTTAACCTGATGGTCCAGTTCAATGTTGCCGAAATAAATGGAGCAGTCATCGACGAGCAGAGTCGGGTGTCCTTTATTTTACAATCTCTTCCGAAAAGTTTTATTCAATTCCGCAACAATGTAGTTATGAATAAAATACAGTGAACTCTGACTACTCTTCTTAATGAGTTACGAAATTATAAGTCCCTTATGAAAGGTAAGAGACCAGTAGAAGGAGAGATAAATGTTACCCATTCCAAAAAGTTCCACAAGGGTACATCCTTAGGAACTAAGTTTGTTCTTTCATCCTCTAATTCTAAGAATATCCAGAAATGGAAATGAGGGAAAGGGAAGGCTTCCGTTGTTGGGAAGAGTAAAGACAAGACTAAGGTTGACATGCGAAAATGCTCCCCCTACAATATAGATGGTCACTGGAAATGCAATTGCCTCAAGTATCTTATTGAGAAGAAGAAATAGAAAGAAGGTAAATATGATTTACTAGTTCTGGAAACTTGTTTTGTGGAAAATGGTCATGATGCCTGAATACTTGATTCAGGAGTCACTAATCACGTTTGTTTGTCTTTACAGGGAATTAGTTTCTTCTAGTAGCTCGAAGAGGGTGAAATGATGCTCAAGATTGGAATGAGAGACGCCATTTTAGCTCGTGCAATAGGAGCTACTAAGTTGTTTTTTGGAAGTAAATTTCTATTCTTAGAAAACTTATACAATGTTCCCAAAATGAGAAGGAACCTTGTTTCTATTTCCTGTTTAATTGAACAATCGTACTCTGTTTCTTTTTCTTTTAATGAAACGTTCATTATGAAAAATGGTGTAACTATCTATTCAACTAAACTAAAAGACAACTTATATGTGTTAAGACCAACTGAATCAAAAGCACTTTTAAATCATGAGAAATATTTAAAACTACGAATACTCAAATAAAAAGGCGAAGAATTTCTCCAAGTAACAATGATATATATTTTTGGCATTTGAGATTAGGTCACATAAATCTTGATAGGATCAGGAGATTGGTAAAGAATGGACTTCTAGGCAAGTTAGAATATGATTCATTACCTCCATGTGAATCCTGTCTTGAAGAAAAAAATAACTAAAAGACCTTTTAGTGGAAAAGATTATAAAGCCAAAGAGTCCTTAGAGCTCATACATTCAACTCTTCGTGGTCAAATGAATGTAAAGGCTAGAGTAGGGTCTGAATATTTCATTTCTTTCATAGATTATTATTTGAGGTATGGTTACTTATACCTAATGGAACATAAGTCTGAAGTCTTTGAAAAGTTCAAAGAGTGTAAAGCTAAAGTTGAAAACCTATGGTAAAACAATTAAAACACTTCGATCTGATCGAAGTGGAGAGTATATAGAATTCCAGGATTATATGATAGAACATGGAACTCAATCCCAACTTTTAGCACTCGGTACACCTCAGTAAGACGGTGTATCAGAGAGGAGAAATAGGGCTTTATTAGATATGGTTTTTTCTATGATGAGCTATGCTCAATTGCCTAACTCATTTTGGGGGTATGCAGTAGATACTACAATTCATATCTTGAACAATGTTCCCTCGAAGAGTGTTTCTGAAACACCTATCGAGTTATGGAGGGGGTGTAGATCGAGTTTACATTACTTCAGAATCTAGGATGGTCCTACAGATGTGTTAGTAACATATCTTAAGAAGTTGGAACCTTGTTCAAGGTTATACTAATTTGTTGGTTACCCTAAGGAAACAAGAAGTGGTTTGTTCCATAACCCTCAAGAAAATAAGGTATTTGTATAAAAAAAATGCTACATTTTTAGAGGAAGACCACATGAGATCATAAACCACGTAGGAAAATAGTATTAAGTGAAGCTACTGAAGCATCAACAAGAGCTAATGAAGAAGCCAACACTTCAGGTCAGTTTCGTCCTTCTCAATAGTTGAAAGTGTCTCGATATAGTGGGAGGGTTATGATACATTTTGACCATTACTTAGGTTTAACTGAAACTCAAGTTGTCATACCAAATGATAGTGTTGAGGATCCATTATCCTATAAACAGGCAATGAATGACATAAACAAGGACCAATGGGTCAAAGCCATGGATCTTGAAATGGAGTCTATATACTCCAATTCAGTATGAGAGCTTGTATATCCACCTGAAAGGGTCAAAACCATAGGGTGTAAATGAATTTACAAAAGAAAAAGAGATGTAGCTAAAAAGGGACAAACGTTCAAATCTAGACTTGTAGCAAAGAGTTATACCTAGAAAGAAGAGATTGACTATGAAGAAACTTTTTCCCTTATTGTTATACTTAAGTCTATAAGAATTCTCTTGTCCACAGACACATTTTATGACTGTGAGATATGACAAATGTATATCAAGACTGCTTTTCTAAATGGAAATCTTGAAGAGAATATCTTTATGTCTCGGCTCAAGGGATTCATAGTCCATGGTCAGGAGCAAAAGGTTTGCAAGCTGAATAAATCCATTTATGGGTTGAAATAGATATTTAGATCTTGGAATATTAGATTTAATACAGTGATCAAATCTTTTGGTTTTGATCAAAACGTTGATGAACTTTATATCTACAAGAAAATCATCAACGATAAAGTAGCTTTATTAGTACTTTACGTGGACGATATTCTACTCATTGGGAATGATGTAGGGTACCTTACTGACATTAAGGAATGGCTAACGGTCCAATTCCAAATGAAAAATTTGGGAGAGGCACAGTATGTACTTGGGATCCAAATCATTATGGATCACAAGAACAGAACGTTGTCTCTGTCACAAACAACTTATATCGATAAAATGTTGACTTGATATTCGATGCAGAGCTCTATGAAGGGTTTATTACCTTTCAGGCACAGAGTTCACTTGTCTAAGGAACAATGTCCTAAGACACCTCAAGAAGTTGAGGATATAAGACGAATTCCGTATGCCTCAGCTATGGGAAACTCAATGTATGTTATGCTCTATGCTAGGCCATACATTTGTTGTGCAGTGGGAATAGTCAGTAGGTATCAGTTCAATCTAGGGTTAGACTACTAAACTGCAGTTAAAAACATTCTCAAGTATCGTAGGAGAATAAGGGATTACAAGCTGGCGTATGGAACTAAGAACTCTGATTTCCAAACTGACAAGGATTTTAGGAAATCCATGTCAGGATCAGTGTTTACTCTGAACAGAGAGTTGTAGTATGGCGTAGCATCAAGCAAGGATGCATTGCAGATTCTATTATGGAAGCTAAGTATGTAGCTGCTCTTGAAGCAGCAAAGGAAGCAGTTTGGTTCAGGAAGTTTCTAATCGATTTGGAAATGGTTCTAAATATGGACTTGCCCATCACCTTATACTGTGACAATAGTGGGGTAGTAACCAACTCTAAAGAACCTCGCAATCACAAATGAGGAAAGCATATTGAGAGAAAATATCACTTGATACAGGAGATTGTGCAACGAGGATATGTGATCATCAAAAAGATTGCCTCAAAGCACAACATTGTTAATTCATTTACGAAGGCTCTCTCGACTAAAGTTTTCGAGGATCATCTAGAGAATCTAGGTCTATGAAACATGTACATTGTATAATCTAGGGCAAGTGAGAGATGTGTAATAGGTATATAGATGCCCTAATTTATTATATTTATTTACCATAATCCTACCTTTTGGATTCTGTTATCATGTACAACTCACTGACTAGAGTATTAATTCAAGTGGGAGTTTGTTGGGTTTTATGCCCTAAAACTCGTAAACAGTAAGTGTTATTAATTAATTGTCATCACTAAAAAGTTATAGATGTTAATTTACTAAATGTTATTATGTTGTTTTCTATTTTGTCTTAATAACCCTGAATTCAATAAACTAACATCCAAGGCTGCCTTATGAGTCTTAAACTGTATGTGGAGACATATTGGGATCAACTTTCAAGATACAGTCTAATGGATTTATATGATAGGATGTAGAATCATGCAATGGAAGCAAACATAAACAATAAGTACTCTAATTATATTTAATTTGAGTTATAAAAGCATGCAAAACATATTTTTCATAAGAGGGTTTCATGAAACACATACCTTTGAAGAATTCCTCCAATTCCAAACTGCTTCTCACGAATTCTCAACTTCAAATCTTCAGTAAACCACCAAGAGATCTTTTCTACTATTCTCAGCTTTGAATTTGAGTGGTGGAACTCAAGATTGAAGTGAAATGTGAAGGAAAGATTGTGGGTTTGAGATAGGGAAACAATTTCTACATAAAATCTCTATTTTCCAGCAGTCATCCTCAATTCCATGTAAATTGAAGAGTTTTATGTAACCATTACATGAATCTACTATTCAGCAATATGACACTTCAAGAAGCACTCAAAAAGTGGGATTAGGTGTTTCGTTGAGATCAATCCACCAAAATACGCAAAATTGTGGATCTTTCCACTATCTCAATTTAATTCCAAACTTAAATTGAATTAATTTTCAATTTTTATTTTAATTAATTCAACATTAATTAATCTAAAAAAAACAATATTCAATTTCTCAAATTGAATAAAAAATGAAAATTAATTTGATTTTAATTAATTAAACAAATTTAATTAATTAAATAATAATTTCATATCAAATATTAAATTAATCAAACACCTAATTTTAAACATGAACCATATTCATGTAATTAATATTTGAATCAATATTTAAATATTATAAACTCTCAATTTCGTTTAATTTTGATAAATTAAATGTTAATTATATCGAATATAATTACAAAAGCCCTAATTACAATTTGAACACTTCAAATTGAAAAAAAAAACCCAAAATTCAATTTGAACATTTCAAATTCACTCAATTGATTGATTCAAGATGTTCATATTTTACGAGCTAGTAAAGGAACCTTATGGATCTATGAATTATGAGCTCCAATGATTTGAGATTAATTGACTAACACTCTTTAGACTAAATTAATCAATATTCGTTAACAACCGAGTCACATCACTATAGCTCAATAGTTGCGTTCTCCTCACTATAGATATATTTATGTCCACTTGATTTAAGCACAATCAGTACGTCGACCCTTCACAGGTTGTTCGTAATAATAGATGGGTCAAATATTAGTTTACCCCCAAAATTAAATCTTGCTCCATAAGTTCATTGATCCTCTAATGAACAATTGATTTATTATACAATCACTAAACCGAATC
The DNA here is from genome assembly GCF_009727055.1 of Benincasa hispida. Lineage (NCBI taxonomy): Eukaryota > Viridiplantae > Streptophyta > Magnoliopsida > Cucurbitales > Cucurbitaceae > Benincasa > Benincasa hispida. Next base: position 43,621,340 of record NC_052349.1, on the reverse strand, counting down.
CCTCTCGGGCTAATGAGAGGGTAGGGCCCCTTGTTCAAGACATGGATTCAATATTTGAGAGAACAACCTTTCTTCTATCCCTAAATCGAGTAGACGTGAATTCCATCTTGCACCTGATGGAACACAAGACATACGCAGTGGTGGAATAAGGATCTAATTACACTCTAATTGTTTTTAATTTAAAGGAAAAAAGCATGCAATTGAAGGAAAAAACAGTAAATTAAAAATTATCTTTGAAGCTCCCGAAAACCGTTTTTCCTCACTGAATCTCAACCCGAACTCTTCCGGACCACCACTAGAGCTGACCTACTATCCTCTGGACTCAGAATCAGATTGTGGGACCCGGTGGATGAATAACTCGAGAGAGAGAAAGAGTTGGAAATAAAAGATAGATTTTGGGTTGGGTATGAGTTCTCTTTTTTCACTAAAAAAATAGTGCTTTTCCAGCCCAAATTTAGAATTTTTTTTTTTGAAAAATGACAAAAGTTTTTTTCATTCAAATTGAAAACTCAATTTATAGAAAAAAGCCATGCAACAATTGCATGATACAAATCCATAAAAACCCAACACCTAGAATCCACTATCTAAATGGGCTTAATGTCTCCACTATAAACTAACATCTAGCCCACTATTTTGTTAGTGGAATTATCCAACAAAATTTTGGATTTTCCCACTAACTATATTCAAAGGGCAAAATAGTCATTTGGTCAAAGTCAAACTTTGACCAAAAAGTCAACATTTTGACTTTTTATGATTTTTTTCGTGTTAACTAACTTTCAAAGTCAAAAGTCAACTTTTTGACTTTTTACATCTTTGACCATTTCCATTATTTCCGAGTTTCCGAATATGAATATATTCATATTCTTGACATTTAAATCACATTTAAATATTAAAGTTGTATCTCTAAACTGAAAAACCCGACCACTATATCACATATACTTATCGGTTTTTCTCTCTTCACCTAATTCGAACAATTCAAATCATTCTATTGAGCCAACCCTCACCTATGCAAATCTAAGGTTAATTTCGAATAAACAATAGTTCATAGTTAGCTAAAGATTAAGATTGAGTTACCTAGGTCATCTATGAGAAATAGTCAGTCTTAAACAGTAAACAACATTACAAAGTAAGAGTGACTTATTTCTTGGTCCGATCTTACGCAAACTCCTTGCATAGGATGCCCCCACTCCTCATGTCAATACATGAACGAATCAGGATCACTTCGTTTGTAGCATCTTACAACAAATTGTAATTACTACAGAGTGGGCCGCATCCGATAGTGTTACTAAAATAAGACACCCGACCTTATTCGTATAATATAGATCATTTTGGCTATTTACTCGAACTTGTTCCATTTTTATGTCTCCATATAAAGTTCAAATATTTTACATAATAGCTATGAATTTTAGTTTATTTGATTTAGTCTTTACAAGTGCAATTTACGAATTCTATAACAACTTTATTGAAGAAATGTTGAATAACATCTTTATTGATAATAGAAAATGTTTAACTTTTCAAACTGAGTTTTAGGGTATACAACTCAACACTATAATATAGAAATAAGGTTAGGTACCTTATCCTGGTAACACTATGGATACGGCTCACTTTGTATTTGATACAAACGCAATGATCCAACGCGTTCATGTAGGTGACATATGAGTGGGGTACCCTATGCAATGAGTTTGCATAAGACCGGTCTACGAAATAGTAACGACTAGTTGTAACACCACTGATTAGTTAGGTTTCTATTTCACTAGGATGATCTAGGCAACTTAGTCTTAATCCTGAATATATTACGAACTCTTGTTCACAAAGGATTGTCCTTTGATTTGTATGGCTAAGAATGACCAGTTCGCTAACTTAATAAGTCTACCATTTTGGGGACAAGACCGAGCGAAGAGAACATGTTGTACTTAAGGAGTAAGAGGTAATCCAAGGGTAAAACGGTAATTTAACCTAGTTGGAGTTACAAACACTCGACTAACTTGCTGTTATTGGTCTATATCCGTGGACACAAATATATATATATATATTGAGAAGAGTGTAACTGTGGGTCTTTAGTAGAGTGTACCCACAGTTAACGAATATTGATTAAATTGGTTAATGAGTTTAGTCAATTAATCTCATATCATTGAAGCTTCTAATCTACAGGTTCACCAGGTCTCCTTGTTAGCTCACTAAAATATATTAAAAGGGAATGATTTGAATTGTTCAAATCAATTTGAGGTTATTGTATATTTATATGATTAATATGCAATTGATTATAGATAGAATCTGTAATTCAAATTAAGTTGAAAAGAAACATTTGAATGAGATTCAAATAATTAATTCAAGTGAATTAGATTCACAAAGAATTATTTGATAAATAGAAAGGTGTTGCATATAGACATACAATGTTTTGATAACTAGATATATATAAGTTAAATTGAATTTAATGTATAAATATTTATTTAATTAATGAGCTAATTAATTAAATAAGTATTTGTGGGGAAAATTGGAAATAAACTTGGAGAAGGGGGTTGACCCTTTTGGGTACTTTTAGTGCAAATTTTTCCTAAGCCACAAAAAGAAATCCTCTATACTCTTCTACTCTCCCAAAGGTTTTTCCTTCTCACCCTCTTCCAATAGTTGGATGTCATCTATCCTTCTATTGGAATTTTTTTGAATAACAAGGTTATTCTCGTGGTAGTATTCAAGATAATTCGAGGAGACGTTTGTGTTCAAGATGGGAATCTACAAAGGTGATAATGGTTCTTTCCTTTCTCCAAAGAATGCTATTTTACATGTTTATTCTACACATATTCTGTTTTGGTTCACTAATTTTGTTTAGGTAAAAATCGATTTGTAGGATGCAAAGCGTTCACACGCTTTCGCTCGGGATTCAAATCCCATAAAAAACATGAAATCTAAGCGAAAGCGTTGAAAACAAGTCCCAAGGGCATAGTTCACGAATGCCTCCTGTTGTTTGCCAGCTTATCTTTACTCTTACTTGAAAATATAACATAAGATAATGAGTATAAAACTCAGTAGATAAACTCTATTACCAGGATTAGGTTGTGCATTTATATCCAATAAATGCAAACATGTAGGTGGGACACACATATTTAACAACCACTCTTAGGTGGTCATCTAGTGAACGGTTTAACCCATCCTAACACGGAGCTGTAATATGATGTGAATCTATCGATCCACGAAGCTGTATTATAATGGTTGTAAACCCATCGATCACAGAGCCGTAAAATAGTTGTGAACTCGTCAGTTCACAGAACTGTAATATAGTTGTAAACTCGTCAGTTCACAGAGATGTAACATCATGGTGTTAGGAGGGCAACCGACACTTTCGTTACATTGCATTTGTCATAGCACCGATAACATTCTCAACATAAAAACATAGAACATGTCATAGGGTTCCACACATATATTCATATCGATCACGTACAATTGTCATGATGCTCCTAAAATTTACTTTAAATACATAACAAATTATGCTTCTCAAAATGATCCATTTAAAATCAAACAATGTCATATTAACTATGTCGTTTGGCTCAAAGTAAGATTACTTAACTTGGATTTAAGTTCAAAACCTCACAAACCTTGAATCCACTCCTAAAACATAAACCAAAATCAAATTAAAATCTTAAAGCCAAAACTTAATCTAAATAATTCCACGTACCACTAAATGCTCACCCAACAAGGGTTTGGCCCGTAACCACTTCAAAACTAATCCAACCAACTAACAAACCTGCCAAAAACAACTTTTGGCTTTGCTGGGCAATGGTATCAACACTCTATATTCGGCCTCCAACCACAATTAAATCAATAATTATATATCAAACACTTAGCAGTAAAAATCCAACACCAAAATTCTTGCCCGAAATGGACTCAAACCAAGAGGACAACATCTAACTTCCTTCCAAAAACTCTAACCAAACCTTCAAACACCAAGACAAAAGTATTTTAAGTCAGAAACTAATCAGGTACTCAAGGCCCAACCAAGAATCCTTAAAAAAACACAAGAACTCACCCACGGTTTCCAAAGTCTTGTTATCGGAGACGGCAGTGAACGACACTGGTGGAACGATGTAGATCCGTGGCAGAACATCGTAGAGCATGGCGATCAGAGGTCCGCAGCGTGAAGACATTAATGACAAATGCACGATTGGCCTCAAGTCTGTGACTGACACATGCGAACGATGGAAGAAAGGTGCGGCTCAACGGCCCGACGAACTATGATGTCGTGGCAGTTGCAAACAGTGCTACAGGTTAGCGACTAGGATCGTTGCAGTCAACGGCTGGAGGTCACCAGTGGTTATACTTCACAAAGAAGAAGAAGATGGAATGGGGATGGTGTTAAGGAAAAAGAAGATGGTACCAAAATCTACATGCCTTCAGCCATTGCCATGCGATTCACAGGTCAGCAGTCCACCTTACCATGCTGTCCAATTCCAGAAGCCTCATTCTGTTAAAAAGTGGTTCAAAGGAATATTCTCACCCTCTTATTTATGTGTGCCATCTGTACAACTCTAATTGTATTATTATGTATTTTTTTTATTATTCTTTCTCCTCACAGAGGACCTAAAACTGTATATAATGGAGTGTACTATTCCCTATTCAATACACTGAAAAATTCAGAGTAATAGCCACTCTCTTCTAAAATCCCTAAATCCAAACTTGGTATCAGAGCCTAAAATGGCCTACGTCGCCCCAATCGGAAACCCTACCACCAACTTCAACAACCCACCTCTTAACCAGCTACTCGACCAAATCACCACGATTAAGCTCGATGGAGGAAATTACCTACTATGGAAGACGTTAGCCTGCCTATTCACAAGAGTTATAAACTCGAGGGACACCTCTCTGACGAAGATCTGTGCCTTCCTAAATTTTTGATGTCAACAGATGAAGAATTAAGTGGACAACGTGCTGAAGGAACTATCAAAGCTGAAGAAGGCTCATTTTCAAGCTCAGTAGGATCACGAATCGTGAATCCCAAATTTGAACAGTGGATTACAATAGATCTACTACTACTCAGCTGGCTCTACAACTCTATGGCTCCTGAAGTTGTTGTTCAACTAATGGGTTTTGACAATGCAAAAGACCTGTGGGAAGCCATACATGACCTGTTTGGAGTCCAATATAGAGCAGAGGAAGACTTTCTTCGCCAAGTCTTTCAAACAACATGAAAAGGTAACTTTAAAATGGAAGATTACTTGCGTATTATAAAAACTAATGCTGACAATCTTGGTCAAGTTGGTAGTCCCATTCTCAAACGATCTCTGATTTCTCAGGTACTACCGGGCCTAGATGAAACATACAACCTTATCATTGCTATAATCCAAGGAAAACCTGACATCTCATGGTTGGATATGCAATCTGAGCTACTCATATTTGAAAAAAGGCTAGAGCATTAAAACTCCCAAAGAGTGACTAGTAACATCAATCAGACAACTACAGTAAATGTAACTCAAAGTCGCAGTACAATTAACCCAAGACCCCCAAGTAGTCAGCAGCTGTTCAATACCAATCTATCAAACTTCAATAGTCCACAAGGAGGACATGGATTTAACAACAATGCTGGGAGGGTTCGTGGCAAAGGGCAAGGAAACAAGCCCACTTGCTAGGTATGTGGGAAATATAGGCACTCTGCTCTAGTTTTCTATAACTGGTATAATAAGGAATTCGTTAGGAATCCTAATCCAAACAAGAAAAGTTCAAACTCCACCTCAAATATTGCTAGAAATCAGAACCCATCAACCCTCTTTGCCTTTCAAAACAATAATCTGTTTGCAACAGCTGAGACTATATCTGACTCAAATTGGTACGTTGATAATGGTGCTACCAACCATGTAACAATTGACTATTCCAACATTGCCAATCCAACTGAGTATTCAGATACAGAATGTGTTACAGTAGGTAATGGAGAAAAATTGCAAATCACATACTCAGGAAATTCCTGTTTGACTGATGGAAAAAATAAATTGAGCCTAGGGAATGTGTTATGTGTGCCTAATATTGCTAAAAATTTAGTCAATGTATCTAGATTAGCCCATTGTAATGTTGTTTATTTTTAGTTTCATGATGGTAACTGCTTTGTTAAGGACAAGGTTTCGGACCAAGTACTTCTGAGAGGAATGCTTAAATATGGACACAATCAACTGGGAAATGCTCAAGTAAAGGCTATAGATATATCAAGGCTGAGAACTCAGGGTGATCGACAGCTTTTGCACAAAAATAACACATCAACATTTGTGTTGTCTGGTAGTACAGTCGGTGTAAATGTTGTTGTCTCTAAAGCTATATGGCACAGACATTTAGGTCACCCCTTATCCAAAATTTTGAATTTTATTGTTAAGGACTCTAATCTGCCAGTTAAAAGCAATGAAAAAACATTTTTTTGTGACTCATGTCAGTTAGGAAAATCTCATGCTCTTCCCTTCTCTAATTCAAATTTAAGAGTTGTTGATATTTTTTATTTAGTTCATGTGGATTTATGGGGTCCAGCACCAATTCTCTCAATAGATGGGTATCGATACTATATACTATTTGTGGATGACAATAACCGCTACATGTGGATCTACCCACTTAAACAAAAGTGTGATGCATTTCCGAAGCTATGTACAAACACAATTTGGGAAATCTATTTAAATACTACAATCTGATAATGAAGGGGAATTTTTCAAAATCCATCAGCTTTGTCACTCTTTGGGAATAACCTCATGTTTCTCTTGCCCCTACATGTCTGCACAAAGCGGTCGAGTTGAAAGGAAACACAGGCATGTGGTTGAAACATGATTGACATTACTAGTACAAGCCAAAATGCCATTGAAATTTTGGTGGGACTCATTCTTAACTGCAACTATGCTCATCAATGGACTTCCTTCACCTATACTTCAAGGGAAATCACCTATTGAAGTCATCTTCAAACACAAAATGAACTTTGCTGACTTGAAAACCTTTGCCTACACATGTTTCCCATGCTTACGACCGTACCAGACCAATAAGCTTCAACTACACACTGAAAAATGTGTGTACCTTGGCCCAAGCCTAAAACACAAAGGGTTAAAATGTCTCACAAAGTGTGGACACATCATCATCTCTCGCTATGTCCGGTTTAATGAAGTTGAATTCCCGTTTGAACAATTGTTCCATCCAGTGAGTCCAAGTACCAAATCCAACCCAACCAACCAAACCACATCTATAGTACCTCCTCCCTAGCCCATCTACCAGCCCACACACCAACATACTCACTCCTCTAAACCATATGTCTAGCCCACAAACCATATGTTCAGCCTAAGCCCAATCAACTCCAACAGCTATCTCGTCCAAATAGTCTATTCTCCCCCACTCAGTCCTTGATCAGTCCAATTCCTAACACTGATCCACCCAACGAAAATATCCCCTCACAATCCAGCCAACCCCCGAACCCTATTCACCTCATTCCAGATCCCTCTCACACTGCAGCATCTTCTGATTGTTCAACCCCATCACAAAAAGCACCTTCTTATCTTCCCCTTATGCCTACTCATCCCATGATTACTCGTGCCAAAGCTGAAATATTTAAACTTAAGTTCTGGATATCCTTTACCAAAATGGACTAGACTCAAACTGAACCCATTTGCATCAAAGAAGCTCTTACTACCCCACATGGAAACAAGCAATGGACTATGAGCATAATGCACTTGTTCAAAACAAGACATGGCAACTAGTCCCCCATTCACCTTCCTTAAACATCGTAGGAAACAAATGGATTTTTAGAATTAAATGAGACATGGATGGAACAATACAATGCTACAAAACCAGACTTGTGGCTAAGGGATTCCACCAAAACCCAGGTATCAATTTTTTTGAAACCTTCAACCCAGTGGTTAAACCATCTACCATAAGAGTTATTCTTAGTATTGTAGTTACTAAAGGATGGATACTACGACACATAGATTTCAACAATGCTTTCTTGAATGGTAAACTAAATGAAGATATCTATATGATTTAACCACCGGGGTACGCTGATCCTACTTATCATAATTATGTGTGCAAATTGAACAAAGCCATCTATGGGCTTAATCAAGCACCTTGTGCATGGAACACTTTCACTCAGAGATGAACTAGTTCAATGGGGATTCACAAATTCCATGTCTGATACCTCACTCTTTATATTTCGCAAAGATGACTCCTTGTTATAGTAACCAGAAATAAAATATCTCTAATTGTTGATCTAATCACATTTCTGAACAAAATTTTGCCTTGAAGGACTTGGGATTACTACGATATTTTCTTGGAATTCAGGTACACTATCTTGAGTCTGGGTTCATTATCAATCAATCCAAGTATGTTGAAGATCTTCTTCACAAACTATAGCTCGAGGACCTAAAACCAACCCCCTCACCCAGTGTCCTTGGAAAGAATCTATCAGCCCATGATGGTACACCATTGGAAGATCCACTCATCTATCGTAGCACAATTGGTGTCCTGCAGTACCTTACCCATACTCGACCGGACATAGCTTACATAGTCAATCATCTGAATCAGTCCCTACAAAAACTAACTGATACACATTGGCATGTTGTAAAACGTGTTCTAAGATATATAAATGGCACCAAACACTAAGTGATCCTCTTCCAACCAAGCGACAATTTTCAGCTGTCCACTTACTTCGATGTTGACTGGGCATCAAACATTGACGATAGGAAGTCAATGGCGGCTTATTGTACCTTCATTGGAAATAATCTTGTCTCTTGGTCTTCAAAGAAACAAACAGTTGTGGCTAGAGCAAACAACGGAATCTGAATGTCAGGCTCTTGCACATGCAACATCTGAAATAATTTGGCTTCATCAACTTCTACTTGAACTCAGCATATCCTCATCTCAAAAATCTGTTGTTTGGTGTGACAATATCAGTGCCAGTGCACTTGTAGCCAACCCAGTGTTTCATGCCCACATAAAACATATTGAGATAGATGTGCACTTTGTGCGTGATCAAATTGCTCCAGGAATTCTTAAGATAAAGTATGTTTCATCAATAGATCAACTAGCTGACTGCCTTACCAAAATGCTTACACATTCACAGTATTAATGTCTTCGCTTCAAACTCGGAGTAATTGAATTACCCGCTCGTTTGAGGGTAGATGTTAAGGAAAAAGAAGATGGTACCAAAATCTACATGTCCTCAGCCATTGCCACGTAATTCACAAGTCAGCAGTCCAGCTTGCCATGCCGTCCAATTCCAGAAGCTTCAATCTGTTAAAAAGTGGTTCAAAGGGATATTCTCACCATCCAATTTTCTTGTGCCATCTGTACCACTCTAATTGTATTATTTTGTATTTTTTTTTTATTATTATTCTTTCTCCTCACAGAGGACCTAAAACTGTATATAATGGAGTGTACTATTCCCTATTCAATACACTGAAAAATTCAGAGCAATAGCCACTCTCTTCTAAAATCCCTAAATCCAATCCTAAGGCTATAATGGACCTATACACGCAAACGAAATTGCCTTTTTTTTTTTTCCTTTTTTTCTTTTTAATTTTGTTTTAACTTTTGAGTACTTAAATAACCCTAGGTCAAACCCTAGTTTAGACTCCCAATAAATAGATCAATATAATCAGAAATTTAGTTTCCCAACACAATTTATTTTCCTTTTTACTCCTAAAATTCCAAATCTTAAAAGAAAAATAATCCCTAAAATTCCCAACTCTATTTTTTCCCCTTACAACCTAAATTAAATCATCATATCCCAAAAATTCCTTTCTAGCTCTAATTCCAAAATACAACCCAGATGAATCAAAATATTTAAATGAAGATTTTTTAGAAAAATTTAGGGATGTGATAGAAAATAATCAAAATTATTATTAAAAATTGGAGAAGATGAAAGCTAAAAAAGAAGGGGAAGTTGGTGAAATCAAAACTTAATTTAAACCATTAAATCTTTGTCACGTTCTAATCAAAGGTAGATTGAAAGAAGTAAAATATATTTAAAAAAGAATTCTCAACAGTAATATACAGTGCACATTTAATGAAATAATTTTTTTTAAAAATCTTTGGACCATTAGACACAGTACTCTATATACATACATACACACGCACGCACGCGTGTGCATGCGCACACACACACACACACACGCACACACGCGCATACGCACATGCACACGTGCGCACACACACACGCACATACACACTGCACACACGCACACACACACACATGGCCGCCATGTCATCAACATCATGTATCTTTTTTTTCAAATTATGTAGGATTCGTTATTTCGAGGTCTACACAATGGTTTCTTCAAAACACTAAAATTGTTAGTAAATAAAAGCATGTTTGTTAACACCAAAACATTAATAATTAATTAATAAATGTTGATTGATTAATTAAAGTTAATTTTGCGATTAAGGGCCAAAAAGCCAACTCATAAATGCACAATGGATGAGGAGATTTTGTCTCCCTCGAGGTATGCTTTAGTTGAGCCCACTTTAGAGCCAAGGTCAAGGAAGAAGTAGTGCCACTTGCCTAACCTCACAGCCTGAGGATTCATTCTCAATTCAATATCATAGTGATGCTTGGGGGATTTCAAAAAGAAGGAAGTCAGAAACCAAGACTTGAATAACATGGCGGTCAAGGGAAAGATTATAAACATCACCTGTCAAATTAAGACGCAAGTTGGTAGCAGACATGACAAAATGCAATTGAGCCAATCGATGTGTGACGTGAGGTAGGCGGTAAAGCAGGACATAAAAATTAATGTGCCTGTCAAACAATCATGAGAGAGAGAACAAGTTGTTGAACTCGTAGGCTATAGATAGAAGCCCTTGGTGAAGAAATGGAGCTCTTCAGGCACGTACATATGAAACACTTAGAGAAAGAGCCTTATACTTACGTAGATAAGAGAGGAAACAACGACCAAGTCCATTCCATTGGAGACTAAGTAGAGACTACCGGAGATTGAGCTCGAGAGAGTGATCTTTTGGGTCACTTTCCATCCATTTTCACATCCAAAGCAAGCATCATAGCCAAAGGGAAACAAGAGATTGTCATCGACAACTTGATATCTTCACCTATTCAACCAAATTTTTCATTCACCTTTTAAATCTATATCTAAACTCATTGAATATGGAACATTCATTTGTATCATTTTTATTACTTTCAATGCAAATCATGATTTTCTCCATCTCTTATTTATCTCTTTACCTCTACCCATCCATCATGAGTAGCTAAATTGCATATGGGTTGGGTAGAGTAATTCATCATCCTAATGAGTTGAGTGTAAGAGTGAATTCATCTTGTTTGAAGTGTGCTTAAGCTATTGATTAAATCCATATGATCTATCAGTTTAAGTATAAATAGCTAACTGCTTAAGAGAGTAAGTGGTTGTGGAACTCATTAAACAAGGGAAGAAGTTGCTTTAGAGATAAAGTTAATTATCTGTTCACTTAGCTTAGCATGCATCTTAAAGATAAGATAAATGTGGCTTGAGCACCAAAACGTGTAGAGATTAACTAAAGTAAAAAAGGGACATGAATTCAACTTGTATGCATGCTTGAAAAGGAATGATGAATCCTCTTCTCAACCTTACACTTATTTTGATAACTCAACGCTTGGGTTTCTACATTCAATGCATCACCATCACACATATATTCAAAGCATGCCACCTACACCATTGTTGGCCATGATTTACCTCACAATTGTGCATTAGTTATTTAGGGCAGTCAGTAAATACTTAGGAAATATTATGAAAATCATTTAACCATTCTTAATTAGTTATATCGTCCCTGTGTTCAACCCTGGTACTCACCAGGAAACTCCATTTAAACTTACATTTGGGGTCATTTGGAGAAAACTTGTATGCAATTCAGATAATTCGATCAATTAATATAACATATATTAGCAAGAGATTATTATTATTATATTTTTCCAAGTGGTAGTAGGAAGCTTAGTTGATGTCCTCACCTTACTTGCAAAAAAAGACGCAATGTATCGACACTCATGAAGACGTGGAAAATTCTAATTAAGATCAGGATGACCTACCTAGCCTCCAAAACTCGCATAAAAGACGTTGGTCTGTCGGGTTGTATGTCCTAAAACTCGTAGTTTGTAAACAGTAAACATATATGAAGTTTATTCAGACAAATATTGAATGAAAATGAATTGATAACTCTAAATCCAATAAACTACAAACCTTTGGCTATTGTAATGAATACTTGGACTTTATGTGGAGACACAAACTGGACCAAGTTCGAGTAAAATAGCCTAAATAGTCTATAGTACTTGGATTAGGTTGGGTACCTATTTTTGGAGATACTATTGAATACAACCCGCTTTATGATTGTTACAAATGTCGTAAAGTGTCATAAACGATGTGATCAGTTTGCTCATATAGAGACATGTGAGTGGGGGTGTTCTACACAACGAGAATGTGTAAGACTGACCACGAAATAATTACTATTACGTATTAACACATTTACTCTTAGCACTAATTAATTTCACTTCTTGATTACCTAGATAACTTGATCTGAATCATGAGCTGTCAGTGAACTCCTGTTTATTCAGGATTGTCCCTTGATCTGCATAGGTGAGGGTAAGCTCAACAACGCTGCTTAATATGCCTCACATTTCAGGGATAAGACTGGGTAGATAGCTGGGGACAGAATTTGCAAGATGGACTTCACTCCTACCCATTTTAGGGATAGTAGAAAGGTTGTTCCCTTAAGGGCTGTTCCCAAGTCTTGAACAATAGATCCCATTCTCGTTGGCTTAAAAGGGAATGGATTTAGTGATTAAGATCCAAAATCAATTATCCATTAGAGGGGCAGTGGTACTTAAGGAGAAAAGATGTAAGTCGGGGGTAAAACAGTAATTAACCTAGCTGAGGTTACGAACAACCTATGAAGGATCAACTTATCGATGACGGTTATATCAAATGAACACATAATATATCTACAGTGAGGGGACTGTAATTATAGGCTATAGTGTGGATAGTCCTGTTAGTTAACGAATGTTGATTGACTAGGTTAAAGTGTTTAATCGGTTAGTGTCGGATCGTTGGAGCCAATGATCTATAGGTCTATCAGGTCTCTTTGCTAGCTCACTACGGACAAAATTGAAAAACTAGGTGAAGTGAGAATTTGAAATGTTCAAATTCGGTCTTTAGGAAAATTGTATTTTATATGAAATCTAATTTACTTTTATATAATTAATTATTTTTGAAGAGTATGTTTTAAATAAAATATTAGCATGGAAGTATTTGAAAATTGATTAATGTGATTAATCAAAAGCTAGTGTCAAAGACAATTTAATATGTGATATTAATTTTATTTATTTATTTAATTAAAATTATTTTAATTAAATAACTTCTAAAATATGAAAATAGTATTTCATATTTTTTTGTCAAAAATTGTTTTTACTATAAGATTTATTTCAATAAAAAAATTAGTTAGTGGAAAAATCCAATTGTTGGATTTTCCCACTAACTAAATGGGTTTTGAAGTGGCTTGTGCTAAGCTTGACATCTACGTTATTCATGCTAATAGAGTTTGAGGTGGAAGCCATGCAAGAAAAACTTTTGCATGTGTTTTGTTTATAAATAGGTTTTGTTTTTCAAAATTTAAAAAATAATGCTTTCTTGAATATTCAATATATTTCATCCACAAATTCTCTTTGACTCTCCAATTTAATTAGTGAAATTCTCTATCTTTCACTAAAATTTCGGTCCCACAACTGTGTTCTTCAACTAGAGAATAGCGAGGATTTACCGTTGGTGGTGTCGATTGATCGTGGAGACGAAGATTCTTGTGGAAACTACAAAGGTTGTATTTCTAACTCTCTATACATGCTTAATCCTTGTTTATTTAATGTAATTAGAGTGTTAATGATCTACTGCTTCTGTTGTGCATGCTTCTTTATTTCTAACATGGTACCAGAGCATGCTTATAACGTTCTATTGCATTTGGTGGGTGTTATTCATATGATGTATGCTTTGTGGACTAAAATGGATACATTACGATTTTGGCATTTGTTATCTCATTAAAACTATATGTGGATACATTACATGCCATCAAACCGGTTTTGGGGTTTAGTGTTGCACTATATGTTGATTAAAGTGGATGCATTACGCTTTAGTGTATTTTAAGTATTATGCATGTGATGCATAATATTGTTTTTAATATGTGTGCATAAAGTATGTCATATAGTTTTAAGAACCCCACCATAGGATAAACATGTGGCATGCATTTATTATATGTTATAAGCGTTATAATGTATATAGTATGCATGCTTAAAATTTCATGTTTAATATAAGTGTTATATTAAAGCACGATTTTCTTTAAGGAAGCATGTTATAGATGAATGTTCTAGGGTTATAATTATGATACTTGTTTTATAATTGTTATAAAATAACCTAGACTTTTAAAATCTATAAGAAAGATAAATTACATGCTCACCTAGGGTTAACGGTGCAATTCAATCGATTTCTTTTTAAGAGTTAAGATAGGTCGTTTACTTGTAAAAAAAGAGTTGTTTACTTACCTGGGGAGATCTTGTCTAAGGTTGGGGGTACTTAAGTTGACGGTTTACGGAACACCTCCTACCTGGAGATCAAACTGGTGCCTAAGTCAATAACCCTAGTTTTATGAGCATGCGTGAGTGGAGTAAGGTAATAAAATTAGTTTATCACCTAGACATCATAGGTTAATTCCCGGTATGAGAAGTTATACTAGGAAAAATTACCTAGACTTAGATTGTATAAAATTAGCCGGCTTATAACCATGTTAGTACACATTTTTAAAAAACAGAACACTTCAGTGGAAGATTAATAATATACAAGATATATTATTTCTGGCTCTCATGTCTCTAAGAGTTCACACCATGAGATCCATGTTCGACTTTGAGTTGCTATTTATGGCAACCTCCCTTCGAAAAGTGTTTGCATGAATCAATAACAAGGTGAATGAGGGAAGTTGTTCATAGTAGGTGGGTGAAGAGTGTGTGTCAACATGTCCTGCGGTCTCTTCCATTTGGTTAAACCGTGAGATTTCTATGCTGCGTCTACTGTCGTTCAGAGGCGACACTAGCTAGTCGTTAACCGCGGTGATCCCTTCAAATGGTTGTAACATAGGATACGGAACACCGTGAACTCCAAAAATGGATAAAGTTACTTAGGTCCATTTTCAAACAATTGTTTCTCCTTCGAGGGCTTGTTTGATTTCAATCTCTGTAATTCAAAAATGGTGGGTATAAACTTATAAGACTTACTAAGTGTTAGTAAAGTTCTTGACCAAATAAACGATAACTGAATACTATAAGGATAAGAGTTATTTTGGTATTAGTATTTAGTCAAGAATGTCTTGATTCAATGAATGAGTAGTCAACTGCCCTTTGGTGGGGGCTATTCTGACTCATTGAAGTTTCGTAGCAAAAGAATAATGAGTATAGATACATTATTATTTTCTTAATAAATTGGTTTAAAAATTAAAGTTAATCAATTCACTAATAACTTGTTTACTTTTCAGCAATGACAATATCAATTATTCAACTGCTAGCTTAAAAAGAACCTACGGTGATAATTACGGAACTTGAAAATCGAATATCAACACGATACTAGTAATAGATGATCTCTGTTTTGTTTTAAAAGATGAGTGTCCTTCAACTCCTAGTCCCAACGCAAACTGAACAGTTCGGGATGCGTATGACATATGGGACAAAGCTAATGAGAAAGCTTGGGTTTATATTTTAGCCAGTAAATCTGATGTACTATCCAAGAAGCACGAGAGGTTAGCTATTGCAAGAGAGATCATGAACTCTTTGCAGGGCCTGTTTGGACAACTGTCCACATCTGCCATGCATGACGCAATTAAATTTGTTTATAACTGCAGAATGAAGGAAGGAACCTCTGTAAGGGAACATGTTTTGAACATGATGGTTCACTTCAATATTGCAGAAGTGCATGGAGTCATCATGAATGAGAAGAGTCAAGTTGGATTCATCATGTAGTCTCTTCCGAAGAACTTTTTTCAATTCAAAACGAATGCTATGATGAATAAAATAGAGTACAATCTGACACTCTTCTCAATAAACTCCAGATTTACGAATCTTTATTGAAAAATAAAGGTTAAAAGGCATAGACAAATGTCGCTTCTATCTCAAAGAGAAAACCCCAGAAAGAATCGTCTTCTAGGAGTAAATCTGGCCATTCTTTTTCCAAAAATACAAGTATTCAAAAGAAAAAGAAGGAAACTGGGAAGAGGAAGGCTCCAGCTGCACAGAAAGGGAAGGAAGTAGTTGCTAAAGGAAAATATTTCCATTGCAACGAAAATGGGCATTGGAAAAGAAATTGTCCTAAATATCTTGCCAAGAAGAAAACTGAAAAAGAAAAACAAGATGAATTAGGTTTACTAGTTATTTAAATATGTATAGTGAAGAATGAAGATTCTACCTGGATATTGGATTCAGGGGCCACTAATAATGTTTGTTTTTCTTCTCATGAAACTAGTTTATAGAGGTTATTTGAAGAAGATAAGATTACTCTTTGGGTTGGATTAGGGGAGCATATCTCAACGAAAGCAATGGGAGCAGTTAAGTTAACTTTTGAAAATAGATATCTGTATTTAGAAAATGTTCTTTATGTACCTTCTTGTAAAATAAATTTGATATTTATTTCCTGTTTGTTGGAACGTTTGTACAATGTAAATTTTGGTCATAATGAAGCGTTCATTACAAAAAGAGGTGTACAAATCTGTTCCTCAAACTTAGAAAGTAACTTAAAGTTAAAACTATCTAAAGTTGAAGCTGTATATAACACAGAAATGTTTAAAACAGTTGAAACTCAAAGAAAAAGGCAATTCATTTCACGAAGTGCCTATTTTTGGCACTTGAGACTTCATCACATTAATCTCAATAGGATTGAGAGATTTGTTAAAAGTGTATTTCTAAACAAGTTAGAAGATAACTCTTTGTCGCCGTATGAGTCATGTCTCGAAGGAAAAATGTCAAAAATATCTTTTTCTGGAAAACGTCTTCGAGCTAAAGAAGCCCGAGGTTATGAATATTTCATTAGCTTAATTGATAATGATTCAAGGTACAGTTACATTTACCTAATTCATTATAAGTCTAAAGCTTTTGAAAAGTTCAAGGAATTTAAAACCGAGGTTGAGAACCAATTAGGTAAATCTATTAAGACACTTCGATCAGATCGAGGTAAGGAGTATTTGGACTCAAAATTCTAGGACTATATGATAGAACACGGGATTCAGTAACAACTCTTTGCACCAAGAACACCTTAGCATATATCTGAACAGAGAAATAGAATCTTGTTAGACATAGTTCGGTCCATGATGAGTTATGCTCGGTTGCGTAACTCGTTCTAGGGGTATGCAGTAGAGATTGCAGCTTACATTTTGAATAACGCTCCCTCTAAGAGTGTTTTAGAAAAAACTTATGAGTTATGGACAGGACATAAAGCTAGATTACGTCATTCCAGATCTGGGTTTACCTGACACACGTGTTGGTGCAAAATCCTAAGAAATTCGAACATCGTTCAAAATTATGCTTGTTTGTGGGTTATCCTAAAGGAACGAGATATGGTCAGTATTATGATCCTCAGGATGATAAGGTAATTGTATTGAAAAATGCCACATTCCTAGAGGAAAACAACATATGAGATCATAAACCCTACAGTAAACTAGTATAGGAAGATATTTCAAAAGATGCTACAAACGGATCAACAAAAGTTGTTGATCAGGCTTGCTCATCAACAAGAGTTGTTGATGAAGGGTCTTATACCGAGAGTTCCATGAGCGGGTTTAGATCGTTCCGATTTCACAATGACCGAAACACAAATGACATACATTCAACACATACAGTTATGCATATTAAACTCATTATCGGCATGCTCAGAATACAATAATTCATAAGGAAAAAAAGGTTCATACCAAATGAATATTGTCTTCGTATTTCTGAACCCTCAGCAGTAGAAAACCTCCCACCGATCTACCGGCACCCGACAACTATGACAATTGCAACAGCACGATTCGAACGTACATGAACAATGCAGCGGGAACGACACCACCACAAGAGAAACCCAGGTATCCTCGGCATCAAAAACCCAAAGAGTGGGCTCTGGTGAGTTTGGTAGAACGGAGGATAAGGTGTCATGTAGACGATAAGGAAGTGGGAGATGAACTCTGCTATCGTATAGTAGAGCTACACGATCATGTAGGAAAAAACTGAACGATTGTTTAGGAAAGATGTATACAATCATTTAGAGAACGCGTGAGGTAGACGATTGTTTAGATGAAGGAGTTTCTATCGTATAGGCTCTTGTGATCGCTTTCACGGATTCTTTTGGGCGCGGGAAATACGAATGCACGATTGATTGAAATGAAAACGATTTTCATTGTTTTAATCCGTCGGTTACTATAACCTTCGCATCTCCACTTCCCACGTCCGAACGTGGATCAATCGTTTAATTATCAAATAATTAATCGATTAATTTAATTAATAAATATAATCATGTTATATTTATATCCTATAGTTTGATATCATATATCTACTATAGTATTTTCTCCTCTATTTGATATAAATCATATTTATATCTAATTTCCTCCAAAATAATGTATCTCATACATTTAGCCAATTATATCATATATAATTAACCAGTCTAATTATATAACCTCTTGTCAATTTGAACATTTCAAATTAACCCAAACACTGGCTTTCGACTTTATCCAAGCTACCCAGGGGATCTAATGGACCTGTGGCTCAAAGCTCTAACGGTACGTGAATAGCTGGCTAAACTCTTTAGCCACGAGATACACCATCTGTTAACAGTCAATGATTCCACTAAAGACCAACAACTGAACTCTTCTTACCATACATATATTTCTGTGTCCATCGGATATGACCAATCATGAGTACGATGACCCTTCACAGATGCTCGTAAGTACAGCTGGGCCAATTTACTGTTTTTCCCTTGTAGTTACATCTCACTCCTGAAGTACCATCGATTCCTCTAATGAACAATACAACATAGTCTAACTATGTGTGAACACCTCTCGGTCTAAAAGAAGGTGTGTGGCACCACATCGTTCAAGCCCCAGAATCAGCTCTTAAAGAAGCCATCTATCTACTTACCCCTGTCCCGGGGAAGGAGTGAATTCCATCTTGTGTAGCTGAGTTCCCAACTCCCAAATCAGATGAATCCCCAAAATGGTAAGTCTGAATCGGCGACCTGGCCACTCGTATCCATACAAATCAAAGGAACGCCCTCAATGGTAGGAATTCCCAACTCACTCAGGATTGAGGTCATGTTACCTATGGTCATCCTAATGAAATGAAGTCTCTGTCATGAACGATGTTATATAACGAGACATTAACACTTCATGGTCAGGTCTTATATAAACTCTTTGTATAGGACGCTTCCGCTCGTATGTCCCCAACACGAATGATCAGGATCAAACCATCTGTGATAAGTCACAAAACTTGTGACTATTCCACAAAATGGGCCGCATCCGTAGCGTTACCAGGATAAGGTTTCCCTCATTTATTCATTTACTACATACCATTTTGGTTATCACTCAAGACATGATCCACTTGTATGTCACCACATACATGCTTGAGTCATATACAGATAACCAGAGATTTTATGTTTATTGGTTTGTGGTAAAGCAAATAAAACAAATAACCGAGCAAAACAACAAAATATGAAGTAAATATCATATATTAACAATCACAGGTGTTCGTATATACTGTTTACAAACTACGGGACACGAGACTTTAGGGCATCAACCTCAACAATCTCCCACTTTTCCTAAAGAGAAGTGGGGTGTACAAAAAACTTAGTACAAAATAATAAACTAGGGCATAAAAGCCCAGTACAATAAAATCTCCCACTTGCCTTAGTTCAGCCGTGGGCGATCCTATAGACCCATGCTCCGTAGGTGACGCTCAAACACTGTAGCCATGAGAGCCTTCATAAACAGGTTAGCAACATTGTGCTTTGAAGCAATTTGTGTGACGATCACGTCCCCTTGATGCACTATCTCGCGGATCAGATGATACTTCCGCTCTATGTGTTTACCGCGTCGGTGACTCCTTGGCTCCTTAGAGTTTGCCACTACCCCACTATTATCATAATAAAGGGTAATGGGCCTAGACATATTTGGAACAACTTTCAGGTCTGTCAAGAACTTTCTGAGCCATACGTAGTCCTTCGTTCTCTGAAGATATTTGAGGACATTCTTCACTACGATCCAGTGACCCTGGCCTAGGTTAGACTGATACCTACTGACGATGCCCA